>NC_057861.1:709347731-709651481 GCF_019393635.1 Dromiciops gliroides
TTCTTGGTTTTGTTGCTTAGCTTTGTTGTTACAAGGGATGGCTGCCCAAAGAAGGGGTAGAGGGATATATTTCAAAATGAAGATGATACAAATCAATTGCATTTAAAAAAAAAGAATGTGAAAAGTGTACAAGACATGGATACTAAGTATTATGACATCAGATGAGGAAGAAATCACTTTCAACTGATGGAACAAAGGAGTAGGAGGGGCAAAGAAGATTTCACAAACTACATTTTGCCTTTGGCTACATCGAGCATTACATAAAGAAGCCAGTCTCCATTTATCACATCCAAAGCAAGAACCAATAATCACAATAAAAATAACTCATATTAACAGGGTGCTGCCATTTGTTTATGAAATGCTTTCCCCACAACAACCCTGTGAGGTAGGCAGATGGTAAAAGGATTATTCCCATTTTACAGATAAGGATAACAGATCGCATTTGTAAAACAACTTTGAAAATTCACCATTTCAGTCACAACAGCCTTTAGAAATAAGGATGGCTATCATCTACATTTTACTGCTGAGGAAACTGAGGCAAATCAAGGCAAAGTGGTGGCATGACTTGGAGATGACAGAATCACAACTTAAACCCATTTTGGGGGTTCTAATTCATGGATTTCCACTAAATGATGCCATCTCAGTTTCATAGAAATTATAACAATAACAGTTACCATTTATACTGTGCTTTATGTGGAAGATGTTAATCACATTCCATACCTTATTTAAGAATCATCAAATCAGGGAATGGCTGAACAAGTTGTGGTATATGAATGTAATGGAATTCTATTGTGCTGTAAGAAACAATGAGCAGGAGGAGTTCAGAGAAACCTGGAAGGACTTGCACGAACTGATGATGAGTGAGATGAGCAGAACCAGAAGAACATTGTACACAGTATAATCAACATTGTGTGTTGATCTACTGTGATGGACTAGATTCTTCTCACCAATGCAATGGTACAGGAGAATTCCAGGGAACTCCTAATGGAAGGGGATCTCCAAATCCAGAAAAAAAAGAACTGTGGAGTATAGATGCTGATTGAACCCTACTATTTCTTTTGTTTTTGGTGCTGTTGTTTTTCTATTTTGAGGTTTTTCCTCATTGCTCTGATTCTTCTCTTATAACATGACTAATGCAGGAATAAGTTTAATGTTATTATATATATATATACATATACGTATATATACATATACATATACATACATACATATATATATATATATATATATATATATATATATATATATAACCTATATCTAGGGGAGGGAGGGGAGGGAGGGAGAAAAACCTGAAATTGAAAAGCTCGTATAAACAAATGTTAAGAACTATCTTTATGTGTAACTGGAAAAAAATAAAATACTTTTATCAGAAAAAAAAACAACTGCAAAAAAAAGAATCATCAAATCAACAAACAAGTAATTCAAGCAAACAAGCATCAACACTATGTGTCAGGCACTATGCTGAATGTTGTCACCCCTGCATCCAACTGCTTCCCTTCTCTCCCATTGCCCAACTCTATCTTGAGGATCTATAATGTCACCAAGCCAGACAATGGAAGGGAGATGGAAGAAACTGACCTTTCAGTAAGTTATTATTTCAAGTTTATCCTAAAAAAAGAGTCTGGTGTGGATGGAAGGGGATGATATAGGTTTCCACAAGTGGTTACCTACAGATTTTGCTTTTACTGTCTTAATCCAAGTCCTGGTCCATTTGGGCAACCATTCTCAATTTAGTAAAAAAGCACTGAACCTTGAGACAAAAGACCTGGGGATGGGTCCTGTCTTTAAACCTTTGGAGCCAGCACTTAGAAATGGAATAGACTTCAGAGGTAATCTAGTTCAACCCTCTTATTTTACAATTCAGGAAACTGAGGCCCAGAGAGATGAAATGACTTGTTCAAGGTCACAAAGGTAGTGAGTAACCAGAAGCAGGATTCTACTAACTGTGACTCAGGGCAGGTCTCTTCTCTTCCTTGAGCCTCAGTGTCCTCATCTATCCAATGGGAGTAATAATAATACTTTCTCTACCTATCTCACGTGGTTACCATAAAGCACTATATAAATATACTCTACTGCAATATCATCACTTTTATCATAAAACATGAGGCTCTGCAGTTTCCCTAATTATGTCACACCTTTCAGGTGTAGTAAGCTGGCAGTCTTCCCATTGATTAATAGGTTAATTACTGTAATTCTCCATTAGCCTAGGAATGAATGTCACAATAGGGATGCTCCAGGTAGGGTCACAAGAAAGATGCAGTCAAACTACCTTAAACATTCTACTTAATTCAAAGAAACACTAGTATCACTTGCTACTATGACTGTGTCTATCTCTGGCTATGCAGGTCCTTCTAGCCCATGCCCAAGTGGCATTTTCCCTGATGCCTTTCCTGGCTAGTACAGGACCACAATAATCTCTCCTACTGCAGAATTCCTAAAATAGTTACCATCTGGACCCTCATCTTACAATCAGTGGTACCTGGTTGGCATTTCTTGGATTTGGGCACAGTGGGTAGAGCACTGAGCTTGGAGTTAGGAAGATAGTTCAAATCTAGCTTCAGACATTTGCTAGCTTTTGTGTCCCTGGGTAAGTTACTTAACCTCTGCCTCAGTTTTTTCAACAGTAAAATAGGGGTAATAAAAGTACCTATCTCCTAGAGTCATTGTGAGGATCAAATAAGATAATAATTGCAAAGCACCGAGACCAGTTCCTCGAACATAGTAAACAGTATATAAATGTTAGCTACTACTACAACTATGACTGCTAATATGACTACTACTACTAAGATGTCAACTACTACTATTATCACTACTACTATTACTACAACTAGAATGATTAGCATACTTCCTGGCACATAGTGAACACTACATAAATGTTAGCTTCTCCTCCTCTACCTATTAGAATGTTTAGTACAGTTCTTGACATATTTCAGGCACTATATAAATGCTTGTTCCTTTCTCTTCCCTATTCCCTTATTCTTTATTTTTGGCTTCTCCCCAGCCGACTTCAGGTCAGGGACCAGAGCTGACATACTGTCTATATGCACCATACCAAAAAATATAATAGGACCATGAGATACTCAATTCAGAGCCAGAAGAGACCTTTGAGGTCATATCCTCCATCTCTCTCATTTTTCAGGTGAAAAAACTCAGAACCAGAGAGGATTAATGATTTGTCAAAGGTCACACAGGTGATAGAGCTGGGATTCAAACAATGGCCCCGAGACACCAAGTTTACCACTCTTTGCACTGTACCATCCCACAGCTGCTAGCCAACCCTTAATCCAACCCCAACATTTTGCAAAGAGTAAATTGAATCACAGACAGGAGAATGAGTAAAATCAAGTTCACACAGTTACCTGTAGTAGACCAGCTGTCCCAATTCTCAGTGCACTTATGCTAGGCTTCTTTTTTCATTGTAGTAAGTAGTCCCTTCATTTGATAGTTTAAAGAATACAAAGTACTTCACTCATAATCTCTAGGCTGCGAAAGTTCTGAACTTTGGGTCCATAGTCCCCCTTTCTAGATAGATTTCTGGGGACCCATGAACTAGATGATAAAAAATTACATTTTTATTTTCACCAACCTCTACCTGAAATTTAGCATTTCCTTCAATTATTTAAAAATATTATTCAGAGAAGGGGTCCATAGTCTTCACCAGACTGATATAGGGGTCCATCCAACAAAAAATGGGTTAAGAGAGACATTGCCCTGGAGAGATAGTGGCACCATCATTCCCATTTTACAAATGCAGAAAATGAGGCCAAGAGAGGTAATGTGACTAGCCGCAGTTGCACCGTTAGCTTTAGAGTCAGACCTTCTGTCCCCCAGACCATTGTTCTACTGCTCTACACAAACTCGCAAAAGGTTCCAAAAGTTTTGAGATGCCATTTAAAAAAAATTCACTGACAAAAGCACCACTGAGTCAGAAGGATATCTAAACTTGCACAAAACACATTAGACTTCTAGTGTGGCATATTAAATATTTAGTTGTGATTATTGCCAATAATTGGCAACTCCCATTTTTATAACACCTTAAGGTTTAGCAGCACTTTCCTCACAAAAAATTTTATGAGGTAGATGGTAGGAAAGTTATTGTTCCCATTTCACAGATGAAGAAATAGAGTCAGAGATGTAAAGTGACAGGCACATGCCTATCAACTGGAAAATATTACAACCAAAATTTGAACCCAGATCTCCTGGGTTCCATTCTTTGTCCCTTATACTAAGTTTCTTAGCACATTCTCCCCATATGTGGTATCTTATTAACAAATATTTATTGATATATAGGCTAATGGGTTGAAATATATACCCACTTTGGTGAGTGTGGACTTACCAAGGAAATATCTGAATCAAATTTGGTGGTGAAGGTTTCCTCCACCAGAAAACAAAAATAACAATTAAAACCCACTTGTCTGCTACTGGTTTTTTTTTATGGTAAAGGATTTCCATTTTTAATGGAATGTTATACTAAACAGAAAAGTTGACTAAATTCAGGATGTTTTTTCATACACTTCTATAAAATGAGGCCATAATGTTATTTCTCTCCCTCTTCCTTCCTTCCTTCCTTCCTTCCTTCCTTCCTTCCTTCCTTCCTTCCTTCCTTCCTTCCTTCCTTCCTTCCTTCCTTTCTTTCTTTCTTTCTTTCTTTCTTTCTTTCTTTCTTTCTTTCTTTCCATCTTTCTGTCTGTCTGTCTTTCTGTCTATCTTTCTTTTTGTTACTTAAATTTCTATCACCACACTGAAAACTGTTTCCCAAAAAATGGAATGGTATGATCTGGTTCTATATGGGCTATGCTTTTGCTATTCTAAGTATTGCCTGAGTGTCTTCTGGTAGAGACTGGGAATGTTAGGCATGGGATATGGATAGGCTTCTTAGCCATAGGTATGTAACTTTTCTCCTCTATTAGATACTGCCATAAGAGGGGAGAAAAGAATTCCTTGTTCTGGAATAGGGCAAACTCAAGTCAGTCCCTATTGTATAAGTTCCATATTGAGACAAACTAATTCTATGTCAATGAAAAGAGAGTTTAACAATTAGATGGCAGCATTACATGTAGTCACATCATTTTAATTAGAATTAGAATTCCAAAATTTCAGAGGTAGATGGGACCTCACTGGTCATTAAGTCCAACTAATTCCTTGAAAATTAATTCCCTAAGCAAAAGAGGCAACTAATAGTCATTCGGTCTTGACTTGAAGATTTGCAATAATCATAGTGGTGGTGGTGATGATGATAGCAATAAAATAGCTAGTACTTGTATAGGACGTTTGGGTTTGCAAAGTGCTTTACAAATGTTATCACATTCTATTCAACAAAAAGGAGACTATATTGTTTGCACAAAATCTTCTCAATTTAATATAATAATATTATACATTTTCTATTTTCCTGAAAGGTACTTATCTGGTTCCTTTCTATTTTTATGATATGGTCTGTAATATTCAGGTCCTATATCCATTTTTCGATCAGGATGGGAAGGTGAACTGGGGAATTTTTTTTGTATCCAATATCCATGAGTCTAATATCCAAGATATTTACTCAGCTAATAGAAATATGTAAGACCCAAATCCACTTTCTAATAGATAGAGTCAAAGGACACACACAAAATAGTTCTCAAAAGAAGAATTATAAACTATGAATAACCATATGGATGTTCCAAATCATTAACAAAAGATAAATGAAAATCAAAACACCTCTGAGGTCTTACCTCACTCCCAACAAATGGGGAAAGATGACAAACGATGAAAACAGTCAATGCTGGAGGGGTTATGGAAATATAGGCACACTCATGCACTATTTGGGGAATTTTCACTTGGTACTAGAAAACAATCTGTAATTAGCCAAATAATATAACTAAAATGTTCATACCCCTTTACCCAGAGACTCCACAGCAGGACATATACCCTATGGAGATCAATGATAAAAGGAAGGCCTCCATGCACAATGAAATAGTGACAGCACCACTTTTGGTAGTAGTAAAGAAATAGAAGCAAAGTTGATGTCCATTGAGTGGGGAATGACTAAACAAGTTGCATCATGTGGATGCCATAGAATATCATTGTATTATAAGAAACAGTGAATATGATAAACCTAAAGAAGAATGTAATGACTTCTATGAGCTGATGTAGACTGAAGTAAACAGAACCAGGAAAAGAATATACACAATGACTACAACCAAGTAAATGTAAATAACAACCACCACAATATGATTGAAACTGGATGCTGTAGAAACTACAATGACAAAAGTTTGGCCCCAAAGAAGAAATATGATAGGGCATTTCCTTCTTGTCTTCTCAGAGGTAGGAATTTATGGGTTTGTAACACTATAGAAAATGACAGCCTTTTTGAAAGTATGAGTTAATTTTGTTGAATTTTTAAAAATTCATTGTTAAAAGGGTAAGATATCAGAAAGAGGGAAGGAGGGAAGATACATTAGGAAATTTAGGTGGTGAAAAATAAACTATATTCATGAACTTATTTTTTTAAAAAGGAATCTAGGGGCAGCTAGATGGCACAGTGGATAGAGCACCGGCCCTGGATTCAGGAGTACCTGAGTTCAAATCCGGCCTCAGACACTTAACACTTACTAGCTGTGTGACCCTGGGCAAGTCACTTAACCCCAATTGCCCCTCAAAAAAAAAAAGGAATCTATCAGCTCTTCTAAGGTAGTCCATTATATTTTTTGGAGATCATTGTTTGAAGATTGAGGTTTGATTCCAGGCTCTACCAGTTCCTAATTGTGAGACCTTGGGTAAGTCATTTGATCTCTTTGGGTCTCCGTTTTCTTATATTCAAAATGAGAAAGTAAGACTAGTTGATACCCCTGAGGTCTTTTCCAGCCCTACATCTATGAATTTGTGATGCTATAATTCTTTCAGAACCTTAGTATCATCATCTATAAAATGAGATAAATATTTAATGCCTGTATTACCTTGTTGTTGCTATTAATATTGTCATTTTTCAGTCATGTCCAACTCTTCTATTTCAGGTTTTCTTGGTAAAGATACTTGTTTGGTTTGTCATTTTCTTCTCCAGCTCATTTTACAGATAAGGAAACTGAGGTAAACAGGGTTAAGTGACTTGTCCAGGGTCACACAACTAATACGTATCTAAGGCCATATTTGAACTCATGAAGAAGAATCTTCCTAACTCCAGGGATAGTACTAAACCCATTGTGCCACCTAGCTGCCCTATACTTACTTCACAGATTTCCTGTAAGGAAGACACTTTCAAAAATGTAAAGTATTTTAGAATGAGTTACTGTTATCATCATCATCATGAGCATCATGATGATTTTTACTGTTGCTATTGATGGTACTAGAGATAATCCCAACAATGTAGGACTGAGCTCCCAAGGATTCCAATAAGACTGGGGTCCCCTTAGAAAATAGAACAAAATCCGGATTCTAAGGGTAAAGGAGATTAGGGCCATGGTTAATTTATTTTACCTGTTAATACACAACTTTAAAAAAATGATTTCTGTTCAGGTAAAGTCATGATCCTAATTAAAACCTAGACCATCTGTAAGAAGTGACAGCTTGAAAACTCGGAGGAACTGATTAGTGACCACCAGAGAGGTTTTTTTCTCTCTCGTGCTTTACTGATGTTTCCTATAGCACCAGAGACATTCATCTTCCCTGCCTCTATTCAACTGAACTATAGACATTAGGGTGGGAGGAGAACAAAAAAATTAATCCTCCTAAATATAGAGAGCATTTAATTCACCTTTCCTCCCATTCACTCAACTAGAATGTCATTTAATTTATCCTGTTACTACAGGTAAAACTCCATGTGAGCTTACTACCTTTGTGACCAAGGGCAAGTCATGCAAGCTCTATCAGCTTCAGTTTCCCCAGCCATAAAACAAGGTTGGACTTGATGGTCTCTAACCTTTCTTCCAGCACTAAATCTCTGATCCTAAAGTCCTATAATTAGATAATCTCAAAGGTCCCTTCCAGTTCTCAGTCTTGTGATTTTAAGCTTGGCTCTGTCATTTACTCTCTGAACTTAAGCAAAGTGCTTAATTTCTCTGGGCCCTCGGTGCAATGAGAATAACAACATCTGTTCCTTCAAGGTCACATGACTGAAGTGAGCCTCAATGGTGCTAACTGTTGGGGAAGCCCTTTAAATAAGAAAACAGACAGAGTCTCACGAGAGGAAGAGTTGCATTGAGGATCTGAAGGCCGTGGGTATGAAGCTAGAAGGGACCTCAGAAGTTATCCAGTCCAATTCCTTCATTTTCAGGTGCAGAAATCAAGGAATTTGGAGATTAAATTACTTTCTCCAGATCACAAAGGCAGAAAACATTAAGAGCAGGATTTGAACCCATGGCCTCCAGAAATAAGGATCTTTCCACTATACAACAGTCAGGAAAACCTGGTTTCCACCTCTGTCTGGTATGCACTAGCTATCTGACCACGGTCAAGTCACTTAGCCTTTCAAAGTCCCTTGGAAACTTTTCAAGATTCTAAGTTACAGAGGGGTTGCCAGTCAGCATCAGTGGAAAGAATTTTAACACCAGGAATTTATTACATCACTGAAATCACAATTCCATACCAGCCCCCTCCATGGAATTGTTACAGAAATGACTATGATAACATCCTACTGTGTCATCACTCTCCACCCTCTCTCGTACATTGCACCAATAAAGCCTGGGCCCAAACCTCTGGAGAAGCTCTGAAATATCCTAAAATTCAGCTGACACCCTACACCCATCCTGTACTTCAGAGTTTTCAGAGGTTTTTCCCAGTCATTCTCCCACCTGATTCTCAGTACACCTCTGCAAGTCAGCCAGGGCAGAGGTTATTAACTCCATTTCACAAATGAGGAAACCGAGACACAGAAAGGCAGAGGGAGATCATCATTCTAGAGGAAAGAATGGAGGTAAAATCATTCAAAAACCATAAATCCTCATAAAAAAATCAGTGACTTGGGGCAGCTAGGTGGCTCAGTGGATAGAGCACTGGCCCTGGATTTAGGAGGACCTGAATTCAAATCTGATCTCAGACACTTACACTTACTAGCTGTGTGACCCTGGGCAAGTCACTAAACTGCAATTACCTTACAAAAAAAACAAACAAACAATGACTTAAAAGAAATAAGGTCTGTTATCATCTTTTTGGGGAAATTTCACTGAGGTAATTCCTTCCATACCTCAGATCAGCAATGAATCTACCACTTATATAGTCTTAGAGGGCTTGAATGAGGGTCTTTCTAGCTCCAAGACCAGCTCTTTATCCATTCTACTATGTGTGCCTGAGATTTGCTTATTGCTACATTATTGTCCACTTAACATCACAATGTTTTCTTAATATTGCTTTCCGTCCCTATTTGTTACCATGATTATTGCTCTGGACTTGCCTGTGCACTCTCTCTCCCTCTCACTCTTCCTCTTCCTCTATTCCCTCTCCCCTATCCCTCTCCCTGTCCCACGCTCCCTCTCTCCCTGCCTCTGCCTTTGCTTCTCCCTCTCCACCTCCCTCCCTCCTTCTCTCTCTCTCTCTCTCTCTCTCTCTCTCTCTCTCTCTCTCTCTCTCAGCAAATTAGGAGCAGTGCTTGCATTTCTATATCTTAAGAGACATTGTTGTCATTCAACAGCCAATCAATCAATGAGCACTTATTAAGGGCTATGTTCTAGGCACTATGTCAAACACTAAGAATACAAAGAAAGGCAAAAACATGGTCCTGTGCGGGTGGGTAGAAGGGAACAGAATGGGTTATACTAGAAGAACCCTCTTGCAGAAGGTGAGATTTGAGGTGAGTCTTGAAGGAAGCCAAGAAAGCCAGGAGGCAGAGATGAGGACGGAGAGCATTCAAGGCCAAGAGGAAAGCCAGCATTAAGACACAGAACTGAGAGGTGGAGTATTATGTGTAAGAACTACAGGAAGCCACTGTTGGTGGAGCTTAGAGTACGTGGAAGGGAATTTGGAGTAATAAGGTTGGACAAATAGAAAGGGGCCAAGTTGTAAAAGGCTTTAAAAGACAAGGAGGAGTTCATATTTGATCCTGGAAAATTAAGGAGTTACTGGAGTTTCCATGGGGTTGTGGTCATGACATAGTAGGACCTGCACATGGGCAGCTGAGTGGAGGATGCATCTGAGTAAATCAGAAGGGCATTTCTATAGTTTAATCATGATGTGACACAGGTCTGTACCAGGGTGGTGGCATGTGAGTGGAGAGAAAAGGACATATTGAAGAGATGTTATGAGAGTAGAAATAACAAGACTTGACAAAGGACTGGATATATACATTGTATGTGAGTGAGAAGTCTAGGATGACACAGAGATTGAGAAGCAGAATGACAGCATCAATACTAATTGGTAAATTGGAGGTGGGGGGGGCAAGGTCTATTTCAGACATACCGAATTTGAGGTATTTACAGTATATCCAGTTAAAGATGTCCAAGAGGCAACTGGTGATTAGAGACTAGAATTCAGATGACTAGAGCTGGCTATTTAGAGCTAGGAATCATCTGCATAAAGATGATCATTGAACTTCTCCATTAGAGCTGCTAAACTCATCAAGTGAGATAGTATAAAGGGAGAGGAGAGGAGGACCAAGGACAGATCCTCAGGGATTACCTATAGTTAATGAGCATGGCCTAAAGGAAGATTAAGAAGGATGAAAGGAGAGCCAGGAGAGAGAGGGTATCTATCCTAAAAACCTACAGAGGACAGAGTATCCCAGAAGAAGAGTTTGACTAACACTGTCAAATACCAAAAGAGGGGTCTAGAAGGATGAGGAATGAGAAAAGGCAATTATAGTTGGCAATTAAGAGATCATTGGTAATTTTGGCAGAGCAGCTTTATTTTTTTTTTAATTTTTTTTTTGGTGGGGGCAATGAGGGTTAAGTGACTTGCCCAGGGTCACACAGCCAGTCAGTGTGTCAAGTGTCTGAGGTGGGATTTGAACTCACGTCCTCCTTAATCCAGGATTGGTGCTTTATCCACTATGCCACCTAGCTGCCCAGCACAGCTTTATTTGAATGGTAAGCTCCAAAGCCATATTACCCAGGGTTTAGAATTGAATTAGGGAAAAGGAAGTGGAAGTACTGAGTGTAGACGGCTTTCTCAAGGAGTTTAGCCATGAAGGGGAGGAGAAATATAGCACAATAGCTACCAGAGAGATGAATGTGGAAGATATGGGAATATTGGTAGGCAGCAAGGAAGCAGTCAGTAGACTGAGGAGAGACCGAAGATTGGTGGGAGAGTGGGAACAAGAGAAGGGAGAAATCTGGTAGGCAAGATATAATGGAAGGGGAAAACTTGTGCATGTCAAGAACATGCCTCCTTGGCAATGAGAAGGACCTTCTCTTCACGGGATACAGAAGATCATCTGAATGATACAAAATGAGGAGGGCAGAAGAGGGAGATCCCAGTGAGTGGGCATTTTTTCTTAGCTGAGGTGGAGGAGGGGTGCCGTGGGAAGCTTGAGGAGAGATGAAAGGGCTTAGAATAGCCTCTTCAAATTACTGGGGCTGTAAATTCATTAATAAGGTGTCAAAAGGTTTCTTTGAGCCAATGAGGACCCAATTGCACTAATATAGCCACAATTTGGTTAGCCCATTAGAACAGTTTCAGGATTTTCTCTCCCTCTATTGGGCAGCATGTGAATAGGACTAAAGTCAGCAGATGGAAGGAGTAATCCATGGTTGAGGTTTGGCAAGACAGGGTGAGGACCTAGGAAGTTAGGGTTCATAAGGCAGGGAGGAAATGGTTAAAAATTATAGCCTTGGGGTAGCTAGGTGGCACAGTGGATAAAGCACTGGCCCTGGATTCAGGAGGACCTGAGTTCAAATCCAGCCTCAGACACTTGACACTTACTAGCTGTGTGATCCTGGGTAAGTCACTTAACCCCAATTGCCTAACCAAAAAAAAAAAAAAAAGAAAGAAAACAAAAAAGAAAAAATTATAGCCCTAATTTACAGACCTCATTTTTGTACACTTGCATGCTAGAATTGAACTAAAAATGTCCTGATAGGTTGGGTATTGTGTTGTTCAGTTCTTTCAATCATGTACAGTTCTTTGTTAGACTTCATTTAAGTTTTTCTCAAGTGAAGATACCGAAGTGGTTTACCATTTCTTTCTCCAGCTCATTTTATGGATGAGCAAACTGAGGCAAACAGGGTTAAGTAACTTGCCCAGGGTCACACAGCTGGTGTCTCTGAGACTGGATTTGAACTCAGGTGTAGTACTCTGTACACTGTGCCACCTGGCTGCCCCTCAGATGTTGTAGCTTTTGTTAAATACCATGAGCCCTCTTTTTTCAGCAAGTCATTTCATAGCGGAGTTCATCCTGACTGGGGGAAGGAACAAAGGATTTACGACTTTAAGATTCAGATGTGACACTTTATCTCTTTGCCTCAGTTACCTCCTCTGTAAAAAAGATGATCCCTAAGGTCTCTTGAAACTCTAAAATCCTATAAGCCACTTGTAAAGGATCCTGAAGCTTGTCCTCTGGGAATTAGAGTCTATCCCATTCTTGAATCTCTTTGCCAAAAAGGGCTTATGACAAAGTTGTCCCAGTCCCACTGTGATAAGTGCTTGGATGAATATTGGTACAAGAACATGCCAGTTTCCTTTGTTGTGGTGGCTGAACCCCAAATCTGGAACTAATGGATGTTTTCCCATTCCTAAGACATATTATGGCTAACCACAGCAATGAATAACAGAGTGCCAAAGCAAGGCTTTCACCAAAACATGGCCAATTCGATCTGGTGAAGGTATGAGTTCTAGATTTTCATGATGGAAATGCTGGTCATCAGCTCCCTGCTATTTAGTAGCTAGTCTCTGTTGACTCCAGGTTGAGACAGTTGTGTAATGAAACAGGGTCATAGATCTAGAATCTAAAGGAACCTCAGAACTCACCTAATGCAACACCACCAGTTAATGGATGTGGAAACAGACCCAGGGAGGAGAAGTGACTTGCCCAGGTAGTTAGTGTCAGAAGTGGGATTTGAACACAGGATAGTGGCTCTGGCATTGGAAGGGAGCTGAAGCCATCTAAGGCCCGCCCTTTGCATTTTTACAGATGAGGAAACTGAAGCCCAGGTAGGTTAGGTAACTCGTCAGCATTTGAACCCAGGTTCTCAGGTCCTCTGACTATAGAGCCAAATAGTTTCCTAAAGGACATCAGAACAACTCCTACTTGGAAGGACCAGTGGCTACCCTCTAGAAGAAGTCAAAGTAAGCCATGCCCATCCTTGGGAAATAATGCTTAGAACTGTTGAGAAGGACATAGTAATTCAAATAGGATACTTACTGTCTCTACATTTTAACATTCTCTCTCTCTCTCTCTCTCTCTCTCTCTCTCTCTCTCTCTCTCTCTCTCTCTCTCTCTCTCTCTGTATCTGTCTGTCTCTGTCTCTCTCTGACTCTCTGTCTCTCTCCCTCTCTCTCTCCCTCCCTCCTTTCAAACTCCCATCATATTCAGGTAGGATGGACTTATATACAGACATGGAATCACTCGGATTAACATGAGAGCTTTGACATGCTCCATTTGAGACATGGGCTGGGTTGTCCTGCCTTAGGTAACTTGGTAGTCCCATTCCCATAGACTTACCATTTTAGTTCTGGGCATAGTGGTGATACATGATCAGCTTAGCCCACCATAGTTTAGAACTCCTGAGCTCAAGAAATCCACCAGCCAAGGAAGCTAGGAATTTAAGAGAGGAGCACAAGAGACTTCCAGGGTGGAGCCAAGATGGCAGAGGAAAGGCAGTGAGCTCTCAAACTCATGACACAATCGTTCCAAAAAATATCCAAATAATGCCATAGGACAATGCCTGGAGTAGCAAAACCCACAGAAAAATGTACTGAAAACATCTTCTAACCAAGAACGGCTTGGAAGGTCAGAAGGAGGAAGCTGCTGTGTTGATACAGGAGTGGAGAACAACCCTACAGTCACCCTGACACAGATCCAGTCCCAGAAAAGCCTCACCAGAGGAGGAGATCTCCAGAGCCTCTGAATCAGCTGAAGCACCAGTGTCATATGGAACTGTGCTCACAGTCTGGTGAGAGGGCTGAGCCCTTGGCAGGGGGGGAGACTACAGGGGTCTATGCTGGTGCTGAGGCAGAACTTGGGTTTTTCATCCCTGCTGGGAACCAGGAGGTAGGCTTGAGTAGCAGTGGCCCAGGTGGGGGAGGGGCACAGGATCCTTGGAGTTGACAACCACAACACAGAAAGCTGGCTGATTAGCAAGTTGGTCTGGGGTCATCTACAGACCAGGGAACAGGCCAGGTGAGTGAGGAACCTGATCCTCCTTAAATCATACCACCCAGAACTTCTGAAGCTTGGCATACTGCAGCTGGAAACAATGTCCCACTTTAAGGAACTAAAAGTCAAGTAAAAGAAAGGCAATATGAGCAGACAGAGAAAGGTGAGGACCATAGAAAGTTTCTTTAGTGACAAGGAAGATCGAGGTGCACCCTCAGAGATATGTCAATATCAGGGCTCCTATGTCTAAAGCTTCCAAGAAAAATATGAATTGGTCTCAGGCCATAGAGGCCCTCAAAAAGGACTTTGAAGATAAAGTTACAGAGGTCAAGGAAAAAATGGAAAGAGAAATGAGAGTGATGCAGGAAAGACATGAGAAAAAAGTCAACAGCTTGAAAAGTCAAATTGGCCAAATGGAAAAGGAGGTATAAAATCTCTCTGATGAAAATAATTGCCTAAGAATTAGGATTGAACAAATGGAAGTAGTGACTTTATGAGAAACCAAGACACAATAAAGCAAATCCAAATGAATAAAAACATAGAGGGCAATGTGAAACATCTTCTGGGAAAAACTGCTGACCTGGAAAATAGGTCCAGGAGAGATAATTTGAAAATTATTGATCTACCTGAAAACCATTATCAAGGAAAGAGCTTAGACACCATCTTCCAAGATATTCTCAGGGAAAATTGCCCTGAAATTCTAGAAGCAGAAGCTAAAATAGAAATTGAAAGAATCCACCAATCACCTCCTGAAAGGGATCCCAAAAGGAGAACTCCTAGAAATATTGTAGCCAAATTCCAGAGCTCTCAGGTCAAGGAGAAAATATTGCAAGCTGCCAAAAAGAAAGAATTCAAGTACTGTGGAGCTCCAGTCAGGATAGCACAGGATCTAGCAGCTTCTACATTAAAGGAACGGAGGACATGGAATATCATATTCCAGAGGGCAAAGGAATTGGGATTACAACCAAGAATCACCTACCCAGCAAAACTCAGCATAATCTTTCAGAGGGAAAATGGGATTTCAATGAAAAAGAGGATGTTCAGGTATTTGTGATGAAAAGACCTGAACTGAATGGCAAATTTGGCTTTCAAATACAAGACCCTAGATAACCATAAAAAATGGAGTTGGGGGACATACTTGGGGTCGTGCAGTGGGAGACTGTCTTCTGTCTGAGGACAGGTTTGGGCTGGGATCCCCCTGGGTCCAGGGTGGATGCTTTCTCCACTTTATCACCTAGTTCCCCATGATGACATCTTTAGGATTAAATTTAGGGTGAGGGGAATGCAGTGGTGGAGGGGGAAGAGCAGAGGTGAAATTCTACATGAAAGAAACAGGAAAAGGCTTATGGAATGGGGGAAGCGATGGGATAGGAGCAGGGCAGTAAATGAATTTTATACTCATCAGAAAAGACTCAAATGCCTTAAACTCATCAGACTTGCCTCAAGGAGGGATTAATATACACACCCAATTGGGTGGAGTAATCTATTTAATCTGGTCAGTAAATGAGCCTAACACTCATCAGAATTGGCTCAAAGACCTCAATCCCATCAGAATTGGCTCAAGGAGGGAATAACATAGACACTCAATTGGGTGGAATAATCTCTCTAATCCTGCAGGAAAATAGGAGGAAAAGGGGATAAAGAGATGGGGCAAAAGAAGGAAGGGCAGATTGGGGGAGGGGACAGACAGAAGCAAATCCCTTTTGAAGAGGGATAGGATGAAAGAAGATGGATAATAGAATAAATGTCATGGGGAAGGGAATAGGATGGAAGGGAAACAGTTAACAATAGTAATCATGAAAAAAAGAGAAAAGGGGGGAAATTGTACAAAAAATATTTACAGCAACTCTTTTTGGTTGCTAAAAATTGAGAATCAAGAGAATGTCCATCAATTGAGGAATGACAGAAGAAGCTATGGTGGTATATGATTGTAGTGGAATGGTATTGTGCTATAGGAAATGACAAACAGGAAGATCCCAGAAAAACCTGGAAAGACTAATGAACATCATTGTATAGTGAAGTGAGAAGAGCTGGGAGGACATTGTGCATAGTGACAGCAGTATTGTTCAATGAGCAATTGTGAATGACTTAACTACTCTCAGCAATGCAATAATCCAAAACAATCTCAAGAGACTAATTACAAAGCTTACTATCCATCCCATAGAAAGAACTGATAAAAAGAGCACTTGTGCATTGTACATATATAACCTGGTTGCTGTCTTGTGGAGAGGGGAGGAAAGGGAGGGAGGGAGAAAAATTTGGAACTCTAAATCTTATGAAAATGAATGTTGAAAACTACCCTTACATATAACTGGAAAAAATAAAATAAATGTTTGTTGCTAAAGAAAAAATAAGCAAATAAATAAAAGAAGTAGGAAAAAAATCCAAGAGCCTCCACCTCCCCAGCAGCAGGGTTTACTGGTCTATACCATCATGCCTGGTTCAAACACTATTTTTTTTAAAGTCTTGATAATTCTAACTCCAAACCAAAGTTCACACAGGTAATAAGTATCAGATCTGAAATTTGAACCCAGTTCCTCTGTTCTTTTCACCATATCACACTTACTCAAGATTCTGTCATAGAGCCTCATGAATTTATGTAGCTTATTTCATATCCTGTTCTGTGGTAATGGTTCTCAGAAGGGATTTCAGAAAGTATCTTTCTGAATAACACTAAAAATAATTTACTATTACTATTCCAAATGTAATAGCAGTTAATATATTGCCCTTTAAAGTTTCCAATGGGATTTACATACTTTATCTCATCAAATTCTCATAACAGCCAGTTGAGGTAGGCACCATTAATAGCTCAATTTTACAAATGAAGAAACTGAGGGACTGAAAAAAGATTAATAGCCACTTGCTGGGGGGGGGGAGGGGCAGCTAGGTGGCACTTGATGGCCCTGGATTCAGGAGAACTTGAGTTCAAATCCAGCATCAGACTCTTAACAGTTACTAGCTATGTGACCCTGGGCAAGTCACCTAACCCTCATTGCCCCCCCCAAAAAAAACGCAATTTGCCCAGAGTCATATAGCTAGTAAGTATCTGAAGAAGGATTGAAACTCAGTTTTTCCTTACTCCAAGTTACATCCATCCTGGACCCTCTTCTCTTTTCTCTCAGTTCCCATCAGTTCAACTATATCTTTATGTAGATGGCACTCAAATCTACCCATTCAGACCTCAGTGCTCTCCTGAGATCCACTTACATATCTCTAAATGTTTTCTGAACATCTCCATCTAAGTGTCCCATAGGTATCTCCAAAGCGATGTCCAAAAATTGGCTCATCATATTTCCCTTTTTCCCCAGGTATGTCACTAGGAAGTTAAGAAGAGAAGGAAAGGTCCTACACATACCAAAATATTTGTAGCATTGCTGTTCAGGGTGGCATAAAATTGGAAACATAGGCACCTTCCAATTGGGGAATGACCAAAGACTGCAGTATATGAATAGAACAGAATATAGTATCATTAAAAATGATTATAAGGAATTCAGGGAAACTTGAAAAGATTTAGATAAACTGATGCAGGGTGAATAAAAGAAAACAGGAACAAGATTCAAAATGATCATAATAAAATAAAGAAGGCAATAACAAAAGACATCATAATTCAGTTCAGTGGAAAACTAATGTTGATTCCAGAGCACCAATGATAAAACCTATTTTCCTTTTCCAGACAGAGAGGCAATGGAATGACTACGCATGAATTCAGAATGTCAAGTATGCTGTTAAGCATGGCAAAAGGTTTCATCTTTTCTACTTAACTATTTGCTTTGTTAAAAATGGATAGTTCTGTTGAAGACCAAGTGAATTATTAGGATATAATAGCAATATAAAAATTTTAAAGCATCGATAAAACACTGAAGGAGACAGTATAGTATAATAGAAAGAGTACTGGGTCTGCAGTCAGTAAACCTGAGTTTGAATCCATCTTTTGACACCTTGTCAATGTTACCTTGGGTAATTCACTTACCCTTTCATTAGGTCTTATTCTCCTCATCCATAAAATGAGGAATTTAGACTAGATTGTCTCTAAAGATCCTTCCAGCCCTGTATTTATAATCCTATTATTTTAATAGGAAAAATAAATAAATGAGAGCATTATACTCTGGTCCTGATACTGAAAGTGCCTTCTGGGAGTAATAGTCTAGGTATTTTTTTTTTTGGCCCACTTTAACATTACTGTCAAGAAAATTCAGTTTGGATCGACCATTTCAGTAACCGAATGGGAACAAAACACTGGCCAGATGGCTCTGACCTTTCCTTTAAACAGCTTTGTTCCTCTTAGCAACAAGCCATGCTGCTGGCCACACAGACCAACATCAGAAGAGGAGAAGTGAGGCAAATACCTGCATTATGCAGTACAGGATAAAAAACAATTCTATCCCTGAAATGGTCAGATAACTAAATCATACTGCAATAATGACAAAAGTTCCACCATCACATTGGTGCAGGGACTCCCTCCCTCTAGTGGCATAGGTCTGATCATCTGTAGTTTAACCTCATAATACCATGGTGATCTAGGACTTTGAATTCTCAAAGGCCATCAAAGTCAGCGTCTACCAAGCTAAAAAAGCCTCTGGGTATGGGCCTGGCAATGGGTACTCTTTCTTCCTTCCTTCCTTCCTTCCTTCCTTCCTTCCTTCCTTCCTTCCTTCCTTCCTTCCTTCCTTCCTTCCTTCCTTCCTTCCTTCCTTCCTTTCTTTCTTTCTTTCTTTCTTTCTTTCTTTCTTTCTTTCTTCCTTCCTTCCTTCCTTCCTTCCTTCCTTCCTTCCTTCCTTCCTTCCTTCCTTCCTTCCTTCCTTCCTTCCTTCCTTCCTTCCTTCCTTTCTTTCTTTCTTTCTTTCTTTCTTTCTTTCTTTCTTTCTTCCTTTCTTCCTTCCTTCCTTCCTTCCTTCCTTCCTTCCTTCCTTCCTTCCTTCCTTCCTTCCTTCCTTCCTTCCTTTCTTTCTTTCTTTCTTTCTTTCTTTCTTTCTTTCTTTCTTTGTGAGGCAATTGGGGTTAAGTGACTTGCCCAGGTTCACACAGCTAGTAAGTATCAAGGGTCTGAGACCGGGTTTGAACTCAGGTCCTCCTAAATCCAGTGCCGCTGCTCTATCCACTGTGCCACCTAGCTGCCACAATGGGCACCATTTCTGATGTCTGAGGATCAGTCTAGTTAAGTTTAGAAATATTGATCTGTCACAGAATTGGTCACAGGGTGATCATTTTTCCTCATTTTTAACCCCCTTCTTTCCTTTCTTCTTCCTCCTCTCATTTTGCTTTCACTCTGTCTCTCTTACCACAATTTAAACCAGTCATAAATCATAGACTTTTAGAGATAGAAGCAATATGGACATTTTGTAAGGTTTCTTCCTGTTCTGCCTACTCTGAGTTCTAAGTAACCTTGGTAACCACGGAATTCAGCCCCTATCATTTTACAGATGAGAGAACAGATATCTCAAGAAGAAAATTGACTTTCCCCAAAATCACACAATCTATTAGTCACTGGAGACTCATATTCAGTTCTCTTGATTCTAAGCTCAGTATTCTTTCAATTTCATTAGGAAGCTAGATGGCACAGTGCAAAGAGAGTTAGACTTGAATTCCAATTCTGCCTCAGACAATTATTAGCAGTGTAATCCTAGGCAAGTCACTTAGCATCTTAGCCTCAGTTTCCTGGCTTGTAAAATGAGAATAATAATAGCACCTATCTCACAGGGTTGATGGGAAGATAAAAATGAGATAACATGTAAAGGTCTTTTTAAACATCAAAGAATTACATAAATGCTAATATTAGTATTATTATTGCTATTATCAGGCATTAAAATGCTTGTTTTTTAAACAAATCACTCTAATTTTCCAAGACATTTTGTGTGAATTGAATGCCATATTAATCATTCAAGATCTTACAAGGGAATTTTCATTTTGTCATCGATGTTTCTGAAATAGACACAGTTTTAAAGGTGGAAGAGACCCTAGAGATCATCCAGGTCAGAGGCGTCAAATTTATGGGCCCACAGGTGGAAGGCAGCCAGCAAAATTCCCTAATAGTGCCCAGGAACCAAACTAAAATGTATTTGGCAACTTTTAAAGAAAATAAATAAAAATACAATGCAACAAAGAAAATGTTAATTTGAGGTTTTCTAAGTCAATATGCTGTCCAGCATCCATTTCTATCTTAGTTTGGCACCAGTGATGTTGGTCAATCAAACAGGTTTGATGATATACCTAAAGCTAGTAAGTGGTAAAACCAGAACTTGAACCCCAGGCCTATAACACTATATCCCATTTCAGTGGCTCTGGCCTGCAAAGACTGAATTGGACTTAGCTACACAAAGATATTTAGGTTCCTACTGTGATTGTTTTTTAGTAACCTTGACCTTGACATTAGAGCTAGGAGGCACATGGAAGACCATTAGTCCAATGCACTTATTGAACAGATAAGGAAACTAAGGATCAGAAAGATAAAGTAAGTTACACTTGCATCACTCAGCAAATTAGCCACAGATGTGGGACTTGTCCCCGGGTCCTCCGACTCCTAGACCATTGTGTTCCATCAAATTCAGTCACTCTCCCTAATTCTAACTCCCCCAAATGGCCCCAAGGCCTCCTCAGGAAGTTCCTAGCCCATTGCATCTTTAGAACAAGACCACAGAGGGTAATGGCCTGCTTCTGCAGCAAGTAGAAAAAGTCTGCATCACTTTTTTTCCATTCTGATTTTACAAAGGGAACCATCTTGTGGTCCCCTGCATTGCACCTTGGGTCCTTCCCTCATTAGTATTCTGTGCATACCATGCTGACCTACTTTCTGATTTTATTCACATCCCTCAGCCCCAGGGATGTGGGGATGTTCTCCTCACAGTGCCATTGCCACTCCTCCCTACATCAGTGTCTGAAGAACAGAAGAGAACCATCTCATTTTCAGTCACCCATTACAATCTCATTGCCTCTTTGTGCTGGCTTTATTTATGATGTAATATGATTCTGAGAAGTGGCAATACCCAGAGTGGTGGTGGGGTGTCAAGGGGATGGGAGACAGAGGATATCTGCCCCAGAAACTTGATTAGAAATAATTCTTTGGGGTATATTATGAGAAAAAAAACATCTGGAAGAAATGTGAAATACTCTACTCTTCACCCATCTATTTTGTCTGTTTAATGCCAAACATCTGGATGACTGACCCTTTCCCTCACTTTTGAGCCTAAGTGTCATCCATCACAGATACAGATGTTCCCTATTCTTATATGGGAGTATAATAAAGAGATGAATTTATTATGAAAGGAATGGTTTAATTAGATACTGAAAAGTCTTTTTAGTATCTCTTGGCCAATGGTAAGATGTTTTCAGATGAATCATGTTTCAAAATGCATACAGTGATTCTCGTGCACTGGGCAAATTTGCCTGCTGCCATGGGCAGTCACCAGTCACTTACCAGAATCTTGGTGGTATAAGCACTGTTGATGGCAATGGCATTCACCAGCAGCTCCATGGTTTGGGAGTTGATGGCACTGGGTTCTGGAATCTCCTTGTAGTGGACATCCCCAATGTATGCCTGCACAACGGTCATCCTGTTGGTGGTCAATGTCCCCGTCTTGTCAGAGCAGATAGCCGTGGCATTGCCCATTGTCTCACAGGCATCCAAATGGCGTACAAGGTTGTTGTCTTTCATCATTTTCTGAGAGAGAGAAAGAGAAGGGAAAACATAGCCTGCTCACAACTGGCTTGGGCCAATGGCAGGACCCTTAGTGTAGAAATAACTTCCCTTATAGCAATATGAAGGGAAGGGCCCCGATTCTAAGGGATGTGACTAATCAATCAAAAGGTTTTACAATGAGTTGGTCTGTTTTCTTTCAATGTGTAAAATATTGTGTAAATGGACAACATTATTATCAGCCTCAGACATTGATTGGTTGATTTATTTCCCAGTTCTACCACTTCCTAAATTGCTCATTTCTTCCTAACCACTATTCCTCCATCCCCATCTTCCCATATACTTTGGGGCCCTCAAGATAAAACATACAGGAAGTAAATGAACATTTTTAATCATTATTTATTTTGACTATTAGAAATGTATATAGAATCTGGAGAGGTGGGCGTTTATATATGTTATAAGTCCCTCATGAGCAAGGTGCCATTGTGTACCTTGGAGTTGATAGCACTTTTTTGTTTATTTGTTTGTTTTTGGGGGCAGGGCAATTGGGGTCAAGTGACTTGCCCAGGGTCACACAGCTAGTAAGTGTCAAGCCCGAATTTGAATTCAGGTCCTCCTGAATCCAGGGCCGGTGCTTTATCCACTGCGCCACCTAGCTGCCCCTCTGATAGCACTTTTAATCTTGTTCTAAATGACATCTTTTCTTAATAATTATTAAACAAGGGTAGCAATTAGATGTATTAGTATTTAGTTATGATAATTTACATTTTTCTTTTTTGTGTGTGTGAGCAAACAGTATTGATGAGATCAGGTCCTTTTTTTAAAAAATTATCTGCCCTAGATGAGAGCCTGTCTTTTGGGTTTGCACAACTATTTACACACAGCCCTACCTACTTGGTGGCAAATACTAAAATTCCAGAGATAGTGTCCATGAAGAAATAATTAACCTCTAGAGGGTTATATATTCAAACCTATTAAGTAAAAGCAAGTATTCTACTGTGTGACAGGGAAGAATCTACCTCGGTCAGTATTGGCTATCTCCCGGGGATGGGCCAGAAGGGACCAAGGCATGAGAGCTCTCCCATGATATGAGCAGGTAAAGTCTGGGTGGGAAGCAACCTCAAAGTTTGCAAGACTAGTCAAGCTCAAAATGAGCTGTTTGGCCAAAAGAGGGCAGTCCTTACAGTAGCTTGCATGAGATACCAAGCCAAAAGGGGTCAGAGGTAGGAGGCACATCCGGGGCCCAGAGGAACACATTGGCAATGTCAAAGAGATGGGATGTGAAGGGGACCAATAGAAAAATGTGATCCAAGGACAGGAAAACATTTGAGAAACAATTTGTCCAAACAGGCCAACTTAAATGCAGGGTCCATATCCAACATTAATCAATCAGCACATTGAATTTAGATACAAGCATATTCTTGAGCTCCAGAATGTCATGGCAGTCCTGCTATTGCTTTGAAGGAGCTGTAGCTAGCGACAGCTCCCAGACTTCATTAGTGTTTCCCCAAAGTCAAAGGGTTATGACTAAGTGGCAGCAAACAGGTAGGAGTTTTTAACGATGTGTGGTACCCATAAGTTATAGGCCTGGAAACATTTTAACTTGAAGACTGGATTACTGAAAAACAACCCCAGGTGGCAAGCCAATTCTTTCATGTTTGATTAAGTAGAGAAATTGATTCACTAGGGTAAGAGCTTGCTGCTTTGGAGGGCAACT
The DNA here is from genome assembly GCF_019393635.1 of Dromiciops gliroides. Classification (NCBI taxonomy): domain Eukaryota; kingdom Metazoa; phylum Chordata; class Mammalia; order Microbiotheria; family Microbiotheriidae; genus Dromiciops; species Dromiciops gliroides. The sequence continues at coordinate 709,371,294 of NC_057861.1, forward strand.
AAAAATTCAAAAAGAATTCTGACTACTGGGTACTGTATTCCAGGCTCTGCTATTGGACTTTAGGGCTTTATGAGGTGTGGTTTCTTTTTATATGGTGTACTTTAAAGTGGTAGTGATAAGGTGTGTATAACTTACAGTGAGACAACATTTTTGGCAACTTTCAAGAGATCCGTTTTCCATATGAAATTACAGCTGGGCACTAAAACCCACGTCCTAGCTTGGAAACTAGCTCTTGCCATGTACTTGGACAGCTCTTGAACATTCCTTTCTATAAAATGACAACATAACTCCTTATCTTTCCCAAAATATTTTTCTCCCCACACAGGTGGGCCACATCAAGGCCAAGGTGAAGGGAAAGGTGGGGATAAGGAGTACAGGCATAGAAAAGAGATAGCATCCGTGGGTTGACACTGGGCTAGAGACCTTGAATTGAAACTTGTACATCAGTGGCCACAAAAATTTCCATGCCAACTCAGACAAGTGCTGACCCATTAAGCCTATTATTTGGTTAAGCAGAATCACCAGATAGGTGTGAGATGAGAGGATATGATTGCATTCTTTGGTAGGAGATGAAAAGGCAAAGGCTGCGCTCCAGATATCTCCCTTTCCCTTAGAAACACACTTATGCATCTCTCATTCATGAATCTGAATTTGGGGGGGGGGGCGGATGAGGCTCCTTTGACACTGAGACCATTACCACCTCTTATGGTACTCAGTTCTCTAACTTGAATCCTTGCTCTATGAAGAACAATTTAATTTTGTCTGCAACTTACCTCTTCCAAGCTTCAAGGGGACCCTTGGGTTCCAGTATTATACTAGGATGAGCTGAATAATTCTGTGGAGCAAGAGTTGAGGCAGGGACTATAGAAATGATGCTCAGAGCTCCTTTCTAAGGCAGGTGGAGAGGCTCTATGGGAAGGGGTCCCTGAATGACAGCAGTCATCAGCACACTCTTCTCAGCTGCTGCTGTGACCCCAGGCTCTTGCCAAGCCCCAAGACAATTGTCCCCATTGCCCACCATCTGAGAATGAGAAACACAATGTGCTACAGGGGGCTGCATCACCTGATTGGCTCATCTTTGGGTCCTTTTCCCTGCCTCTTACCTTCACAGAGTAAGCCAAAGAGATGGTGACAGCAAGGGGGAGCCCTTCGGGCACAGCAACCACCAGCACAGTCACCCCGATAATGAAGAACTTGACAAAGTATTGCACATAGACTGGAGTACACTCAGGCAGCCAAGGCTTCTTGTTCACCACAAAGGTGTCCACGGTGAAGTAGAGCACCAAGATGATCACCGTAATGGCAGACATCACAAGACCTGGAACACAGGAGAAGACCAACTCAAGGGGATGCCAGGACTCACAGAACTTCAACATTCAAAATGCAGTCAGCTGCTGTGTAATCCAGCTCATAGCCAAGAGCATCACCTCTATGATATCCCTGTCAAGTGGTCACAGAACCTCAAACTGGAGACCTTGAGTGACAGGAAAAACCATGACATCCAGAGACAGTTCATTTCCATTTTCAATAGTGTCAGATGTTAAGAAGCTAATCTATACATCAAGCAGAAATCTAACTCTCTGCAATTTCTGCCTGCTACTCCTAGGTCTGCCTCTGGAAATGAGCACAAATAGTCAAACCCTTCTTCCATGTTAAGGCCCTTCAACTACTTGAGGACATCTGAGATGATTCCCCTAATATCTTTTCCAGGTGAAATAGCTCTCATTCTTTAAGCTGAATAGACCTTGGGAGACTGGAAACCAAAGGTTGGATTTAGGATCCTCAGCAGGAGAGCCAAGTCCTGAACCCTTCTTCTCCTGAGTATGTAGAGCTATTAGATCAGGTGAGAGGCAATGAAGATACCTGGTGGGAGGTTAAGGCTTTATTTCCTGGATCTTTCTCTACATGAAGAAGAGAAAGAATATTTGATTCTGATCTAAAGGACCCAAGTTTAAATTCTTAATTTGTATGATCTTGGTCAACTTACTTCTCTCTCTCTTCACCTCAGTTTCCTCATTTAAAATATAAAACAGTTGGACTGGATGGTCTCTGAGGTCCTTTCAAGGTTAAGTTTAAATCTAATGGGGGGCGGGGGATAGCTAGATGGTACAGTGGATAAAGTACGGGCCCTGTATTCAGGAGGACCTGAGTTCAAATCCGGATTCATATACTTACTAGCTGTTTGACCCTGGGCAACTCACTTAACCCTCATTGTCCTGCAAATAAAAAATCTAATTAGGATGCCATGCACTGGTCCTTGTGCTGTGATTCTGACATTCCCTGTCTTGATGCATTACAGAAGGACTTGGAGATGTGCATGAGGCAGTAAATGATCATCCTATTGTCCCTCCTTGCCAGGAATATCCTTCCTTCCCAAACCCTGCCCATCCAGCAAAGCCCAGCTTTAGTCTACTTCCAACACAAAGCCAACCTCAGAGCCACTCATATTTCTCATTCCTAAACTCCTGTTGTATTTATGATCTGGGACACACAGTCACTTTTGCAGGTTTTCATAACTTCATGTCATTTGCTATCAATGCACATGTGTATAACAGACTTACATCCAACTAGAGTATAAGTTCCTTGAAGGCAGGAACCATGATTTTGTATTCCTTTTCTCTTTTCCCAGTGCCTAGCATAGAGCTTTGTGCTTATTTATGATAAACTGTTTGAAATAAGCAAGTCCTTTCCTTGGAAGATGCCCACCTTAGGAATCTTACATAAGTAAAATGGGCTCACGTCACTTACTTTGATGACATGGCTCTGTCAATGCCCACCCAACATGAGCATCATTCTCTCAGTGTTTCACCTAAGCCTTCTAGTCTGAGACTCACAGAATCATCGACCTTTAGAATCAAGAGACCTTGGGGACTATCTAACCCAACCTCCTAGAGAGACTCACAAACTGGCAACACTTTGTCCAAGGTCACACAACAAGCAAATGACTAAACTGGGATTAGAATGTAACCTTCAGTTGCAGTCGAAGCTCTGTCACCAACTGATTCGCATTCATCTTAGTTCCTATGTTCTCCTAGATCCTTCGGACTCCAAAACAAGGTCAGCTTTTCCGGTGTGATTTATGGACCAGCTCTGAGGTAGCTCTCTGAGAGGAGCTCCAGAAACAGTTTTTATGATAGTGATATTCCTGGGATGGAAGTCAATAGCTACCTTATCAGATATGTCACTCACTCCTAAGGTGACATTCATTTGTAGCCAGCAACTCTGATGTGGTTTTTAAATCATCAGCCTCATTGCTTCCTATTCATTCATCATTTCTGCTGAATGTGTCCCTCAATGACTTCTAAGTGTGTCTCTGCTGTCTCCCTCTCCAAATTCATCAGTTTTTTCTGTAGTCTGCTCACAGGGTTTCAGATAAGACTCTGTCCACACTGGGTAGTGTTGGTTTCCTAAACGGGGAATGCCATTGCAATAGACATTTGTTAAGCACCAACTTTGTACTGAGCTCAACTCAGTAGAGAGGTGGTAATGCTCGAAAGGATGGTCCATACCTTTCAAATAAATGGGGTAAAGTTTGTTCTGTGCTACTGCCTAGGAGATAATGAGGACCAATGAGCGGAAGGTACATGTTAAATTCTGGCTGACCTTAAGAAAGAAATTTCTGACATTCAGAGATGTCCAGCCATGGGATGTACAGCACAGTGAAGGAATGTATTCATTAATTAATAACACATATTTAGTGTAAAGTTAGTAAGTGCTTATTATGAACATGGATGGAAGTGTAATGTAGTTGATAGAGAACTAGTTTCAGAGTCAGAAAGCACTAGGTTCAAGTCCTGCCTCTAAAACATGAACTGAGTGACCCTGGACAAGTTCCATGACCTCTTAATGCCCCCAGGCTACTCTCTTAGATGATAAGTTATTGAAAATATGCTGATCTGGATTGGTAGATAGAGGTTTCCTCACTGAGAGTCTTCTATTCCAATGAAATTACAGTTCTACTAAAAAAAATGAGCAAGACACTGCATGTACCTCTCATTGGTGTTGTTTCAGAAGAGTTTGAGTAACATCACTTCATAGAATGTCAAAGGTCAAAGCAATCTTAGAACATAAAATGTGAAAGATGCAAGTGGCCAACCCCCTCATTTTATCCAAGAGGAGAAAACTGAGGGAGAAGGGAAATGCTCTATTCAGTGTTACATAAGGAATGAACACTAGAGCTAGGAATCAGAACCAAGTACTCTGACATCCTGTTCACTGCTCTTTCTATCACACAATTTCTTGATTTCTGAATGGTGAGGTAGGTTGGACTAGGTAATTTGTGAGCTTCCTTCCCACCCTAAGTTTATGTCTCTCTAGTCTGTACATGACACTTGGCAATAACAATGATAAAAATGATAATAATAAAAACACTTATCTTCATTCAGCTTTAGAGTTTGCAAAGTGCTTTTTATATATTTGGCAAGAGATTGCAGAAGAGACCAGGCACTACAAGTCATTCCTCCTAGGCATGCACACAAACTGGACAGGAAGATGACATATGAATTGATGAACTGACAATGTTACCACTAGTCGGTCCTTTAGGTAGTTAGAGGAAGAAGAGGTCACCATAGGCTGTTATGGTCAGGGAATGATTCTTGGGGGAGAGCTTGTTTGAATCATAGGTTGGATTTAGATAAAGAGAAGCAAAGGCATCCTAAGTAGGTAGAGAAGCAGAAATTCCCAAGGGCATGAATGGGGATGATTAGACAAGTATAGCTAGTGCTAAGGCCCTACTAGGAGGAAAGAATAATGGCTGTAAATTGAAGAGAAATAGGTTGAAATGCTGGCTGGAGCAATTCCTAGTTATGTGGCCCTAGTTATGTAGCCTCTCTGAGCCTCAACTTCCTCATGTGTAAAATGGGAATATATAGTGCTAGGAAGCCCTTCCTGGAAATATTGAGAGGCAAGTGCCTAATAATCTTCAAAGGGCTAAGGGAATTGGACTGCAATGGTAGACTGGAATAAGGGTACAGGAGGGCTTTGAAGACTAAATGCTTGTCATCACCATGCTCAGAATCACAGAGGTAAAGCCTGATGCATTTGCACTCCTATGTGGCAGTTGAGCAGTCAACACATGACAAGGGAGTCCTGGTCTGCCAAGCAATAGCAATGTATCCCAGGTGCCAGGAAGGCCCTGTGCCTGCATTCTGCATGCAGCTGCAGGGCCTCCTGCTGCTTTGACTTAAAGGCCACGTGTTCTAGGCCCTATGTTACATGTTCAGAACCTAGAAACTGAGCTCAGGATTGTTACAATGCTCCTTATTTAAATATAGTTAGCAAAGCCTGTAATTTGCTACTGTTCTCCAAACTATGGTTACTATAATTAGAGCTGGAGGGACAGCACCTGCCTAAGAGGGGAGAAGCAAGGAGTTTGTGCTTAGCTTTCACTACAAGAAAAACACTCATGGAGCCAGTCAGAGCAGGGGAAGCCCTGAGACCTAACATAATAAACTGACCTAAGCTGATACAATACTCCATTCCTGGGAGACAAAGCTGTGTTTTTACAAAAGACCTTCAGGAGACATGGCCTCCTTACTTACCCTGCCATTCTTGTTACCTAATCCATTAGTGGATCTCTGATTTTCCTTGTCTGTATAATGGGGATAATACTACGCTGGGGAGGCATTTTGGCACAATGGAAAAAATGCTGAGGACTTGGAATCAAATCCCATTTCTGTCTCTTATTATTTATGTGACCTTGGGGAAAAATGACTACCTCTCAGGGACACAGTTTTTTTTTATCTTGAAAGTAAGAAGGTTGGACTACATGATCTCTATGGTCCTTTCCAAGTCTAGAGCTGTAATTAATGACGTCCTTCAAAGAGCTCTTGTGAGGATGGCACTTTGTAAACAATCAAGATAAGATTAGTACCCCTATTTGCCACTTAAAATATTTGGCTTCCTCTTGCTGACTAAGGTCAGCAAGGTTATTGGCTATCTGCTTAGAGCCTGACATAGTTCTCTATCAAAAAATGGAACAATAAATGTTTGTCGAATGAATGTTGAATAAAACCTGACTTAGTGATGGCTGTCCTCTGAATGCAATGGATTGCTATGAGGATGCAGAGTAAGAGATAAAACTAATAAAATATAGTACCCCTGCAATAGATCTGATTTTAGACCAGAATCTCAGTAACAGACTCAGAGTTAGAGCTCTCCACGGTGCTGATACTAATGTCTACTTCTGCCAGTTGACCCCAAACAGGCAAATTCTCTTCTTCTCCCTTGTGTTCTGCTTCCTGAGAGCTGCAGTTGTTACGACCAACAGTTCACTATTGTACAGTGTGATCCAAAAGCTTTAATAGATTAAAATACATAAGACTTTTGGAACACACTGTATATAAGCTATTTCTCCATTTTTTATAATGGCAAAATCATATCCAATAAATTGGTCTTTATTATAAAGCTAGCCCCATAATCTGATAGATGGACCAAAGTAACTTGTTCTGGTGATCTTGCAGTGGAATGGAGGGAGAATAATCCTTGATGGACTCAAAGGATCTCAGTCTCAATCCCATCTCTGTTGCTTTCTACTTTATTGTGACTCCAAGAAGTCTTTTTTTCTCTTTGAGTATAGATTCACTGTCCTGAATTGTGTAAAGGGGTTGGACTAGATGACCCAAAGTACTTTTTTGTAGGGCAATGAGAGTTAAATAACTTGCCCACAGTCACAAAGCTAGTAAGTGTCAAGTGTCTGAGGCCGGATTTGAACTCAGGTCCTCCTGAGTCCAGAGCCAGTGCCTTATCCACTGTGCCACCTAGCTGCTCTCCCCAAAAGTACTTTTTCATTCAAAATCCCATGGTTATAACACATTCTCCCCATTTGTGAATGCCAAAAATGGATATTTTCTCTTGAGCATATGACATCTCATGTTTAGAAGGAAGCTATCTATCTGTGGGTCATTTACATTGCATATAGGGATAGGATCATTAAAGCTCTTTGCTTCTCTCATCCAAAAAAGACAGTGAAACTTGCCAACAAAATAGGAAAAGTATCTAAGTCTTGAAAAAGAACAAAGGTTGGAGTCAGCAGATATCCCTTTTAGCCATTCATTTATATAAAACAAATATTCCCTCAGAGTCTACTTTATGGAAGAGATACTATGCAGGATATTTAGGGAGACAAAGGGGACTATGCCAAGTTCCTGGCCTCAAGGGCCTTACTGTATAGTAGGGGGGGATTATGATAAATGTACACCTGCACAAATAATTACATTTTCTCCCTACTGAGCTGGGAACACCTTTATTTGTTGTGTCTTATAATTCACCATGGAGAATTGAGCCACCAAGTCTATGTGATATTTAGCTCCTGAAAAAACAGAAATGTGATATCTGGCAAGGTTACAATTATAACAAAACTACACTATCAAAATAATTAAGATTCAAACAAATTAAATAAGTAGCTATTAGGCACCTACTGTGTGAAAGGCATTGGGGATACAAATATAAAAATGGGATTCTTTGCCCTCAAGGTCTTTACATTCTACTGCATATCTAATGAGAATTTAATGAATCAGATAGCAAAAAACATGTCTCTACATCCCATCCAGAGTAAAACATGATCAAGAGAGGGCATTTTTGTAAGAATTTGTTTACCTCCTCTGCCCTCTTTAGGTTTCTCTCCAGGTTTGATTGCTTTTCCCTTCCTTTGTATGACCAGGGCCTAGCTCAGTGCCTTAAATAAAGAAGGTGTTTAATAAATGCTTGCTGAAAAACTATTCATTCTACTCTCCTTTGTATCACATATATATATATATATATACTTGTCCCACCTTCCCCATTAGATTTCAAAATTCATAAGAACAGAACCTGTGTTATATTTTCCATTACACTGCCTCCTGCCCAGTTTTGTGCAATTAGGAAGCATTTAATGTGAAATGAATTGAACAAAAATGAATCGAACTAAAGCCAACATTTTTTTTGGTCAGATATGAAGGGTGCTGCTCCCTTCTCACCTTGTCCCTTCCCTCTCCCTCAGCTGGAATACTCACCTGCTTTGCCAATCTGTACCGCCAGCTTAGTGAGTTTCCCCTGCAGGACTGATTTCTCTTTCTTGTGCATGTTGGCCTTCTTCTTGTCATCTCCATCTCCCCCTTCGGCACTCTTCAGAGGCTGCATCTCCATTGCCGCTGCCCCATCCTGCTGCTTGGCTACCAATGCAGAACACACAACATCACCTTGAAGTCCAGAACTCCACTCTGTTGCATAGCTGTGATGTCAAGGAACTGCCCCCTCCCTAATAAAAATGGGCCTGAGGCTGCATGGAGGGACCAGTGCCAGGAGGCAGCAAAAGTATCCTCTGGGGAAAGCACTATAGATCCAAGAGTTGGGCTAAAATATTGTGGTCTTCAGGCAGAGGAAGGTGAGGCCTTCTTAAGGAATCTGTTGACTCCCCAGTCAGAGCAAGGGATGCCACCATGGTTGGCCAATAATGTTCTAGGGAATCTGGAAGGAACTAGGAGTACAAGTGTGGTTTTCTAGTGGTTAGAGTTCATGTTTCTTGTCCCACCCCATCCCTATCCTGCTGAGGAACTCCATCACATAGAATCATTGGGTCCATTCCACATGATTGGAACTTTATCTTAGCAATGTAACTCAAGAGATATGAGTTCATTAATAAAGAAAAGATTATTTCTCTATAAAGTGTTCAAGGCCATGGTGTCCTATAACTCCAAGGGTTCTAGCATAGATCCTTAGGGAGACATTTGGTATTTAGAGGGACCAAAGGAGAGAGCAATTCTAAAGCCCAGGTCTACTTTCTTAGCTCAAAGAACTTGGGAAGGAGCAAGGGCACAATTATACACTCCACTTAATTCCTAACAATCATCTTCCCCTTTGAAATGGATGCCTAGGGACATAACACATTGACTTCTATTCAAAATGGCTTGTTTCATGAATCAGATAGCAAAAACCATGTCTCTACATCCCATCTGGAGAAAATTCCCATGATTCTCTCATTCAGGAATGAGAATAGAGACTTACTCAAGCTATGCCCCCAAAGCAGTGCTATAGCGTAGGCTGAGCTTTCATGTCTGCTCTTAAGAAATCAGATGATGGCCACCAGGGATGAGAAAAATCAAGGAAAGTTATTCCCTATCCCTTAGTCCCAGGCTCAGGCTTCCTTCCATCCTGTGCATTCAGCCCCCAAAGTCAATCTCAATCACATTCTCAACCATGACTGGTTGATGCCCAGACACTATGTCTTGTCCCTGGACCACACTGAGCCATGAACATCTTCCATCCATTTAATATGTTTGTAGAACACCAACTAGAGTCCCTAGTCAAACTAAGTAAAAAGTAAAGGCCTGGGGAAACTCAATGCCTGGATCTCTATGTGGCTTAGATTTGGATTGTCAGGATTTGTTCAAGTCAAGTCCAAATAACAACTACAACCACTACAAATGCTACACGTCTTTGGATAGGTATGTATGTGTCTGGCAGATTGGCCTTCACCATGGAGCCAATCTCTTTGCACTCTGCTTTGAAGTTCACATTCTCACAAAGGGGACTGGGGCCACACATCACATACCACAACCTGGTTAAAATGGAAGGGTTACCTTTGCTCTGGCTGGTGTCCATATTGCCATCCTGCATTTTACCTACATGATAAAGAATTTTAACAAACAACAAAGAACAGACAATATACAGTCATCACACAGACAGAACACTGTGATGGACATTTAAATCAAAGACTGGGTAATGAACTGGCTTCAGGGACATCTCTTCATTTGTGACTTGTGAGAATACATGTCTAGCTAAGTCCCAAATAGAAAAAAGGAGACCATTGTAAACATTCTTGGTGGAATTTTCCAACATCTGCCCTTTTGGATGGAATCTGTGCATGTCTTTCTTTGGGAGGTGATGACTATAATCTAAGAAATAAGACCCTTGAATGAAGTATTTTCTTATCTCTGATATGAAGTACAGACACTTTTAAATACCTCCATAATAACTAGCAAGTTTTACTGAGTTTATTTACTTAAGATTAGTGCGCCATCTACCTACAAAAGACTTACAGATGAAAACATAGCAAGATAAGGCAAAGAGAAAACTGACCATGGTCCCTAAGAAGAAAGAAGAAAGAGTAGATAGTTTCAGGCATCTGAATTAACTGGACTATAACACTTGGAAAATAAAAAAAATAGCTCTAATTTTCCAGGCAAATGAGGCGAAAGCGGAAATAGATTATGGATTTTTTTAATCTTTTTGATAAAAGAAAAGCAGGCACATTTCATTTTTGAAGGTTTTTTTGTTGATTTATTTTGGGATTTTTTGCTTCTGAACTGGGACAAGTTATGGTTTGGAGAAACAGAATTCATAGCAGATTCAGAGAAGGGTGCTTTCTGCAGCTTCCTATTGAAGAATTAGAGTGATGGGCTTGAGATTTCCCCCTTCCTTCCTGGTCCCTTCAGTTCTCCCTTGTACAGAAACTCATGAGTAGTAAAACAACTAGAGGATGAGAAACTGAGTGGTGAGTTTTAAAATATACATATTCATATACATATGCACATAAATGTGTGTATGTGTGTGTGTGTATATATACATATGTGTATACATGTGCGTGTGTGTATATGTACATACGTATGTGTGTGTATGTGCGCATATATATATATATATATATATATATATATATATATATATATATATATATATATATATATATGCATTGGCCAATGAGCCAAAGGATAATTGAGACTTGCCTGTACAAACAGCCTTTTCCATCTGCCAGTACATCAAGGCATGGCAGCTGATAAACAGCTATGATGATGATGTTTTGTGGGTTTACCTTGTCACCAAGCAGACAGCTGTCCAGAAAATGTCAGCACTAAAGAGACCATGAGCAATTGCTGCCTGGATTGCTTCTACTATTTAATCCATCAAGTTTGGTGGGCCAGAGCATGGGGAGGCCTATTGCCATGGCTGGCTCATTTGTCACAACAGGTTCCTATTATTTTTTGTTTGTCATGTTCTGAATCTTGGAAGGGAGACTACAGAGCTATCTGATGAGTAGCCCAAGCAGGCCTGAGCTTTGCAGTTCCTACTGAATGTAGCCTGACCACCAAAGGAGATTCCACATTAGGATATCAAGATGGGATCAATTTTGCCATGAGCACCAGGACAAGAGAGAAGTATTGGCCAAAGGAATATGGGTAACATGACTGAAATGTACAGGTTTCTCACTTAACTAAGTAATATTACATTGGGCGGGGAAGCTTGTAGTCACACAGATAAAACATTCAATGTCAAGTTGTATATATATATATATACATACATACATATATATATATATACATACATACATACATACATACATACATACATACACACACAAACTAAGGCCCTATGTCAACCTAGCTGAAAAGACTAAATCCTCCCCAGTTGGCTGTTGCACCAATATCAGTGAAGGTTCATGAGACAGACCCTCCTTGTTGTCAATGACATGAGAAGCATGATGGAGGAGAGAAGAAAGTTTGAGACTAGGCAAACCAGCTGGCATGGTCATTTTATTAGGTATGGTCACAGAAGTGAAAATTGGCATAGGTTAGAAGGTAGAGTTTGTGTCTCTAGAGAAGGGGATCAAATTTAGTTAACTAATTAATGAGCTACAAGACAAAGAGATTGCTTTTTAACTTCAACTAAGTCACTTACACTAGCCTATTCTAGTCAATTACATGCTAAATCTCTAACACCTTGCACTTAGATGCAGTTGTTATTGTTGTTTGTCCTTCATTCTTGAAGAGCATCATGACATCAGGGTGATGTCATGACTTGTACCAAATTGGATTTAAGTGAAGGAGGGCTGTGCAAAATCACCAAACTCACTATCTCCTCCTGAGATCAGGGTCCAGTGGCATTATATATATATATATCAGGATGACTGGAGTTGGTCCTGGATATTTAAGGCAGTTGGGGTTAAGTGACTTGCCCAGGGTCACACAGCTCGTAAGTGTCTGAGGTAATATTTGAACTTCAGGTCCTCCCAACTTCAGGACCAGTGCTCTGGCTCTGTCCACAGCACCACCTAGGTGTCCCTTGTATCAAGCTATATATCCTTCAAAGAAATTCCCTGCATGCACATCATTTCCTAGAACAAGAAGAGACTTTAAAGACAAGCTTGTTCTATTCCCTCATTTGATAGGGATGCTGGGACCCAGAGAGGGAAAGAAACTTGCCTAGAGTTATGCAGCTAATAAGTCTCAGCATTGGGATTTGAACTAGAGTCCTTTAAACTCCAAATTATCCCCTTTCCACAGACTCCTCTCGTCAAAAAGTGGCAAGAATTTAAAAGTTGAAAGGATAAAAACTAAAGTGATCACTTTGCCTTTTAACTTTTTTACTTTAATTTATTTCAACGTCTATGCTCTCACTTCTGTGACAGTTCACAAAAAATCTGCCACAAGGGAGATTATCTGGGAATTAGGAGGACACTGTGTGGCTATTTCTATCAGCATTCTTCAAAGACAAAAATAGGAAAGTGCCTTTGTCTTCAATGTCTCATTGCCAGTCCTACCCAAATGGTACTAGGACATGTGTCCAGAAAGAGCATCTGGCTGGCATCCCCTTGCTCAGCATCTCCTGAACTTCTCCATTCAGTTTCTGTGGCTTTCTTTAAGTCATTTCTTCTCTCAAATCCTCAGTCACCTTCTTTATGAAATGCAGGTATTGGATTAAATTACTTCTTATGTCCTTTCCAGTTCTAAATCTATGATACAACACCTATACTTTCTCTACTAAATAACCAGAATACTGGAAGTGCAGGTTTGCTAAATGATTTCTCAAGTGCTCAGGGCGTACTTTGGAAGGGATCAATTCCCTAAGAAATCCCATTTCCCAAAAGACCATGAGAACTCACTGGAGAGGGGAATAAAAAGGAACAAGAAAGGAAGTAGTTTCATTATCCCAGAAGACCAGGACACCAGATCACTTCAGGAATAACAGAGAACTGATGTTTGAATGCCAAGAAACATGTTAGTCTGGGTTTTACTCGAGCCCTGATAGTTAGGAAATATTCCTATGCCATTGAGATGAGATAGAGGAGAAAGAACTGTGGACAAGTTACTGAGAACTCTTTACCAGTCTGTCTTTAAGGGAAGTAGTTCCACAGAAGTAGGCCAAATAAAACATAAGGAATTCATGATGTATTGGATACACCATTAGAACAGGACTCATGGGCAGCTAGGTGGAGCAGTGGATAAAGCACTGGCCTTGGATTCAGAAGGACCTGAGTTCAAATCCAGCCTCAGACACTTGACACTAGCTGTGTGACCCTGGGTAAGTCACTTAACCCTCATTGCCCCACAAAAACCAAACACACACACACACACACACACACACACACACACACACACAAAGAACAGGACTCAGAAGACATGAATCCTGGGCCTTAACACTAATTGTGCAGTGAGACCTTCGGTAAGTCAAGTAAACTCTGCATCTCAGTTTTATCATCTATAAAACCCAAAACTATATTATCTGCATAACTTCCAGGGAGAGAGGTAGCATGGCATGGAGGATGGGGAGAGGGCATGTTTAGGAGTTACTGTGAAAAGTCTTGAAATCCTGCCTATGATGTTGTACTAACAGTGTCACTCTGGGCAAAACATTTAGCTAGGCAACTCTTTAAGACTCTAAGTCACAGAGAAAATGCCAATCTGCATAAATAGAGGGGGTTTCTATACCAGAAATCTCCTATATGGTTGAAAACACCATTCTGGTCCCAAAGCAAGAGAAAATACTTCCAAGATGATAAATAAATTTTACCAAATACTTTACAAATGGAAGAGGTTATCACTTATTATCCAGGTGACACTTGGGAATTACTTTTTTTAATGGTTAAATATACAAAATCAGCAAGGAGCCACAGTTTGACTCCTAGATGTCGTATGCAAGGAAGCCTCTCCCACTGGTGTAAGGTTTCAAAACACCAAGGATAAAGGTAGTCAGAGAAAGCCCTGGAAGGATGTCATCCTCCAGTGAGACATTGGAACCCTCTGGCATGTTCCCATCTGTTATCAAGTACTCTCCCCTCCCCTTTCCTCTTCCCTCCAGAAAGCCCCAGTCTCTTATCAAAGAGTTAAGAATATAACTATGCACAGAGAAAGAATTTGCTTTGCTTCCTTTGAAAACTCCTTCCTCTAGATTCTGGCATCCTTTTAGTATAAACAATTCCAGGGGTGAATTAAAATAATCATGCTTAAAAAAAAAAACCTAAGCCTGCCTAGGAAGAATGGACTTCAATGCATGATTTTAGGAGGTACAAAGGGCTTTTGTTGGCACTGCATAGTTTCTGATTAAATAACTCAGTGTGCTCATTAAGACCAATTCATTAATTTCATCATTTATTTCCAGTGCTGCCCACATGGTCATGAAAATACTGGTAAACATGTGTTCTTTTAGGAAGATAAGAGATAAGAGGCTGGGGGAAGTGTGTGTGGCCAGGCAAATACTGCTAACTATTCACCGTTTAGGGGCAGAAATAGGAGCTTGGTGAAACTTTCTTTAAAATGATACCAACCCCCCCCCAAAAAAAACCCTTATTATTCCCCCAAATTTATCATTCAATAAAAGCTTATTACTCAGTTTTCTTTAATTCCCATTTATCCAAAATGACCACTCCCCAAGACACGGCCAGGCTTTATGAGGAGAAGTGCCCTGGGTCTGGTCTGGAACAAAAAGAAAGCTCTGTTTCTTATCGGTTATGACTGTTGATGAAGCTATACTCATGAAACTGGGCCTGGTGAGAGACAAACATCACAGTGCTAGAGGTCAGAAGTCTTGAAGCCTCCATTTGTCCCTGGGATAGGTTTTGCTACAGGCCCAGTCCATAGGCACCTTGAACAAGTTCAAGAAGAAAACTTTCAAAGTCAGAAAACCAAGCTTTGGATAGCCTAGGAAGTTGCATAAGGGTTGAAAAGCTGAGCTATGAAGCAAAGGAAACTAGATGTTGTCTTGCTGGAAGCTGGACAGCTCCAGGCAAGGAGATCTTAGGAGAGGTGGGTCACCTTTCTCCATTGTCTAAATTCATTCCCATCATACTTAGCCTGGTACCAAAATGGACTTTGCAGGCTACTAAGGTCAAATGGCCTAATCCCAGAGTAGCCATCAAGGATATATTATTATCTCCAGCACTAACAGGAAATTCATCATCTGTATGTTTGGGAGAAGGTGTGTGTGTGTGTGTGTGTGTGTGTGTGTGTGTGTGTTGGGGTGGGGGGGGTAGTTTCCAATAGAATCTTCAGCTGATTTACATTAGAATCTGTACCTCTAATACTCACCTTTGTACAAATGAATTAAGAACCTGAAATCTCAGTAATTTTATCCTGAATAGTTTCTACTACAAACAGATTGCCCTCCTTCCTTAAATCCACTATACTACCCAAAGCCACAGGTCAAGAAGCTCCGGGCCTTACTCTCAGTTCCTCAAATATAAACATGTGATCTTGAACCTTTAAAGAGAGAACTGTGAAACTGATACATAACAGTGGTGGGCTAGAGGCAGAATGAGACTGGGGCAAGGGGGAGATCCTGGAGCTGCTGATAGTATCTCTTCATGCCACATCCTCAGATCCCAATAACCATGGTCTGACCATTATACCACTGATTCTTCCTCCATCCAAGACTACCAGACTGGTTCCAAAGCAGTCTGAGTGTCCAGCCATGGATGTACTGGCCTCCACACACATTTCCTTGAGAAGGATTTTCATGCTAGTTTGCTGAGCCACAATGTAATAAGAGGCACTGCACTCCCTGGAAGAAGAACCAAGGAGATAACTTCCTTTTCTATGAGCTTTGATCTTGGGCAGAGATTGAGTTGGAGCTTGTAAATTTCCCCCATGAGAGTGAGTTTCCTGTAAAGCTTTTACTCCCCAATGCTGTGTTTCTCGAGCTTTTTATCAACTTCAAGAGCTTCCTCCCATGCTTTTACCACATTCACCACCCCATACAGCCCCCAAATTCAAGGTGAATTTACTCTAACTGAAGCCTTAAGGAACAGCTGCCCACTCCCAACCAGGAAAGCAGACTTCACAGCTTACTGCAGTCACAAAGGGGATGAGCTCAGATCAACTCCCAAAATAGCATTCTAAATATAACCCACAAGGCCTTCATTTCCCTCTTGTCTCCGGGGGCCATGTTTCTTTAAGGAGCTACTGAGCTGTCCTTCAGCACCAGAGGGACTCTCGCTTTCTCTTCCTGGAAGTGGGCATGTCCAAGGGTAATTCGGCCACTAAACACAGCTGCCACTGGAAGAGAGGACAACACAGACCCCACTCCTCCCGCTTCCCCCATCTCATTTAAGGAGGGAGGCGTTAAAGCCAAAGGAAAGGAAAAGGATTGTTTGCCTCCTCTTGCCTTCCTCTGGCTGACACCCTTTCAGGGAACCATCCTTAAGAAGAGTTCCCCTCTCCAGAGGGGTGGGAGAGGGGAATAAAGCACTCCTCAACCTAGATCTTCATCCTTCTACAGAGCCACAAGTAGAGGATGGTGGGGCTGATTACAGCCCTTTTCTGACATGGATTATCTTCCCTCTCTTCCATGGAAAATCAGTTAAACTTTCTGAAATAAACAGTACCTTCCCTAAAGCAGACTGAGCTGCCCTTAAACTTCTGTAGAGTGTAACCTTCCCCCAGAGCCTTCCACTATGTCCTTCCTGCTGAAATCTACAGACAGCAGAGCTGCCTGAATCAGTCGAAGTCACCCATCCCCATTTTCTTCTGCATGATGTAACTCTGAGGGAGGAAGGTAAATTAACAGCTGCCCTCCTCTCTCAAGAAGTTGGCATCGAGTGAATACTGGGCAGCCAGCCAAATTCCTGTGCAAAGGACCAGGGGTTCCTGTAGGGATCCCTTCCACCTGGCCTTGCAATGGCCTCTATAGATTCACCAGACACTTTGTTTTTGTTTTTGTTTTTTGTGGGGCAATGGGGGTTAAGTGACTTGCCCAGGATCACACAGCTAGTAAGTGTCAAGTGTCTGAGGTCGGATTTGAACTCAGGTCCTCCTGAATCCAGGGCCGGTGCTTTATCCACTTCACCACCTAGCTGCCCCTTCACCAGACACTTTGAATGGTGTCAGGGCACATACATATTTCACATCAAGATGTGGCTAGAATGTTGCAGGTGATTTCCCTAGGGCAGACATGGTCTGACTGGACTTGAGATAATTAATGCATAATGAGAAAGCTGAAGGAAGCCTCTTTCTCAGCACCTCTTTCTCCCCCCCAAATCCTATAGCTTGGGGTGACTATGATGTAGGTAGCTAAATAGAAAAAGGACTGATCTTATTCAAGAAAATGCCAGGGATTGGGAGACACCTAGGAGAATCTCTGCTTTATCCTGCTCAACACCAGGCTAACCCTGTTTAAACTCTGCTTTACTTAACAGTCTAATAGATGCATAGTTGCCATGAGTCATCTTCCAAAACCCCATTTCCATCATTTGACCAGTCCACAAAAAGGATCATGATTGACTGTGATCACCTCCAACCTGCAAGAAAGCTTCTCTTCTTCATTCCTGGTGTGCACCGAAGCTTCTGAGGCCTAGCCACCAAGGTCAAAGTCAAGACCACCCATACCCAGCAGGATTTCCACCCAATTGCCCCCCTCCCCTACTCAAAAGGTGCTCTAAGAGAATGCAGAATTTGGGGGAACATACACTGCACAGCACAGCCAACAGCAGATAATGCTAGTCCAGAATCATTGAGGAAAAAACAAAACAAAAGAAAGAGCTACTTCAGGGCCTAAGCTAAATGTCTACCCATTCATGATTTGAAAGACTATGAAGAAAGGTACTGGCTAAAGTACCAGCATGCCACAGGATGGGGTCACGAAACTGTAGGTGAGACAATATCAAAATTCATTGAGGTTGTATTTTGGAGTGAAGGACCAGAGCCCTTGATGCTTGACCCGGAGACCAAGCCAGAAGCATGGGCAAATAGATGAACAAAGGCATCTCTCCCTCACAGACAATACTTATGGGTGCCAGTGCTCAGAACTGAGAGCGGTCCACAGTGTGGTCATGTTGCTTCAGAACCAGATTCCTGACCCCGGGCCATTTGTTTCCCAAAGCTATGGTGAGACTAAGTAGGCTTATGAGAGTGTCACGCTGGAAGAAAGGAGCATATCTCAAGGGGAGCATTTTGCAAGGGTTTGGTGAGAAGATTTTTTCACCAAATGCTCATCAATTTCACTGTCCCCTGTCCCCCTTGCTCCATTCCAAAGCCACAGCTTCCCCAAAGCGGCACCGAGGGCCAGTTTGAGGAGATGGGCTTCCTTTTCAAAACAGGTGGCTCTCAGGACAGCTTGAGCTTTTCCTGTGGCTGATCTCGCCCTGAGGGTTGATAGTAGCGTGGCCCCTCTTATAAGCTACTGTCAGAGTGTAGGGAAGAGGCACTATCCCAAGATAACACATGCACATACACCACGTGTGCTGTTGAGAAGAGGAAGAGGCGAGCCAAGAGAAAGAAAGAGAAAGAAGAGAGAGAGAATTGGAAGAGAAGTCCACCAAAGAAAACCCAAAAGCTCAGTATTCTTGACGTACCATTGACTAAGCTGGAATTTGCATTATCGGTGGTATTTGCACCTGCTGCACCATCTGTAGCTGCAGGAGGGTGGGAGGGGTGGGAAGAATCTACTGAGTAATAATGGATAAAAAGAATAGTACGTAATAATAATAATAATAATAATAATAATAATAACATGAACAAATTCACATGACAAAAATAGCAACATTTATGGAATTAACATGGCTTTGTTCTCTTGGGGGGAAAAACTTTTTTGAAAATTAAGTAACATAATGTTAGAAAAATGAGATGCCATCACAAAAATGTCAGAAAAGCTAGGGGGAAAACTCATATGTGGAATATCTTGAAAATAATTATGGGAAGATATTAAATAAAGGCTGGAGAGGACAAACACTGTCTAGTGCTGGGTCCCACTCTGCTAGGGATGCTTGGGATTGCTCTAGCTGGATTGGAGCTCTAATTGGTCACACAGAAATGGAATGAATACCCTTTTTCTCAACTACATATTGGCTGAGTTGTGTGTATGTCAGCCTTCTTGATATGAAACTACATGAGAAACAATTCCATTTGCCCTTAGGAGACATGCTCCCAGGTCTGGGTAGAGTTACTGCATAACTGAAAGTAGCTTAACTGTGACCTAGAACTTCTCAAATAAGTCCCAGCTAATAACTTGTCAGGACAAACCATTGTCACAAGGAAGCCAGCCTAATTCTGGAATTTCTGACCAGCATCCAAAAAAGGGAACTTCAGAGATCCAAGAGGCCAATGATCCTAAGGTTAATGATTAAGCTACAAGATGATTTATTGCATTTCACCAAAAATAAATAAAATAAAATTTAATAGATGTGTCTTCAATGTGTTTATTGGCTCTGGTCACTCCTACACTGGTCAATTCTAGATTTTAATTCTCAAAAATTATCAAGAATTCCAAATTTATACCATATTTCCATTTCTCAAGCTGGCAAACAATAAGCACGAGGGTAATATTCATGTTCTGTAAGTTAAGGTGAAGTGGTAGGTAGTATGATGGTATGTGGTTTTATGTAGTGGTGTGTCCTACTCTACAGCAATATGCCACCCTCCATAGTGGAATATGGGTTGTGTCATACTGTATGATGGTGTTGGGATGTTACAGTGTATGGTGTTATATCATACTTTATGGTTGCATGTTATATTGTATAGTGTTGAGTGGTTTCTCACACTGTATGTTGGTATGTATACATTTGTGCATTGTTATTTCATTTGATATAGTGATATGAGGTAAAACTGTCACATGACATGGTCATGTAAGTAGGTTCTTATGTTGGAATGTCATACTTTATGGTGTCATATGGAGCATGACCAGCTATGTAACATTGTGTAGTGTTGTCAAGTGTTGGGTACTGACTTGTAGCATGGGATGGTTATGTGTGGGTCTTAATGGACCCTGAGTGCCCTGGGGGACAGTGTTACTATGAAAAATGTCAACTACCCTGAGGCATTTCTTACTGTACCTGGAAGCTGAAGGCCATCCACTTTGGTCACACCTGTGTGATGATTTTTAAAACATATTAATGATGGAGATATATGTCAGTGCTCGCTCTCTCTCTCCCCACACACACACACACACACACACACACACACATGCTCACATATACCAGGGTCAAACTAAAATGTAAACTTGTAAGTGGCCATAATTTATGACAGACTTCTGAAGAAAGGGGCCTGCTGGGCCTGACTAGTGGTGGTAGTGTGGGAAGGAGGGAGCTCTCTCTCCCTACAATGGCTGCCCCAGGGAAATTTTCTGTAGCTTTTTTTTTTTTAAATAAAATTCCGTTTTATTGTTGGACACCATGTTTCACACATTCTGTAGCTTCTTGACACAAGGTACCTCTCTGAGTCCTAGCCCTGCCCCTAGTATATCTTCTCTCTTATAACTCAGGACCAGGCTGAATATGTTCAGGAATGGGAAAAGGAGCCATCCCTATAAGACCTTAGAGCCTCACCAAAATGCTCCCCTTGAGGAGGTGGTTGACTTGGCATCCATGCCTTAGAACCCAAGAGTCCATCTAGTCCAATCCCTCACTTTAGAGGAGGAAACTGAGGTCCAGAGAGAAGTGACTTGTCCAAGCTTCAAGGTCAATATTCCTCATTCAAAAGCCATTGTTAAAATGAGGTTCGGTAATGCCCCCTTTAGGGACACCAAGAAAAAACAGGACAAAAGTATTGGCTCAGTGATGACTACATATCCTAATTTCCTCAGCATATGTATTGTGTATGTAACCACTCTATATGCCATCCTTCAAACAGTCTTCTCTGAAATCTCTGCCACTGCTGGTTAGAAGCAGCTGGGCTGCCTCTTGGGTTTCAGCGAACTACCCACTCCCTGGGGAGACTACAAGAAGGGAGGATGGGTGGGGGGGAGAAGGTTGTTTGTCTATGATCGAGCCCATTCCTCTATGGGGAGCCATAAAACAATATCTTACTAAGATCATCTCTGTTAGCTCTTAGATTGGAATCTTAACAAAGCTCAACTGTGAGAGTTATACTAAGCTTTGTGAGTAAAGAAAGCAATTGGGAATAATGCTCAAAAACTGTTTTCCCTAACAAAGGTCAGGAAGTATGAGAGTACATTAAGAGGGAAACAGCTGGAAGATAGTTTATTAAGTCTAAGTGGTCTGGAATTCAAACTGTGAGTAGCCTAAGATATTGGGAGTCTGAAGATGCTTGGAGAGGCCTCATAGTACAACAAAAGTACTTGTCACAGAGGGAACTTATCAGCTCATCCACCATTTTATATTTTCTTTTTAAGTTGGGAGAAGGTCAAGTTTAAATGTCCCTCACAACCTGGAGGCCTATTGTCCTGAGAAGAGCCAGCAAGGGTTCACTGATACAGGCCTGGACTCACTGTTTCTTTTCCATGTCCTGGAGTATCCCTCCAGCTATTTAAAATCATCTTTCCAAGAAGAAAATCCAGGCTTTATCCATACCACTACCACCAAGAGGGAGGATGAGCAACTTTTTGAAGACTTTCTAAGATTTGTGAGTGACCTTGTTGGATCTTCTTTAGCTCTTTACATAACTTATTCACACTCCTAATTCCTTCTCTGTCTCATTTGCCTTGCATGATCATTCAACTCTTCCCTTCATAGTAACTGGCACTGACTCAGCCTGGAAGAATGATCATTGATATCCAGAGCCATAACCATCTGAGAAATCAAAAGATTGGATTGTGTCCTCTGACTGGTTAAGGGAAAGTACACATTCATGAATTTCTATTCAATGTGGGTGGAGAGGGAGAGGTCAAGGGTTACTATATGCACAGCATAAAAGTTCAAATGGAAGCCAGGAAGAATTTTGGTAATCCTGTAGTTCCACTCAACACAAAAGGCATAGATAGAGACAGCCATCTCCTCTCTTGCTACCCTTAAGTAGAGAAAATGATGGATCAGTCCATAGCATGGTATCAACAGCTCCACCTCCCACAGACAACAGAAAAAAAACAAAACACATGGGTGGGCTGAATGATATGACATGACAAGACAAAAAAAACAGTATTTTCTAAAAAGGAGTCCATTGCTTAAGGGCAGAACATGACGACACAGCTGGTCTAAGTGCTGAAGGAATTTGCCTGCACCTGAGAGTGGATGGTAGTGTGGAAAGCCTTTACTTGGCTGCCCCCAGCCAAGTTCCTAAAAGAATGGCACACATTGGACTCAGGAACAACTAGTGACAGGAGAGGGGAGTTACCTTTCTTGTCTTTCTTTTCTTCCTCTTCACCACCAGCCCCAAGCAACGTAAAGATGATGCCAGTCTGAGAGTTCACTCCCACAGCGGTGACCAGCATCCTGCCAGAGCCCTCCATCACATGGGTCCCTGATGGGAAGGGAAAGGAGAGTCATGTTAGCATTGGACCCACACTTCCCAGTCCAGCCCCTGACCTCACCCTAACTGAACAGGATTGCAGTTCCTGCAGGCTCTCAATTCTCCTCTCAAAGATCCTGCTATTCAGAGCTAGTTGTGAGTGTCCTATAACAATCAAAACTGCCATTGGCATTAATGCCACTAATGATTACAAAGCACTTTGCAGGCACTAGCCTCTTGCTTGTTCTTCCTACCAGCTGAATAACAATTCAATTCAATTCAATTCAATTCAACTTTATTAAGCATATACTATGTGTCATTGTGGAAGATAAAGACAAAAATGGAAAGTTCTGGCTCTCCAGGAAATTATTCCAATGGGAGGTAGTTATCACATGTATTATAGTTGGTTCTCCTAGTTTTACTGAGAGGGAAACTGAGGCTGAGGGAAGTTATGTGACTTGTACATGCTCACACAGTAAATATGACCCTTCTCTTTCCTGACACTGTGGTCCAGTGATCTTCCCACCACACCATTTTTCCTTTCATCATGTTTTTTTCTTTTCTCAACCAAATTTTGCTTATGGGAGGAAATGATGCCTTCTTATTAATATTAATAAAGCCTAGCATGTCTCTAATGCTTTAGAATTTGAAAAGCTCTCTACTCTTTGTGTGTAGTTGTATCTAATGCTCACAACAACCCTGAGGTGGAGTGCTATTACTATGCCCATATTGCAGCTAAAGAAACTGAAGCAGAATGGTTAAATGACTAGCCCAGGGTCACATAGATAGTGCCTGAGGCAATATGTGGATTCAGCTTTTCTTGAATCCAGCTTTATCCACTGCTCTATGTAGCCATGTTACAGTTCTTTTGTGTCATGCTTCAAATTACAGAAGAAAGAGTCTTGAGTTCTGTTCTCATGAAAGACAATCCTGATCCTAATACTCTCAACAATCCTTAATTTAGGCTCAAAAATTTTAAAAAATATGTCAATAAATGGATTTCAATATGACTTCTTTCCTTTTAAAAACATTTTACTAAGGGCTTTATAGGCTTCTGTAGGCTGGCAAAGGGTCCTATGCCATATTTAAGGTTAAGAACATCTGGACCAAAGACAGGAATAAGTATTCATTAAGTGTATACTATGTTCCAGGTGCTTTACAAACGTCTTATTTGACTGTCACAACAACCTTAAAAGGTAGGTGCTATTATTATTATCCCCATTTTATAGATGAAGAAACTGATGCAGCAAAAATGAAGGCACCGTGCAGGGTCATACAGCAAGCAAATGTCTGAGGCCAAATTTGAATTCAGATCTTCCTGACTCCGGCTCCAGTGCTTCATCAACTGCACCACCTACCTGCATTAGGAGAGCCCTGGGACTCATACCCCTTAAGGATAATACTAGGCTTTTAAGTACCAAGGAATGCTCCATACATCAAGCACAAGGTAATTCCATTTAATACACATTCAGGGAGTAAAAACTTAAAATATAGCAACATATATAGAAAGTCATTGGGCCCATTGTACTTGTTCTGTGTTCTCTTGGTGTTCTTCATAAGCTACTAGGTAGGTACATTCCAGGTAAGTGAGATATTAACAGTACATATAGTTATTATACATGCTTAGTCCATGTTTATTGCGATCTTTTTGATTTGTTCTACTTTTAATTAAATTTACAAGAAAGTACCAGTTAAGTATCAGCTTTGTCCTTTCACTAATGGGTTTCCTTTGTAATTCTTTGTAATATATTTTAATCATTTAAAAACATTATTCTAAGAAAAGGCCCACAGACTTCCCCAGACTTCTGGGTCCAGTGACACACAGAGACCCACAAAATGAAATGGAACTGAGTCAGAAGCTCAGACATATTTTTAACTCAGGATAATCACTAGACTATAATCAGGGGTCCTTCAACTTATCTCTCTACTCCCTTCTTAGATTGTCAGAAAAATCCTACCCATGCCATAGAAAGACAAAATTGAGGCATCAATCACCTTGGATTCTCTAAAGATTAAAAATTAAAAAGGCAATATATGACAAAGTTTTCAGGCCCGTTGTTTTTTTTTTTTAGTGAGGTAATTGGGGTTAAGTGACTTGCCCAAGGTCACACAACTAGTAAGTGTTAAGTGTCTGAGGCCGGATTTGAACTCAGGTGCTCCTGACTCCAGGGCCAATGCTCTATCCACTGCGCCACCTAGCTGCCCCAGGCCCATTCTTATTAAATATAGCTTATTTAACCTGCCCCCAACTAAAGTCCAGGATGTTACAAATCCTATCTTAATGTTTTGTTTTGTTTTTCCATCGGATCTAGAAGAAGGGATGGAAAAAGCAAAAACTGGCAACCAGGGCCAATTTCCACCAAAGATAATCAGACCTCCAAATCACATTTTTATCTATTCACACATATCTTACTGGGGATCTCTCCAATGTCTCAACCTAGACAGAGTGAAACTTTATTAGAGCCAGCTCATGGAGGCCTCATTTGATATAGGAGACTAAAAAGAACAGCCCAGCAAATCTCCTTATAGCTTCCTAGAACATAGGAGTTAGCACCTTACGCCTGATTCATGGCTTATTTAAGCAACTAAGGTCTTTCTACCTGGTTGGTAGCATAAGAATTGGGACGTGGGAGTGTAGTGGAAAGATAACTGCTTATATATCAATATGCTGTATCCCCAGTAGAATTTAAGCCCCTTGAGAGTAGGGTCTGTTTCATAGTTTGTTTCAGCACCTAGGACAGCGCCGGGAACTTACCTCCTGAGCAGTAAATGCTTGTTGACTGAATTGCCCAAAGGTAGGTATGAGGGATGTATTTTGTTACCCCTCCCTAAGGGATATGCATTTAAAAATGGGACAAAGAGAATAGTGTGTGCATTTGTGTGGTGTTTGTGTGTTTGTGTGTTTGTGTGTTTGTGTGTGTGTGTGTGTGTGTGTGTGTGTGTGTGTGTGTGAGAGAGAGAGAGAGAGAGAGAGAAAGTGTAGTATGATGAAAATGCACTAAATTATGTCAGAGGTAAAGTAGCACAGTGGGACAGAGAGCTGAAGCTGCAACCAGAAAGACGGGTTCAACCCAGCTTCTATCAGCTGTGTGACTCTAGACAAGTTATTTAACGTCTCCATTTGAATTTCTTCATCTTCAAAATGAGGGGGTTGAACTCAGTGTGACCTCTAAGTCTAAATCTCTGATCCAATGATCCTAAGCCTGGATTCTACTCCTGTTTCTGCTGCTGAGTACCTGTGTGACCTTGGGCAGGTCACTTCATTTCCAGAAAACCCAGTTTCCTTATCTGTATAATTAAGGGATTAGACTAAATAAATTCTTGGCCTCGACTTCAGTGAAAATTGAGACAAGGCATCCCTGATGAGGACACATCTCTACTGATGCATATCAGCTCTGCAACTGATAGTCTCGGAGATGATTATAATAACAACTTGTCCTTTCATAGCACACCTTTTCAATTTTACAAAGCATTTTCCTCCTAAGAACCCTGGAAGACAGATGGTACAAATAAGTTATGATATCCTTATTTTTAGATGAGCATACTGAGGCTTGGAGTGGTGAACCAATTGGCCCAGAATCATAGAGGTGGGATATGTTTGAAATCATCTCCAGCACCAAGTTCAGTACTTTTTTTTCACAAATTATATAATCTAGCAAAGGTTTTTAGCCTCGTTTGTGTCATGGGCCATTGGGAAAAAAATGTGGTAGCACTCAGTCTTCCATATTCTGCTATAGTTTTAAGAATGTGTAGAAATGCATACATTCTAATTAAATGTTAGTGAAAATGGAAATTATTCTTAGTTAATGGCTCCTCCTCCTATCATAGAAATTCATGTACCCTAAGTGTGATGGATGGTACTGATAAGAACTATTTAGTCTTCAGAGGAAGGAAGATGGTAAGTACTGAGAAGACTCTAGGAAGAATGTAATGTTGTCTTTGAATACAAATAACTCAGTTATATAGCATTCTGAGGCCTGCAGACTACTTTCCTCACAATGGCCCTGTGAATCTGTCTAGTAAGTAGCTGGAGTTAGTAATACTAACCTATTTTACAGATGAGAAAACTTAGACTGCATGATTTAACAACTTATCCAAGGCCATATAGCCAATAAATGTCAGAAGCAGGATTCAATCTCAAGTCTGGACTCTGAGTTCAGCCCTCTTCCCACTATGACACTGTGCCTGGCCTTTATTAAGTCAATAAACATTTATTAAGTGTCTTCCAGATTTATATTTGTTGTTAGGAATCCAAAGATTGAACAATGACAATCTATGACCTCAAGGAGTTTATGGTTTACTGCAGAGGATGGACCATGTAAACAGATAAGTATAATGCAAAGTAGGGGATGATGGGAGAAAAGGTGAGAGACAAAGTACTCTAGGATTATCTGAGGATGGAAAGGCCACAAATAACTGGAGATGGGGAAGAAGTCATAGCAGATATGGCACCTGAGATGACTCCTAAAGAAAGAGAAAGATGATATTAAGTGAAGGTGAGGAAGGAATTCTCATACCTGGATATGAGGATCAGCCAGAAGAGAGTATGCTACATTTGGGGATCAGTGAGTAGTCTAGTTGAGCAGATTGTGTAAAGGGAAGTAATGGATCAAAAAGGCAGGTTGGAGAATGACTACAGAGAGCCCCAAATACTAGACTAAAGAATTTGTATTTTATCCTTGTGCCAATTGGGAGCTAATGAAAGTTTTTGAGGAGAAGAGTAATATGGTCAGACCTATGTCTTAGGGCCATAAAAGATGGGTGTAATTTGTTGAGAAAAATGGGACCAGATAAATTAGGAAAAGGTGAATTCAGGTGGAGAAAACAGGATGACTCCAGGCAGGAAATGGAAAAAAAATATGTTTCATGATTGGTGAGCAGAGAAGTCTGGGTAGGGCAATTAGCTCCAAGTAGGATTGATGGAGGGCCTGAGTTTGAACTTTATTTTATTTACTTTTTTTTAAGTGGGGCAATGAGGGTTAAGTGACTTGCCCTGGGTCACACAGCTAGTAAGTCTTAAGTGTCTGAGGCCGGGTTTGAACTCAGGTACTCCTGACTCCAGGGCTGGTGCTCTATCCACTGCACCATATAGCTGCCCCCCTGAACTTTATTCAATAGGAAATGGGAAGTCACAGAAAGCTTCTAATGGGTGTGTAACATGTGCAAAAAAGGTATCTTCAATGGATCCTGTTAGTAGCTTGTGTGGAATAAGGTGTGGGGTGGCAGGGGTTGGGGCAGGTCTATGCTAGAGGAGATCAGTTAGAAGGTTGTAAGAATATTCAAGGCATGAGCTGGACTCACAAAACTAAAGTACGTCAGAGCTGGAAGGACACTTAGTGATCCTCTGTGTACAGGGATCACAGCTGTGAGATACCTCTGAATCCAATCCTCCCACACAGTTCAACTAATTCAGATTTCTGCCTTAGACATGTAGGACTAATGATATGGTGCAGGGAGAAACTCCAAGCATGGGAACTCCATCCATCAATGCAAACTGTAAAGCTTCTGTAACAAACTTTGTCTTAGAGAGCAGCCTGGGCTTAAGTGATCTGTCCTGGGTCACACAGCTAGCAAGTATTAACCACAGGATGTGAACTTATCCCTGAGTCCAGCCCCCTCATCTACTCTGTCCCACTGCCTCCCACTTAAGGTCACACAGTTTGTGAATAGCAAAATGAGGACCAAGCCCTGTGATTCCAAAGTCACAGCTCCCCCCACCACAGCTAGTCGGTTGGTCAACAAGAATTGTGTAAGTGCTTGCTGTATACCTGGAACTGCGCTAAGGGCTGAGGATTTAAATAAATAGATGAAACTTCCCCTGCCAAGCCCAACTCCTTGCTTTTACAGAAGAGAAAATGGAGGCCCACAGAAGTGAGATGATTTGTCCAGTACCATAAGCCTTTCCCTAGGTAGAAATGACTGGGGTTTTTGTTTGTTTGTTTTTTACAAAATCCCCATAGGATGTGAAACGACCATATCTTTCCAACAACGTAATGCACTCAGCTCTTCAGTCAAACCCTCTGAGCTTTGAAAACTAGGGCCTTGTCTCTCTCTAGGTCTTGCCGACTGGGGATCCAGCCCTCGCTAGGTATTCAGTGGTAAGGAAGAGATTCTGATTCTGAGTGTTTTTTCTTCAGGCACCAAATGACCTGATTCCTCAATCAGACCTCATTTTGTTGCTTTATTTGACTTGGCCATCGCCATGCCTGTTGTTTCTGAGCTCAGGCCTCTGGGATTCTTGCCTTTTTCTCTGCCTTGATGGGAAAACAATAAGGTGTTACTAATTCAAGAGCAGAAACACAGTGGCTGTCCTAATTCAGAGACTCCTTGGGCAACCTGGAGAGGGGAGAATTCTGAGATTACTTTAGAGATATGTGTAGAGCACCAACTTAAATAAGAATGGTAACAATAGCTACCTATTAGATAGCATTTTAGAGGTCTGCAAAATCCTTTATAAACATTATCTCATTTGATCCTCACAATGACTCTGGGAAGTAGGTGGTATAATTATCCCCATTTATAGAGAAGAGGAAACTGAGGCAGATACATGTTAAATGACTTACTTAAGCAGGCATTTTATAATCTGGCTCCAGTCTACCTTTACAGCTTTATCACATACCTGTCCCCTTCACCTACTTAACATTCTATCCAACCTAAACTACTTACCCTTCACTGATCTCATTCTGATCTCTCCCAGCACCTTGGTGCCTTTGTTCACTTTGATTCCCAAATTTGTTCCCATGATTGGAATGGCCTCTCCTTATGCCTACACCAGCTAAGGGAAGTCAGCATGACACAGAAGAAACATCAATTTATTTGGAGTCAATCTTTCAATTTGCTTTAACATTTTTAGTGTCTCATGGAGTCATTGCTCTATATCTTACCCAAATGTCATTCCTGGAAAAATACTACAGCCTAGCTACTACGTTCAGCATTCATTTCTCCATTTCCCCTTGAGTCACTCACAGCTTTGGTTCTAAAGAGATGATTGTGGTGATTTTCTCATTGGCCCATTCCAATTTTCCAGGAGTCTAATTCTTGGGTGAAGTTCACCAGAGTTGATTCTTAGGTACTAATTCTCTTTGCCATTTTCCCCTTCCTGTCCATTCCATTTTGGATCACTTGTTTCATTTCTTCCAGATGTTCATCTAGTCCTTGTAGCCAGGATATCCTTTTTCTAAGGTTCCAGGTGGACTGCTCACATATTTAACCTCTTTTTGCTTCATCCCGTAGGTTTCTTACAATCCAAGGTATTTTCTTGTTATGCTAAAGATTTTTTAAAATTTACTTTTCTCCAGCCTCAGCTTCTATATTAGGAGCTAGTGTTTGCACTAAAGTTGGTTCCCATAATCCTGATTGATATGCATGAGCCCTACTTGATCATGAATTCAGTGGCTAAGATTCGGCCTACTTTTGTGAGAATTGTCTGACTTTCTTCCATAGTTTAAGCCCAGGCAGTCTTGCTGCTGGAATAAACCATTATTGCCTGGCTGCTGGTCTGGTGTCTTCTCCTGCTATAGTAGCAAATTGGGCCCCTGGGATTCATTTCACTGTGCTGAGCACTGGTCTTGCCCTATCTCCTACTGTGGGATTAGATTCCTTCATATTGTACCTCCCACCTCCCCTGGCATACCCTCATCAACGCTTCTGCAAGATTATGGAATTTTTTTGTGTGGTCCTGCCCTGGATAGAGGGGCTCATTAAAGATTCTCTTTGGTTGTCTTTATCACTGTCCCTTCTGGGCCATTTTTAGAGGTTTCTTGCAGTATCTGTGGGAGAACTGGGTTCCTCAGCATCCTGAAACACTGCCATCTTCTTCAATAAACATTTCACAAATATTTATCAAGTGTCTATCCACCAAGTACAATGCAGAGAGGCAAATTTAGGTCTAACATAATTGGGGGGGGGCTTTCAGATAATGAGAGCTGTTCCAAAGTGAAATGGGCTTCTTCAGGAGGTAGTAAGTTCCCTATCACCAGGGCTTTTCCAGGAGAGGCTCAATGACATTCATTAAGGATGTGATACATACTCAGGCATAGATTGGAGTAAATGGTTGGCGAAGTTACTTCCCAAGTGCAAGGTTTTGAAATATATTCTTCTTCCTAGCTAATGAATCATCTTTCCCAGCATCATGGCCCACAGGCAGAGTTCTGGTGGACTTGGGGACATGCAAGCCTGGGTTTGGATGTCCCCAAAGAAAAACTTACTAGCCATATGGCCATGGGCAAATGACTTAACCTCTCTAAACCTTAAAAGGGATGATAACCATAACCACAGTATCTCCACAGGGTTGAGGAACCAGTGAGATAATCTGGGCCAATTACTTGGCAAGGGCTATCTAGATGCCAGCTGATATTATTATCAACAAATATTAAAAAAGAAAAAAAGCTTGGGGGCAGCTAGGTGGCACAGTGGATAAAGCACCAGCAATAAAGCACCAGCCCTGGATTCAGGAGGACCCGAGTTCAGATCCAGCATCAGACACTTGACACTTACTAGCTGTGTGACCCTGGACAATTCACTTAACCCTCATTGCCCCAAAGAAAAAAAAAGAAGAAGTATATACTGGATATTTAAGACACAACAAATCCCTGTACCAGGCTCTCTACATCCTGGGCTTTGGAGGCTCAGAGATTTAGAACTGGAAGGGACCTTTGAGGGAATCAGTTCAAGCCTTCATTTCTTCATTTTACATATGAGGAAACTGAGGCCTACCAGGCCAAGTATCAGAGCAGGGATTTGAGCTCATGTTCTTTGACTCTAAATACAGCAATCTTTCTTCTGTGCCATGGTGCCTTCCAGTGGTACAATAAGATGAGTTGATCAGGAATGATTTTTGCCATTGCTACAGACCTCTAATTGCAATAGCAAGTTCTGGCTCCAGGTTTCTGAGGCTTGTTTGTCCTTTTCATTGCTTTGGGGCATAAAAGAAAAAAGGGGGGCATGTAGGAAAGGCATTTGAGATGAATTAGCTTTCTTACTTGGCTTTCCAAATGAATTCTCAACTCTCCCAAATGCAGAAAGAAATGTAGCATCTATTATATGCCCCTGGGATACCCTGAGATGACCCATGGCTTGGGGAGGGGGAAGGGCATCATGACAAAGGAAAGATGGCTTACAATAATCCATTAGGCTAAAGCAGGCCAGCACAACTCATTTTAAGTGGTATGGCCTTGGAAAAGAAGAGCTCAATAAGAGCTCTGGGCTATGGGTGGGAAACTGGGTTCTAATCCTGATATTTCTCCAAACTAAGCTTAGATAAGTCACTTAAGCACAATGACCTGATTTATGTTCTTTTAAAAGGCACTTGGGGGGCAGCTAGGTGGCACAGTGGATAAAGCATCAGCCCTGGATTCAGGAGGATCTGAGTTCAAATCCAGCCTCAGACACTTGAAACTTACTAGCTGTGTGACCCCGGGCAAGCCACTCAACCTTCATTGCCCCACAAAAAGGCACTTTGGCTATTCTTCTGTTATCCTTTGCTCTCATCACATCACTGACTCACTTCCTCCACTAACCATGACATTTTCCAGGAAAACTGTATACACTACCTCTTGCAAATGTGTCATTTCAACATGGTAGCCTAATTACATCCAGCATGCATCTCTCCATTTCCCCTGGGGTCACCCATAGCTTTGGTTCTTTGGAGATGACTGCAGTGCTACAAGATTCAAAACCAGACAGCATCCCTAGTAAATCATGGCTGTTAAAAATAGGCTTTTGTTCCTCAGTGAAGCTCAGCATCAAATGCAACTAAACTTACACTCTTAGTTTTAATTCAATTCTGGTCCCAACTCATTGTCCATTTGCAGTGGGTGTTCCATAGATGCCATGCAATGTAAAAATATAGCTTTCATTATTTTAAGGCCTTGGGACCCATTGGCAGTCTGGAAAAGCCTAAGAATCCCTTCTCAAAATTAAGATTATTTTTTAAATGATCAAAGTCATAATTATTGCTTTATATTTGTCATAATTCGAGGAAATACTAAATTATAGTTAGAAGTTAGATAAACTGATTATTTTCCCATCCAGGTTCATAGACCCAGTGAAATCTATACACAGACTCCTTGAAATCTACCCATGGACCTACAAAGGGTGTGTGGACTCCAGATGAAGAACTGCTGGCCTAAAAGAAGGCCTCTAGTTTGGGGGTAGATTTGGAATAAGTAGACTCTAGTTCAAAGTCTGGCTATTTTACTTACTGAGTGCCTTGGACAAGTTACTTAACCTCTTTGGGTCTCAATTTTATCATCTAGGCCATCAATTTGATCATATTTATCATTCTAAAAGTTGTTTCACTCATGAGGTCATAATACATGGTTTCTGAAGTCTGTTGGAGTTCTAGACCTAAGGAAGGTCATAGATAAGCAGAGTACAAGATGAGATATTGATAGGATGTGACCTGCATTGTTTGAGAGAATCTCTCCATTGATTGCCAAACTCTTTCAAAGGTCAATAATCACCCAGCTTCAACTGTCATACAACATAGAGAAAAGTTGGAAAAGAGCTTTGTGACTTTTGGAAGGGGGAAAAAAAGAGCTAGTGAAATCCAAGATGGTAGCATCCCTATCCATATCACCATCCCTATGCTCATCAGCATTATAAAGATTTCTTGTCCTCCTCTTCCTTCTTTTTCTTTTTCTCTTCCACCACCATCTCCTCCTCCTTCTCCTTCTTCCACTACTACTACTACTAATTACTATTGCTACTACTACTATTACTACTTCTAGTACTACTACTACTACTACTACTACAACTTATTCCTATTGTTACTACTATTATTACTAGTACTAACTCCTATTACTACTACTACTACATTGGTAACAATGATGACAGCTACTATTATTACTACTACTAATAATGCATATTTCATAGCATTTTAGGGTTTTCAGAGTACTTTCTTCATAACAGCTACATGAGGGAGGTAATGTATGTATGTTTATTCCCTTTTACAGATGAGGAAGGAGGTTCAGAGAGGGAAAGATACTTGCCCACTGAAAATATCTCAACTACCAATGGTTTGAGGGACATCAAATGAAAAGAATGAAAAGAATGTCAGGGTGGTGAGGCAGCCCCAAAGATTCTCCATTCTAAAGCTGTCTTTTTTTCAGATGAGGAGACAGAAGGCCATAGAGAGGAAATGTTTTGCCCAAGGGCACACACTTAGTTGAGGACAGAGCAGAGACAAGACTCGACATTTTCGGTTCTTGGTCAAGCATACTTTCTATTCTCCCTCACTGCTGAATTTCTCCCTCCTCACTAGAAGCACTGAGAGGCAGCACAGTGGAGGCAACAGATAGCCAGCCTCAGAGCCAGGAAGACATGAGTTCTAATTGTACCCCTGACACATACTGACTAGGTGATACTGGGTAAGACACCTAACCTCTTGGGGTTCTTAGCAACTAAGTTGTCTTGGTAGGGGGCGTCTCTTCTCTTGGGAGTTTGTTAGACCACTGAAATCATAGATCTAGTCCCTCTTCCCATCAATGCTTTCTCTTCCCCTATATTGTCTTGTGTTTACTTATATGTTATATACCAGCCCAACCATGAACTGTAAGCTCCAGGGTCTATTTCATTTTAGTCATTCTAATCCCAGTGTCTAGCATAATGCCTTATACAGTAGGTGCTTTTAACTAAATGACATTGATGACAAGAAAAACGGCCAGGAAGATTTTCATGGTTTTTTAACACTTTTTTGAGGCAGTCAGGGCTAAGTGACTTGCCCAGGGTTACACAGCTAGTAAGTGAGGCCAGTTTTGAACTCATGTCCTTCTGACTCCAGGGTCAGTGTTCTATCCACTGTGTCACCTAGTTGCCCTGAAGATTTTTATTTTCTTAAAAGCCTTCCTCTACAGGTAGGGTGGGAGAAAAGGGTCCAAGAGAGATGTTATCAGATCTGGACTGAGGATTAGCCCATTCCAAGAACAGTGCATCTATTGGCACCTCCAGTCTAACATTAAATTTGCCTGTTTGCTGTCAGACTCTCCCAGCTGCTCCCTCTGCCCTCGCCCTCTCATGACTTTCGCTGAATCACAAAATGAAAATAGAGAGTTCTCTAGCAACAGCTTCAGCCACTTTTAAGGTTTTCCTGTTTTAAATCTCAGGACAGCCAAATAGCACAAAGGATTGTTTGCCCCCTCTCGCACTTGAGTTGGAGTATCCCTGATCAGAAGAACTCTTCCTATTGATGTTAAAAGAAAGGGAATTGGCTGCACTCTGAGTTGCCCCTGGCATGGGGCCACCCAACTACCCAGGCAGGCGGGGCCCCAGAGCCAAGGATCCCAGACAGCTTAGAACATGTTGGAGCTCCTTATTGTTGCTAATCAAAGAGAGGGCCCAGGACAATCTTTCAAGAGCCATATCAATTCCTCACAGTCTTTGGTTTCACAATGGAAATCGGGAGTCCAGGACTCTGACCAAGCAAAACACGGCACTGCCCAGTGAGAACATTCTCCCTCCCTCCCTAGGGCTATATATGGTGTGGTGTACAGGAAAGAGGACTGGCCTTGGAGTTGGGGAGCCTGGATTCCAGCCCTGGCACAGACACTAACTAGCTGTGAAACCTTTGGCATGACATTTACCCTTTCCTGGCCTCATTTTCACCATCTGTAAAATAAGGAGTTTGGATCAAATGAGTTTCAAAAGTTTTCTCTGCTCTAACATCCAAGTGATTCTAAATTCATCTCTCCTATCTCCCACCAACCACAGCCAGCTCCTAAAATGCAGACAATGTCAGCACCTTAAGCCTTGCTTTTAATATCTCTAGTCCAATGAGATGGATTGTGCTTTGCCAACTCTAAAGTGTTACATAAATGCCATTTTTATTGATGGTGATTATATTATTGTCATATATCGTTGGTAATAATCTGTCTCTTTTGTGTCCTAAATCCCTGTGGGCAGAGGGTGGGATGGGCCGGGAATGGGGAGGTGGCATTATATTATGGAGACCATGCTGGATTTAAAAGAGAGGAAGATCACTGTTCAAATATTATTTCCTGTGCATAATAGCTGTGTGATCATGGGTAGGTCAGTTGACCTCTCTGAGCCACAGTATTCTCATCTGAAAAAAGGGAGTATAATAATTATTTTCATACCTATCTCTTATAGTTATTCTAAGGTTCAAATGGGATAATAATACCTACAAAGCATTTTACAAATTTTTCTGCAGAAGGGCTTTCCTAGATCCTCAAGTTGCCTTCGCCCCAGAGATCACCTCTCATCCACTTTGTACAGAGCTAATTATTGATATGTTGTATTCCCCTCTAGATTGGGAGCTTCTTGAGGACAAGGGGGGTGTTTTTTACCTTCTTTGTATCCCCTAGTGCTTAGGAAATTCCTGGCATATATTTAAGCATCTACCAAATGTGCCAATGGAAGTTATTATTTCTTCATGATTTCCCTTGCATCTTCCTCCTTGAACAGTGAGACATCCTAAAAATGCAAAGCACCTAGCACATAGTAAGTGTTTAATAAAATACTTGTTGACAAACTGGCCAAAATGCAGCAAAAGTAGAATGGAATGGGTATCACTATACTTAAGCTCATATAAGACACATTTGATCAACATTTATTGAATAAATACCTAAAATGTCACCTAGTCTGGGCTGGGAAGTAGAGCTATAAGAAGCATGAGATGAGAGGCCCCTGCCCTCAAGAAATTCAGAAATAAATTTATTCACCAATTACTTAGCTGTGCTACTTTCTCCAAGAGAGACAGGGTTGCATAGAAGATAGAATATTGTGTTGGGTATCAGGAGTTATCTGGGTTCAGATCTTACCCAGTCTGCTATGGATATATTAGGTATATGGCCAAGCCACTCTGTGGCTTGTTAATTGATTGAGCCTCAGTTTCCTCTTCTGTAAAATGGAGATGGCAATAGTACCTACTTTACAGAGTTGTTGAAAAGCCCAGATGCGATCATGTTTATAAAAGTGCTTTGTAAGCTTACACTCCATGCTTTTTAAAGCCCTTTGCTGGGAAGGCAAGACATACATAGATGAAAATGGTTACCAATAATGTCAAAATTGTATACTGCCTTAGATTTTAAAGAAAACAAATCACAGGAATTGTGATGGGATTTCAAAGGAATAAAAGACTATTGGTCTGGATTGGTCAACAATGACTGGAAGAAGGAATATTAAAGATGGGTCTTAATGATGGCCAGAATTCAGATAGGGTAAAGAGGACATGGAGAACCATCCAAGGGTAAAAGTTCACAGGAAGGGTTGAGTCATCCAAAGGTGGGTGCACACTACCCATCAGCAGGATTCAAAAATATGCTGACCAGCTTGGGTGTTAGGTATATTGAGTCTGCTCAGAAGCCAAAACCAAGGAGAACATTCTGACTTTTCTCTTTAAAAATTTTTTTTTAATTTCTTTAAAATTAAATTTTTTTCTGACTTTTCTCTCTGCGCATGGATGGCAAGGGAATCTGGTGCCCTATTTTTCTCTACTCCTCCCTGGGAATGACATCTTCAAATGCCTGCAGTGCTCTCAGAATTCATGGCGGAGCCTCAGGACAGAGGCAGAAAATAAATGCCATCCCTTTGTGTGGGTAAAACTTTGCTCCTGGGGGTGGGAGGGAGAAGAGGAGAAGAATGTATAACATGCTAAACCACTGGAGACCAATGTGCTGGGATACAATAGAACACAACGTTAAGGACAGGGAGCTTCAGAGACAGAGTCGGATCAGCTGGGCCCTTGCTGACCTCAGGGAGCTAAGCTGACCTTTACCTGGTCAGCTCTGGAGCCTAGAACAATGATGGTCTAAGGTCCCTTTCAGATGTAACAATTTTAACTTTTTATGTGCAAAGATCCCTTCCAGGTTCTCACATTTTAAACATCTAAGCTTAATTCACAGCCAAGTCAGATTAAGGTAACCCAGTGGCCAGACCCCATGATATTCCAGAGGAAATACCTGCTTCCTGTTTATCTGGGAGAAGGAGGCACAATTCTCACTCCTTCCTGGCTCCAATGTCAATCTTGTTTGGGAGGAATGAGAACAAAGTTCAGCTTTTCATAGAGTGAAATGGGGGTTTCTATTTAGCGAATCAAGTCAAGTTTCAGAAGAATTAGTTCCTCAGTCATGGTTGAACCAGTGAGAGAGAACTCGAAACTAATGACCCTTACTCTAAAAAATTTATAACATTTCCCCATGAATAAGGCAGGGCTGGGGAGTAGGGGTTAAGGGGAATGGTCTCTGAGAGAAACAGACAACAACATCTTCTGAACTGGAAAGGATTTCATCAGTCAATTGTTATGGAAAGAGAGGATGATGAGGGAATTTCTACAGTGGAAATAGGGTATCACCTCATCTTACCTGAAAGCAGCATAGGGTCCTTGTCCACTGATTTGCGGACCTGGTCAGACTCTCCAGTTAAAGAGCTTTCATCTATCTTCAAGTCATTGCCTTGGATGAAGATCCCATCAGCAGGAAGTAGGTCACCTGTTCAAAGGAACAAAGGAAGAACAAAGAAGAGGAAGTGAGTGAAGATCCTTCTTTGAAAAGTCTGGCCCTTGCCCAGGCCAAAAGACTGCAGTATCCTTAAGGGCACCGAGGGGGCCATTTGACTCTGGAATCAAGATCTTGCCCAAAAGAGCAAGGATTCTTGACCTTTTCTGAGTGATGGACCTCTTGGACAGTCTGATGAAAACTAGGGACCCCTCTCAGAATCCAGGTTTTAAATCCATAAAATAAAATAGAGGGGATTACAAAGGAAACCAATGAGATTAAAATAGGTATCAAAATATTTTAAAATTTTTTCTATTTACATACTTATTATTAATATTTATCATCAACATTATATAACAATTATATAATGTGTAATTATGTGATGTATTATAATATATACATAATATAATATATGACAATATACCCATATAATAATATATTAACAATTAAATATTGTTAATATTTAAATATTTTTTAAAATAAATTCAGGGACTCCGGCTTAAGAACCCCTGCTAGAGGGTCCCCACATATAACCCCCTCCAATTCAACATCTAAGTTCTCTGTATTCTAACTTTTAGACTAATACAGAAAATCCAGCTGCTCTTTAGCTCTCCAGTGGTATCAGAGAGAAATTTCTGCTTGATTTCTCTACCTAAGGCATAGCACTTCCATCTTTTCCCTTCTCTTACCCAATCCCAACTAAAAGGTGTTCATCTCTGATCTAAAAGTTCTAAATAATTAGTTGTGTATTCTCCAGGCCTTTGGACTGGCTGCCCCATGTCTAGAATACTCTCCTTACTGACCTCCAGTACTTAGAATGCCTAATTTCCTTCAAGATTCACCTAATGCACCACAAAAGCCCTTCCAGTCCCCCTCCCAGATATTTACTCCTCCTTTAAAGTGATTTCTTTCTATTCTGAATGCATTTTAGGTATCTTGTTATTTCACATCTCCCCCCTTAAAATAATAATAACTAGCATTTATACCTGCTAATGACTTCCCATTTTCATAATATCTTCATCTATCCTGAATGTTTCTTGCATGTATCTAGATATTTATATGTGAGCTCCCCCATTAGAATGTAAGCTCATACCAATTGCCTCACTAAAAAAAAAAAAAAAAAAACCAAAAAGAATGTAAGCTCCTTGGGGCAGCTAGTTGGCACAGTGGATAGAGCACCAACCCTGGATTCAGGTGGACCTGAGTTCAAATCCAACCTCAGACACTTGACACTTACTAGCTGTGTGATCCTGGGTAAGTCACTTAACCCTCATTGCCCCACCCAAAAAAAAGAAAGAAAGAAAGAAAGAATGTAAGCTCCTTGAGGGGCAGCCACCGTTCTGGCTTTTTAATTTGTATCTTCACTGATTTGTGCAGTCTGGCACATACTGAACACTGAATAAATGCTGATTTATTGATTGCCATTTCTATTCTGAGGAGTCAAATCCTAGAATTATATATCTTCATTAGTCCACCTGGATCAAGGGGCCAGAAAATTAGATAAACTATACATGGCAAGCACTCCTTTATAGTATTGTTGGATTAAACTAGATACTTAATAAAATGTCTTCTAAATCTAAAATTCTGTGATTCTGTGAGTATCTCTGAGCAGATTTTTTCTTGCCTTTGGATCTCTCTCCCCTCCCATTTTACCAAATATTGCTCTCAGTTCAAATGTTATATCACTAAATGAGATAATATGTGTATATATATATATATATATGCATATATATGTGTGTGTGTGTGTCAAATGCTTTAAAAACTGTAAAGAGCTAACTAGATTGGCTATTATTGATATTCCTAGGAGTATCTGACTTAGAAAAGGGAAGGGGATTATTTTAATTTGCATTTCTCTAATTAGTAGTAATTTAGAGCATTTTTTTTAAAGATGGCTATAGATAGCCTGAGTTTCTTCCCTTGAGAACTTTCTCAGATTGGAAAAGATGATAAAAAAGGAAAAAGATAAGTGATAGAGGAATTGTGGGAAAACAGGCCCCACGTATTGGGGGACCTGTAAATGGGGACAAAAATTTTGGAAAGCAATTTGGAATTCTACCAAAAAGGTTACTGACTAAATAGTATATGTCCTCTGACCAAACTATACTACTGTTAGGCCCACACCCAAAAGTCATCGAAGAAATAGGAAAAGAGCCTATTTCTACAAAAATATTTGTCAGTTCTTTTTCTGATGGCAGCAAACTGGAAAGTAAAGAGACGCTCATCAATTAAGGACTGGCTGCAAAGTTGTGATATATGAATGTGATCAACTATTATTGTGCTATAAGAAATGAGGAGGAAATAGATTAGCATTTTTAAGTCATGTAACACATATTTTCATATTAGCCATGTTGCAACCCCCCGAAACAAAATATGACAATAAAAATAAAGAAAGTTTGGTTTTTTTTTTCAAGTATGCTTCAAACTACATTCAGAGTTCATCACTTCTCTCTCTGGAGGTGAATAGCCAGAAATTGATTATTTTAAAGAGGCATGGAAAGATGTATATGAACTGATGCAGAGTGAAGGAATCAGGGATAGAAGGATAATATATACTGTAATAAAAATACTTTAAAAACAATTCTGAAAACTTTTCTAAACTGATGAAGAATAAAATAAGCAGGAGCAGGAAAACAAAGTCTTTAAGAGAGCTAAGAGTGTTATAAACAAAGGGAATCCAGGAAGATTTCAGAGAAAAAATGGCATGTGAGTTAGACTTTAAAGGATGGTGCAGGGGAGTGTTAGGTTGAGAGTATGAGATCTGGATTCTAATTTCAATCACTTACTAATCTAGGTGGTACAATAGATAGAGCATTGGCCATGGAGTCACTCATTAGCTATGTGACCCTAGGCAAGTCATTTAACCCTGTTTGCCTCAGTTTCTTCATCTATAAAATGAGCTGGAGAAGGAAATGGCAAACCACTCCAATATCTTTGCCAAGAAAACCCAAACGGGGTCATGAAGAGTCAGACATGACTGAAAAGACTGAACAGCAACAAAAATACATTACTGACATTTGAGACGTCACTCAACCTCCCTGGGCCTCAGTTTCTTCATGTGTAAAATAAGGGCATTAAACTAAATGACCTCTAGGGTTCCTTCCAATGACTGCCTAGATTTTTTTACCAGACTTTCACTGATTGCCTTCCCAACCATTGCTTGGTCTTAAAACTTATTTGAACCTTGATTCTTTCTTTTCTCTGTCCTTGTCCCATGGATGGATCACCAAGGTTAAGAACTACCTTTGGGCTCACTGGGCCGCATGTCCATACTGTAATAACTAAACATTGATCTTTCTCTCTCCAAGCAACCAAAGCTTGACCTGGATGCCCAGGCTAGCCCATCCCACATTACCTAAATTCCAAATCAAGCATAAAACTGTGGAATAGTGAAACATGGTAGAGATTGTGAGGTTGCAGTGGTTGTAGGGGGGAAACTTACCGTATTTTACCTGGGCAATGTCACCAACCACGATCTCTGCCACTGGAATCTGGATCACCTGGGCTCCCCGGACCACAGTAAACTTCTGTTCCTGTTCAATTCGGCTCTGCAGACCCCGGAACTGCTTCTCTTTGCTCCAGTCATTAAAGGCAGTGACAAGAACTACACAGATAACCGATAGAAGTATGGCGGCCCCTTCAATCCAGCCAGCTTCTGCCTCTCCTTCATCTTCGGCCCCAGCCTGGGCTGCCGCACACCCTGTATGGGAGAAAGGAAGAGGAACCATAAGCAAAATCAAATAAGACTAGGGAAAGAGCAGGCCAGCAAGTGTAACTTAGTTTACCAAAATAAGACAAGAGAATCTTAGAAAATAAGTGATTCAAACTGACCAACCCAGCAAAAACAAGCCTGCCCTCCCCAAAGGATAAATACTAACAGTAAAAATTCACTAGGCAATACTTATTGATAATACCTAGGATTCAGATATGACCTTATATTTTTCAAAGAATTTCACATCTTTTATTACATCTTCCTCTCATATTAACCCTGTGTCATAAACTAGACTAGAATATTCTTTCCTATTTTACAGATGAGAAAACTGAGCCCCAAGGAGATTAAATTATCATTTATAATAGGGAGACCTAGGGTAAGTTACCCACATGACTTAGTTATCAGTTTCTCAGAATGATATGGAACAAAGGGTTAGAGATGGACAGTACCTTAGAGGTCCTATAGTTCAAATCTCTCATTTTGCATGCAAGATCTAGAGAAGTTATTAAGTGATGTGCCCAAGGTTACAAGGGTAATAAGTAGCAGGGCAAAATTGAAATCTGAGTTCTCCAACCCCAAAGTAAGAGCTCTTTTCAGTAGACTATGCTGTTATTCTCTTTAGTGCTAAAAAGCAACCTTGAAAGTCAATCATTCAAAATCTTTCATTTTACATATGAGGAAACTGAGGCCCAGAAAAATGATTAAGGTGACACAGCCAGTAAGGAGTCAAGATAGAATTCAAGAGAATTCCATTCCAGCACTTTTTTCAAATATCAAGTGGGAACGTCATAGGTAATCTTTAAGGTCACTACCAGCTTTAAAGTCCTACTATAGACATCAAAAATCACACAACTAGTGACAACTCCAGCTGTTCTCACTTCCAGTCTGGGCTCTTCCCATCATGCTGACATCTTAATGGCTGCTCACCTTCAGCAGTTCAAGGAGACACTATTTATTTTCCAAGTAAGTGTTCCTTCCAATTATTCAGGGGAACAGTTTGGAAAACTCTCTTAACCACAGATGCCTGACTCAGAAGGACAATTAAGCTTTTAAATACATGAGGAGTAGAAGCAAAAAAGTACAAATTATCCCCCTCAAAAAACATGACCCAAAGGAGTTGTGGCTGAAGGACCAGAGACCCAATTTTGCCCCAAGGAAGAACAAAAGATGAATTATGGTGAGCAGGAGGACTATAATGAGAAGTAATAGCATACAAAGCAGGAGAAATCAAAGCTGAGAACTCAAGAAAAATTTCTGGCAGCAACAGTATAAGCCTTTCCAATTGTCTGTGAGATAAAATGTTGAACTT
Source organism: Dromiciops gliroides (assembly GCF_019393635.1). Lineage (NCBI taxonomy): Eukaryota > Metazoa > Chordata > Mammalia > Microbiotheria > Microbiotheriidae > Dromiciops > Dromiciops gliroides. The sequence continues at coordinate 709,414,125 of NC_057861.1, forward strand.
TGTCTGACTGACAAAATCTAAAACTAGACTGACCAAAGTATTGAAAAACACACCTACAGGGCAGGCAGCAATCACTTCTACCCATTTAGAATGAGGGGGCCAGACTAGGCAATCCGCAAGGATCCTTCCAATTCAAACATCCCATGGGTTAATGATGATAATAAGAAAAGCATGACAAAAATATGTTTAGCTAAAATGGAAATAATGTACATATCGCATATACCTTCCCTCTGAGATTGTCATCCATCTACACATATATTATACGTTTGCATGTTGCCTTACCCCTTAGAATGTGAGCTCCTTAGGGGCAGGGATTTTGCCTTTCTTTATATCTCAAGTGCTTAGCACAGAGCCTGGAGTTTCTTTAGTGGTTAATAAATGTTTCTTGACTGACTCACTGAATGACACCTGGACAGACAAGCCATGCTTTGTGCAAGGCCTCCATAGTAGTTTTCAATAGCTTTCAATTTCCTGACTTGTTTAACAGCTTTTCTGGATCAGTCTTTCTGTGATCTGAACCAGCTGTTAAGACAGTACAAAGTATGAGGGGAATGGCTCATCCATATGTTTTATTGTTGTATGTGGGATGTGGGATGCAGCCATATTGGCAACATTGTTGTGTGTTACTTCCTCCACCAAAAACTACCCAATGTTGACTCTATAATAGAAAATATCATTTTAGACCAAAATTATGATTAGCAAAGTTGAGTTTTCAAAGAGGGTAATAATGTGGATTCTTCAAAATAAAGCCTAGTGAACTGGACTTAAAATCCTAGGAAAATTCAAAAATGAATGATTAGAGGGAAGGCTTTTGAACATTTAGAAAAGGAAGCAGTAGTAATTATGAGACAACATGCGTTTATCATGAACAAACCAAAGAAAATTTGCATAATTTCCTTTTCTAACAGGGTTCCATTGCTGACAAATAAAAGTAATGTTGAAGACCTAGGATATCTGAATCTCCACAAGGTGTATGACAAAGTCTTTCTTGATATCCCTATGAAATAGATGATAATCCTCTAAGAGGAATTTTGAACTATATGATAATCTTAACCTAAAAAGTGGTGATAAGCAGCAACCTAGAGACAAATCTCTAGTAGAAGATCACTAGAGAGGGCAACTAGGTGGTGCAGTAGATAAATCACTGGCCCTGGATTCAGTAGGACCTGAGTTCAAATCCAGCTTCAGACACTTGAGACTTACTAGCCATGTGACCCTGGGCAAGTCACTTAACCCTCATTGCCCTGCAAAAAAAAAAACAAAAACACTAGATCCTTGGCCCTATTTGGTTTAACGTTTATCAATAACTTGTATGAGGGTACAGGTGGTACACATTGACAGAACTAAGATCAAATGAAGTTAGGAGGGAAAGAGTATATAAGATAGAGAATCAAGATCCAAAACTCCACTAGACTAACACTGAAAGACCATAAACATCAAGTGATGTAAAAATGTGCTTGTTTTTTTTGAAATTTTCTTGAATTCTTGTCCTTCCAGTGATAGAAAAATGAGACAAATTAGGAAGGTAAAACTAAATTAGTGAAAAATAAATATTGTTACACTTGAGTTCAAGAATTTAATTGTATAAGTCCACCAAGTAGAGAATGGGAAAGATATGGCTAGACAGTGATTTGTGTGAAAAAGGCCTGTGGGTTGCATAGTTTTTAAGATCAATGAGTCCATAGTGAGACATGACTCAAAAAAGCAAATCTACTATTAGGTTGACTTAAGAGAGCCACAGTATTTATAATGATGGAAGCAATGATCCTCCTGTACTCTACTTGGTCAAAACACATCTCTAATATTCTGTTCAGTTTGGGACATAGGTAAAACTAGGAGCAGTGAGTACAAATGGAGAAAAGGATGGTTTTCATTTGAGGTAAGGAAAAGCTTGCTAGAATTAAGGGGGATGGAGTGAGTTCTCCATCACTAGAGGTCCAAGTAGAAACTAACGGGTTCCTTCTTAAACTTTCTAGAGGGGATCCTCATTCAGGAATGGCCTAGAATAAATTAGGTCTCTTGCAACTCTGAGAATCTGTGATTCAATGAGTTTTTTCCCATAATGGCCAGTGGTATCCCCTGTACCAGGATCATGGTTATTACAACTCCACCTGGTAGTTCATAGGATGCTAGCTTTAGAGCAAGAAGAGACTTTAGAAGTTATATATTCTCTCCCCTCTCATCTTATCCCACCCAGATTAGGAAATCAAGGCACAGGGGCTTTAAGTGACTTGTCTATATAGGTCTCCTCTCTCCTCCACTGAAGGGAGGAATGGTTTTTATTCATCTCTGTATTCACAAGAATGCCTGGCACAGTCCCTTAAATACTCTTGCCCTATGATTTGATATACCTTGGGCTTTCTCAGCTCCCATGTCTCTCTTCACATGCTGCTTCCTGCATCTAGCAGGCTCTTTCCTAGCTTGGTTAAAATGTAGTGTTGGTGATCAACTCTGATAGACTTGACTCTTCTCAGCAATACAATGATCTAAGATAGTTCCAAAGGACTCATGATGGAAAATGCTCTCCAAATCTAGGGGGGGAAAGAACTGTGTAATCTAGATGCAGATTGAACCATATTATTTCTACTTTTTTGGTTTTGCTTTTTTGAGGTTTTTCCCTTTTGCTCTGATTCTTCTTTCACAGCATGACTAATGCAGAAATATATTTAATGGGATTGTACATATGTAACCTATATCAGATTGCTTGCTGTCTTGGGGAGGGAGTAGGGAGGGGAGGGAGGGAGAAAAATTTGAAGCTATAAATCTTATAAAAACAAATGTTGAGGGGCAGCTAGGTGGTGCAGTGGATAGAGCATTGGCCCTGGAGTCAGGAGTACCTGAGTTCAAATCCGGCCTCAGACACTTAACACTTACTAGCTGTGTGACCCTGAGCAAGTCACTTAACCCCAATTGCCTCGCTAAAAAAACCAAAAGTTGAAAAAAATGTAGTGTTGGACCTACAATTAGGAAAACCTGGACTCACATATAGCCTCTGACACTAGTATGTGATGACTATGTGCCACTCACTTAACCTCTCTAAACCTTGGTTTGTTCGTCTGCAAAATGGGTATATAATACTAGTACCTCTCTCATGGGGTAGTTGTAAGACACAAAGGAGATAAAGTATGCAAACCTTAAAGTACTATATAAATGGCAATTATTCTCATTATTAATCACAGTCAGAACACAGATCAAATACCTTCCCTAATGTTCCTCCCTAAAGTAACCTCTTTACTTCAACTACCACAGCATTATGTATGTCTAATGGCACTTCCTTATATTGCTTTGGATGAACTATTTCTCTCCCCATTAGACTAAAAACTCTTCAAGAGCAATTAGTCCATCTCATTCACCTCTATATTTCTGATAGTGCCTAGCACAGGGTCTTGTCCATATGAGGCAATAGACAAATGTAGAATTGTATATGTGGAAGAGAAGACAACCAATACACTGAATAAACATCTGTTGGAGAACTGAGTTGCTTTCCTGGCACCCCTTCCAAAGATCACAGCTATGAATTCGACATTACAGAACTACAAATATTGCTTTACCATGTTTCTCATTCCCCGTAAGTGCCAAAAGAAACCAATATTGCTTACATAAAGGCTATGAGACAGAAAGCTAAACATATGCATGGTTTACCAAGTTTAAAAGAATAAGTTATGATTTACTCAAGCCTGAACTTAACTTTGGTCAGCTAGGTGGCATAGTGGATAGAATATTGGGCCTGGAATTAGGAAGACTCATCCTCCTGAGTTCAAAACTGACCTCAGATACTTATTAGCTGTGTGACCCTGAGCAAGTCACTTAACCCCATTGCCTCAGTTTCCCCATCTGTTAAATGAGTTGCAGAAGAAAATGGCAAACCAGTATCTCTACCAAGAAAACTCCACATGGGGTCACAAAGAGTCAGATACGACTGAAAAGAATCTTAACAACTGAATATAACTTTAAATTTCTCCAATGACTGAGAGGGTAACTTTGGAACCATTATAAAGTTTCTAGGCACAGCAAAAAGAGTGTTGGAATTGAAGTCAAGAAGACATGAATTTAATTCTTCCTCAGACACTTACTAGATAGCTGTATGACCATGGACAAGTACCTAAAAAAAAAAAATCTCTTTCAGCCTCAGTTTCTCCATCTGTAATTTTGGGGGTAATAACAGCACCTACTTCAGAGTGTTTTGAGAATCAAATTAGATAGCATATTGAAAGCGATTTGCACATCTTAAAGCACTGCACAAGTGCTATCTCTTATCATTGTATAGGAAAGTCTAGAAGTCTCTCAAAGAGCCCGGAGGAATTCTTGAGTATGTAGCAAGATGGGAGCACTTCTGAAAAGGTCTCTTCCTGCTACAAAATAACACTCATGGACAGCTGAAATTTCAGCATGAAATAGTCATGACTTTGAGCTAAGTATTGAGACAATACATGAATTACACTTTAACATTGGAGACCTATGTGTGCGGTGTGTGGGGGGTGTTATAAGTTAGCAGTTATTGTTCCCCACTCTCCATGTATCTTTACATAAAATGGAAATGCAATTCTTCAAGAGTTCATATTAAATTCCTAACACCGTGATGTAAATGAATTTATCAGACACTTTCCCTTATGGAAGTATTGGGGTGGGGGGAAAGAGGTCAAAGCACATAAAACAAGGAAGTCAAGGGCACCAAATACAATATGAAGTGATACATGATTTCTTTTGGTCCTGACACTGAGATAGAAGGACCAGGACACAGAGGGACTAGAGAATAAGGTGGTATTTTATGGACCCTCATTTCTAAAGTTTTTCATAAATAAGGTAGGAAGACCTAGGTGAAGAACATATAAGGGGGAGGGTGGAACAGAGATCAGAAAAGGGTAACTCTCCCAATGTTCTAAAGAAGTTATTCAAGAGTTAATTTCATGGAAAGTTCAGGGCTTAGACTCAGAAGAAAACTCTCTTCACTTTAAGGTCGCCTAAGGAAATCTGAGAACAGTGTCTGGAGTGGAAAACAGAGTCACTGGGACAGCCAACTTGCGCGCACACACACACACACACACACACACACACACACACGAGTTAACTGAGGTAGCCAACTTGTACAAACACACACACACCCCTATTTATCTACAAAATCAATGCCAGTTTAGATGAATCAGAAAAGGAAAGAAGGTGGGATGCGAGCTGAGCTTTGAAAGAAATCAAAGATTCTAAAAGGCAGAAGTCAAGAAGAAGTAAATAGCAGCCATGAAGGAAATCCTGAGCAAACTCAGAGAAATAGGAGATGGAATGCTCTGTGTGAAGAAAAGCAAGGTCAATTTAAATGAACTGCAGAGTTAAAGGAAATCATAAGTCTGGAGGGGTAGGTTGTAGGCAGGTAGTGAAGAGTTTAAATGCCCAATAGAGGAGTTAGTAAATGATCCCAAAGGTAAGAGGAAGCCATTGTTGTTTATTGAATACTGGAGTTTACTGATCAGGGGCATGACGTGGTCAGAACTCTGCATAAGGAATATTGTCACCTTGGCAGCTGTGTGGAAGGCAGATTGGAGAGGAGGGAAAAGAGGCAGGGAGACTACTCAGGAGACTATTGCCTCCACAATGATGAGATCATGAATCCATTGAAACATTTACATAAGAAAGTGGCTTTATTCTTAATCATTTCATAACACTTTAGAACTAGAAAGGATCTTAGATATCATCCAGGAGTAGAGCTCTTCCCAGAATAATTTTTAATTGCATAAAATAAAATGTGTAGGATTACAAAGAAAACCAATATATTTTGAAATTAAGATGTCAGTTTTTCCCCCAAGTTCAACAGATCCCTGAATGGGTTTGTGGACTTCAAGTTAAGAATTCTTGCCCTAGCCCTTACCATTAGCCAAAGAAGGAAAGAGAGACCTAGGGAAGAGAAGAAGGCTGCCCAAGCTCACACTTTGAATCTGTAGCAGAGTTGGAGTTGGAATCCTGGGTCACTTGACTCTGAAATTGGTACTCTTTCCATAACATCAGGCTGTTGCTCATTTCCTCTGGAGATCAACTATAAAGGGAACTTTTTAATAAGTAAAATAAGGTAACTCTGCGTTAGTGAAACCTCCACTTTGTAATGGGAAATCTTGTATTATAGTTACAAGGGTGTAATGAAGGGTAAATCTGAAAAAGAAGAGGAGGAAAAAAATAGAACTAGCAGAATGGAGGTTGAGTGGATGGGGTATAAGGAGCTCAACTTCTCCACTAGTTAAAAAGAGAGGATGAAGGGATGGAGGGGAATAACAAACGCTGGCTCTATCTTGTGAATGATAGGCATGTGGCCTTGGGTATTTTTTTTTGAGGGGCAATGAGGGTTAAGTGACCTGCCCAGGGTCACCCAGCTAGTAAGTGTCAAGTGTCTGAGGCTGTATTTGAACTCAGGTCCTCCTGAAGCCAGGGCTGGTGCTTTATGCACTACACCACCTAGCTGCCCCCATGGCCTTGGGCATTTTGAAATTTGGGCCTCAGTTTCTTCCTCAATAAAAGAGTACATGATTGTTAATATCCCTTCCAGTTCTGACAGTCTATGTGGGGTTTCCACATTGTATGAACATCCAACCATCTAGGACTAAGTCATTCTCTCAAGTCAAAATATTACATGGCCCTCAGTTAAAAATGCAAATTGTCCTGGTTAGGATAAGGGGTTACTCTATTATCCACTATTGACAGGGTTTTTCTTAAAGGAGGAAGGCCCTAAGGGAATCCCACTTGTGAAAGAGGAAATAAATTGTCCTGGAGCACGGCCTGGGGACAAGGCATGCCTGGATAATAATAGCTTAGATAATAACAATAAAGGGGATGGTGATGATGGTCCATGATGATGAAAGCTGACATTTATAGAGCAAAGCCCTTTCTATGCATCTTCTCACTTGAGTTTCACTATAACCCAATGAAGTAAGTGCTATTTTCATCTCCATTTTACAGATGAGAAAATGGAGGTTCAGGGAAGGTAAGTGACTTGCCCAAGAACATACAGCTAATAAGTCCGAGGAAAATTGGGGAAAAGGCCTAGAATGCTGCTTAGCGAAATCAGGATCTGAAAGGCAGGGGGTGGAGGACTCCTGAGTGGGGGGAACTGGTTTCCATATGCACTATTGGAGCTCAGGATGTCTGGCCACCAAGGATGGCAGAAAGAAAGGTTAGGGGACTTAGGAAGGGCATAAGGAATACCAAAAGCAATCAACCTACTTCGTTTGCCCTACTGAGGAGGGTGAATACACATGAATGGAGCTCTGATTTTCCCATGGCTTCTTATGACTTCTCATGAGTGATCCATATACTAATAAAATGTAGGTGGAACTGCAAGGAAGCATAGAGTTCTACATCCAAGGCTGGCTCTAATAAAAATTATGAAGTCAGAGGAGCTTGTCCTGGAGCTTATTTTTTATTCATTTCATCTATCTCATGGCAACATTTTGCATTTCGTTTTGACAACATAACTATCACTTCCCAACAACACCTCAGTAATTTTCCTCAGAAACAAGTAAGCAAAACCACCAGATGGGGGAATGGGGATGGACAAAACAAACAACATTCGTCCCTCTTTTCTTTTAAGACCAAAAACAGATTGCCACTGCTTAACAGAAAGGGATGAAGTATGCCTTAATACCCACCTTCTGAAACCACCAGTGTCTGCACTTGATCTGATTTGGGTTTGTCTTTTAGTGTTCTCTTCATGCCTTGGATCGAGCACCACACTTGCAGTCTGGAAGAACTGGATTCAAACCATCTGTCACCTGCTTACTGTGAGACTTTAGGCATGTTGCTTAACCCTGCTTTGGGCCTCAGTTTCCTTATTTATAAAATGAGAGGTTTGGATGAGATAACCTCTTGTGTCCCTTTAAACTTGAAATCTCTGGTCCTAAACCAAGAACCCTTCAGTAGGCAAAGGAATGAACATCTAATAGTATGATAACAGGCACTGGGAACTGGGGAGATGTCATTAGGAAGGTCTACTTGCATCATACCATATCTGCCTATGTTGAGATCACATGGCAGGATGGGTTCCGTGGAGTGATAGGGCATTCTACACCATTGGGCTTCCTTTGGCACCCTGACTTCCATGTCCTCTAATAGAAAACAGTAGGAAGAATAGGGGAATACTCAAGGGGTGAATAGTTAGTAACCTCAGAGAATTGAGAAGGGAAAAATGCTGCATAGTAATATATGCCAAGGCAAAGAATGCCAACCCAGCTTTCACACAGAGCATTGGCAGTGAGGCTGTAAAGGGTCTTTACAGGGCTGTTCTCTGATTAGACCAATAATTTTGAGAGGAATCCATTCAGTCCTGAGCTAAATGTAGTAATTACCAATCAGACAGTATTATCAGAAAAAGGTCTAAAATTGGAAGACTCTGAACATCTGTATGTGTCCTGACTTCTATCGATGGAGCATACTGCCAACCTAGCCTCTTCCACGCCTCACCCCACCTACAGGCTGCTATTTTTAAATGTGGAACACCTTGTGCCATTGGACGCCCCCTCCAAAGTTCCTAGGGAAAATCTCATCCCGCCTACTGCAGCATTTTAATTTTTTTTTAAATGAATCTAGTTCTACCTGTCATCTATAGGGAAGCTCAAAAACAAATCGCAAACCTGAAGACACTCAGCAGAAGGCTTGTTCCATAGCAATGGATCTCAGCCAGGACTCAAGCTCCCAGACAGGCTGGATATCCAACGTCATCATTTCAAAAGGAGGTTTCAGGGAGAGGGGATAGGAGATGGGAAGAGGCATTTATTTGTTTATGTAAATGATTTAATGGTCTACATAATGCAAACTAGTGGCCATAGGGGACAAGATGACTATGTACAGTGTAGGACAAATTACAACTCCTCTCAAAACTACAAGACTTTTTTTAAGCATTCCTCCCTCCACCAAATCAAATCAATCAACAATCATTTATTAAGTGCTTATATGACCTAGGCTCTGTGCTAAGTCCTGGGGAGGCAAAGGCCAAAGTTAAGATTTTACTGACTTTGCTTGGGAGACATTCTATAGTGGGAAAAAGTGCACATATACAAGAATATACAAAATATATGCAAAGTGATTTATGTGTGTTTGTGGAGGAAGGCATTAGTACAGTATACAGTGTCTGGTATACAGCAGGCACTTAATAAATGCATGTTGCTTTACTAGTAAGTGGAGGGATAAGGAATAATGTCATGAAGATGGCAGCTCTTGAGAAGAGTCTTCAAGGAATATAGGGATTCTAAGAAGGAGAGGTGAAGAGGCAGCATATTCCAGGCATAAAGGACCACCAATGCAAAGGCTAGACAATGGGAGGTAGAGGGTCACATGTAAGGAATAACAAAAAGACCAGCTTGGCTGAACCAACCCCATCCTCATGAGCCCTGGAAGAATGGCTCCTCCTTCATCCCTCACCAGAAGGAGAGCTGTTTATTCTCCTGCCTTTCTTTCCAAAGTCTCCAGACTCAAGGTGTGGCATGGGATGGTGGAAAGAACACAGAAAGTAGAATCACTTGACATGGTTTTGGATCTGCCTCAGTTTCTAGCTTTGTGAAATCTTAAGAAAGTTGCTCGATCTCTTTGGATTTCATGTTCCTTGTTTACAAATGTGGGGGTGGTGAGGGGCAGCTAGGTGGTGCAGTGGATGGAGCACTGGCCCTGGATTCAGGAGGACCTGAGTTCATATCCGGCCTCAGACACTTAACACTTACTAGCTGTGTGACCCTGGGTAAGTCACTTAACCCCAATTGACTCACAAAAAAAATATATAAATAAATAAAAATAAACAAATGGGGGGGGGTGACTATTCTTGCCTTGCTGACCTTACAGAACCACTGTGAGGAATGAGCTCTATGCAAATCTTTTGAAAAGTGTTTTAGAAATCAGTTGAGCACCGGCTCTGAATTCAGGAGGACCTGAGTTCAAATCCGGTCTCAGACACTTGACACTTACTAGCTGTGTGATCCTGGGCAAGTCACTTAACCTTAATAGCCCCACCAAAAAAAAAGTTAGTTGAAGTTGAACTTGAGGGGCACCCAAAGGGCAATAGAAAGGCACATGGTGGGCACGCTAGCAGGCTAGAAGATTATAAGCAGTATATGAGGCAGTATATGAGATGTCATCTAAGAATGAAAGGGAAATAAGATGCAGCCATCAAGTAATGAGCCAATGGAAGGCCCATGTGCTCTGCTAGTATCCTCCTGATGCTAAGAGAAATGAAGAAAGGACTCCTACCCTCATCACAATCCACCACCACCACCAGCACTATCCTGGGAGGTGAGTATTATTATTATTATTATTATTACTATTATTTCCATTTTACAGAGGAAGAAACTGAAGTACAGAGAGGTTAAACAGCTTGCCCAAGGTCACATAGCTAGTAAGTGTTTGAGGTGAGATTTAAACTCAAGTTTTTGGGACTTCCAAGTCTACTGCTCTATCTATCGTTGCCCTTAAATGGCTAGTTTAGCTAGCATTAATAATAATAAAAATAACAACAATAATATTTGCATGGTACTTAAAGTTTGCTAAATGTTTTACAAATAATATTTCAGTTGATTCTTATAACGACATCAGGATACAGATATTATTATCCATATTTTACAGTTAAGGGAGATAGCATTAAAGTCATGTGCCCAAAGTCACACAAGGTAAAAAAATATCTGAGATTAGATTTGAACTCAAGTCTTCCTGACTCTAGGTCCAGTACTGTATGCATTGCCTCACTTCCTTGATCACAAAGCACAGGCAGACCTGGATGGGTTGAAATTCACACAGCTGGAAGAAATAGATGAGATTATAGGCCCTTCTGAATGTGAACCAAACTTGCACTATGCTTTGTAACAAATAAGGCACAATCCCTGAATTCAAAAGAATTATAATATAATTGGAGAGACAAAGATAAACTACATGAAATATGAATTAAGATAGCATATAATCAAGAATTAATTATGTTTAAAGAAGGAAGATATTAGCAGATAGAAACAGAGCTGGACATTGAAAGATGGATACAATTCCATAAGCAAAAGAGAGGGCAGTGAAAAAATTATGTAATAGAAAAATTCCTACACCAGTGTTATCCCAGTTAAAATACTAGTCAATTATTAAAACATGGCAGGTGCTTAATAAATGTTTGTTAATTGATCTATCTGGGGAACCTTGGCCAAGTCACTTCATTCCATCTGTATCTCAGTTTCTTTATCAATAAAATAAAATGCTCAGTGAACTAGTTGTCAACAATGGTCCTTTTCATATCTGAAATTTGACAATTCTATATATAAGACAAAGTCCTTGCCTTCAAGGAACTTACATTCTAATTGGAATATCCATCAATTATTTGAAGGATCCAGATATGGATGAAGATAATACTACAGGGGGGCAGCTAGGTGGCACAGTGGATAGAGCACTGGCCCTATGGCCCTAGAGTCAGGAGGACCTGAGTTCAAATCTGGCCTCAGACACTTAACACTTACTAGCTGTGTGATCCCGGGCAAGTCACTTAACCCCAATTGCCTCACAAAAAAAAAAAAAAAGATAATACTACAGGAACAGCTATGTTACATTATTCTTCATGAGTTGGATAAAGGCAGAGATGGCAAGTTTATCAAATCTGTAGATGACCCCAAACAAGGAGGCAGCTGGTGGTATAATCAATAGAGTACTAAACCTGGAGCCAAGGAGATCCTGATTTCAAATCTAGTTTCAGGCACTCGCTAGCTTTGTGATCCTGGGACAATCTCATAACAATATCTACCTTCCATGTTTTTGTGAGGCTGAAATGCGATAAGAGTTATAAAGGGCTCTGCAATTTTAAAGCCCTATATAAATACTTGCAGTAGTAGCAGTGGTGGTAGTGGTGATAGTAGTAGCAGTTGTTGTAGTTGATAGAAGTAGTAGTAGAAGTCTAGAGGAATTTGAATCTGAATCTTAAAAGATCTTGACAGCTTATGGGTCAAGTGAGATAATATCTGTAAAGCTCTTAGCACAAGGGGACAGCTAGGTGGCGCAGTGGATAAAGCACTGGCCGTGGATTCAGGAGGACCTAAGTTCAATTCAGCCTCAGATACTTGACACTTACTAGCTGTGTGACCCTGGGCAAGTCACTTAACCCCAATTGCCTCACACACACAAAAAAAAAACCACAACACATCTGGGAGTATCATATTCTGTTCAATGAAATCAATAATTCAATGAGCATTTATTAAGCCTGTTCCACGTGCCAGACATTGTGCCAGGTGCTGGAGATACTAAGTCCCAAAATAAATGATATCTACTCCAAAGGAGCTGGCTTTCTTTCAGAGAAACACCATGCATATAAGGATAGTTATACAAACTAAATAAATACTAGGCAAAGAAGGAGGGAGGGCACTTGCAGCATTAGGGTTCAAGAAGAACTTCAGGTAGAAGGTGATGGACTCTAGATTTGAGGAAAAGCACCAGAGGAGATCAGCCATGATGATTCATCAGGGATCCATCATCACCATGACCATAAGGAGAAGCATTTGTATAGCACTTTAAGGTTTGAAAGCACTTTACAAATGCTACCTCATTTCATCCTTACAACAACCCTGAGAAGGAGGGGGTATTATTACTTCCATTTTATAGATGAGGAAACTGAGGTAGACAGAGGTAAAGTGACTTGCCAAGGATCATGCAGCTAATAAGTGTCTGAGGCTAGATTTGAACTCAGGTCTTCCTGACTCCAGGTCCAGTGCTCTATCCACTGCACCACCAAACTGCCCTATGAAAATCACTTGAAGGAATTGGGGATATTCATTCTGTGGAAGAGAAGGGGAGCATGATGGCTGACTTCAAGTATTTAAAGGACTATTACCTAGATGAAGGGTTATACTTGTCCTGAAGGGTAGAGCTGGGGACAATTCAAAGAGGTAAATATAGGCCTAACATGAGGAAAAAAACTTCCTAATAATTATAACTATGCAAAAGGGATAACAAGCTGCCTCAGGAGCTGGTAGCTTTCCCATCAATGAAGGGAGGACTCAAGTAAAAACCCGATGACTGCTTGCCAGGTATGTCATGGAAGGGCTTTTTGTTCACACACAAGTTGCCTTGGATGGCTTCTGTTCCCATAGAAGTCTGAGCCTCTGATAACTTGCTGTCAGAACCACTCATTTAACATTCAACAGATACTGACTGGTGGTGTCATCATGTCGTGTGTTCAGTGCTTGCCTTCCCAGTGAGTCAGGAAGCCCCTTAAGGGCATGAGCTACGTCTTAGACTTCTCTGTATTCCAGGCAGCATCCTGTGAGCAGAAGATAGTCAGGGCATATCTGATGGAGCAGCCAATTCTCCAGTAGACTGCTGCAGCTTTTATTGTCTGTTCTGCTGTGCCAATTCATCACACGCTGCCTTGTGACATCTAGCTGGAGAAATCGAAGGAATGGCCATTCCTTAGAATGATGCCAAATTTCTCCTAGAATACATCTTAGGGCCTCTTTGGAAATCCTTTTTTATAATATCTGATCCAGGCAGTGAGGTCACCCTCCATTAGATTCTCAAAGCCTAGTAAGAGAAGCAGCAGCGTGGGAGAGGAGAAGATTAATTAACTTGGAGTCAGAGGACCTGAGTTTGAATCCTGACTCTGGAGCTTAACATTCGTATGGCCTTGGGTCAGTCCTCTTTGGCTCAGTTTCTTCATTTTTAAATGAAGGAATTATACCAGAAAACTTCTAAACTTCTTTCTAGCTCTAGATCTATTATCCTATAATCTCTGGCTGGTCCCTACCAAGGTAAAAGGGTATAGACCCCAAGCCTGATGATGATCTATGGGTCCCTTGTCCAAGGACCAACCTAAGTTTGAAAAGGCTCATCAACAGATTGGCTACAACGGGGTGCATTGTTCACCTACAAGTCCCCAAGACCATCTGGTAAATCACAAAGGAGTCGCTATATGCATCAGTGAAGGGAATGCCACCAACAAAATCACAGATCCTTTGGTTGCTGAGATGTCTAGTAAATTCTACTCTGATCTTGCATTGTAGAGGAGAAGGCCATCCTGGCTTCTCAACAGCTATACCAACATAGATGAAGCTTTGACAGATTTTGCCAAGCTTAGAAAGGCTTAGATATAGGCCAGGAAGCATCTGAATATCTATTGTTTGAGAATTAACCTAGCAATGAACAGGGAGGCTCGTCAACCAATTGGCCTGAGTATGACGAATTTTTTTTCCAGCTATGGAAACATAAGAAAACCATGTATTAAATTGTGATCTCTGTCAATGCTTAAACTCTTTTTTTTTAAATTTTTTTTTTTTGCGGGGCAATGGGGGTTAAGTGACTTGCCCAGGGTCACACAGCTAGTAAGTGTCAAGTGTCTGAGGCCGGATTTGAACTCAGGTACTCCTGAATCCAGGGCCAGTGCTTTATCCACTGCGCCACCTAGCCGCCCCCAATGCTTAAACTCTTAAAGCAGGTCCTTTAAATATGCTCTAAAATATGTCCACTCTTCATATACAACTGTCATAGACCTTATTTGATTATTCAAGCTTTTGTTTGTGTATGATGGGCAACTAGGTAGTCCAGAGAATACAGTGCCAGGCCTGAAGTCAGGGAGACTCATTTCTGAGTTCGAATCCAGCCTCATGTACTAATCGCTTACTGGCAACAACAACAACAAAATGCGTCTGATATGTCTCTGAATATACTGTAAGATCCTTAAAGGCAGGGGCTGGGTTACTGCCTTCCTATGACTCTTCCACAGGACTTAGCACAGGCCAGATGACAATCATTACAAATTTGTGGAACTGGATTATTTCTGACCTAGAGCATTTACACACCAAGTTGAAGTATTGCTTAAAAGGTCACAGGAGGGTAGATTTAGAGTTGTATTTAGTCCAATCCTTTCATTTTACAGCTCAGAGAGGTTAGCTGAATTGCCTAAGGTCCCAAAGGTAGGAGTGTCAGAACCAGGATTTGAGTCTAGCTCATCTGATTCCAAAGTCCTTGCCTCCTTCTACTGCACCATGCTGCTTCTCTCAACGTCTTTTCTCCAAGCATTCCATGTGGGTACATTTCATTGTCCCCCAACTAAAGCATAAGTTCCCTGAGTGAAGAGAATAAGGACTCAGTTGTCGCTGTCACTGTCGCCATTGCCGTTATTGAGTCATTTCAGTCGTGTCCAACTCTTCCTGACCACATTTCAGGTTTTCTTGGCAAAGATGCTGGTGTGGTGCGCCATTTCCTTCTCCACTCAATGTAGGCACTCAAAAAAAAGGTTCTTGAATGGATGAATGAAATTCTTCCTTGTTAAAGCTCAAAGGCCACAACATAATTGCTCTAACTGTTTTGGAAGAAACCAGTGGTTTATATCATTAAGCCTGTTTTACAGTTGATGTGGCTGAAGGCCAGTGAGATCAAATAACTTAGCCAAGATCACAAAGCTAATTAATGGCAGGCCTGGAAATAGACCTCTCCCCCAACTCCCCACCTCCCAAATCCCGCAGAAAAGCAGAAGGGATAGGATTTTAGACTTGGGAATCAGGAAGAACTGGGTTCAAATCCAGCGTTAGATATTTACTAGCTCTATAATCTTGGACAATTCATTTAGCCCCTCTAGGACTCGTTTTCCTTGTGAGTTTGATAGCCTCTAAGGTCCAGTCTAGTTTAAGGTCCAGTCTAGTCTAAGGTCCAGTCTAGTTCAATCTGTTGATGAGCCTCTTAAATTTATGTTTTTATGAACTCTGAGCTCACTGTTCCTTCCTGCATACCGCAATGCCCCACTAGACCAAAATATGTAGGTTTTTTCTTTTCTTGTAAAAGTTTACTTATTTGGGGAGGGGAATGAGCATTAAGTGACTTGCCCAGGGTCACACAGCTAGTAAGTGTCAAGTTTCTGAGGCCAGATTTAAGCTCAGGTCCTCCTGAATCAGGGCCAGTGCTTTATCCACTGAACCACCTAGCTGCCCTGAAGTTAACTTCATTTCAATATCCATGTGAAATTCTACCCATTACTCTTTCCTACCCTGCTGGGTGAAACTAACCCAAATGGGGTACCAAGTCTATACCATCTACATCTATTTTTCTCACCATCTACATACTCTTTTGGCCCTTCCAAAATCTGGCTTCTGCTCTTGCCAAAACCAATTGCCATCACCTAGTCAGTCAAAGGTTTCATTCCTATTCCACCTCATTCTTGACTATTCAGTTCTATTTGATATACTCCTTGAGAGTAGGGACTGTAGAAACAGAAATCAGATTTGAATCCACATCACTGTTTCACATAGTACCTTGCATTTAGTTGGCTTTTTTTTTTTTTTTTTTTTTTGCAGAGCAATGAGGGTTAAGTGACTTGCCCAGGGTTACACAGCTAATAAGTGTCAAGTGTCTGAGGCCAGATTTGAACTCAGGTCCTCCTGAAACCAGGGCCAGTGATTTAGCCACTGTACCACCTAGCTGCCCCGACATGCCTTCTTTTCAATCCAATATTTTCAGTGCATTAGAAAACATTTAACCCTTTGTGTCCCACAGAGCAGCACTTCAGAAGACACTTAAGAGCCAGAACATGGAAGATCTGAGGATCATAGACTAGGATTCCATAGACAATAGGAAGGCAAAAGTAAAACAGTATAGACTTGTTCTGAATTAGAGTTAAAGCAATCGAACACCACTTCAGGGCAGGGGGGTGGAGGGTGGCAATCAGGGTTAAGTGACTTGCCTAGAGTCACATAGCTAATAAGTGTCTGAGGTCAGATTTGAACTCAGGTCCTCCTGATTTCAAGTCCAGTATTCTATCCATTGTACTACCTGGCTGCCCCTACACATACATTTTTTAAATGAAGTATAAAGGAGTGTAATATCTCTTTTCACTCCTACTTCACACACTTCTTAGCTATGTGACTCTGGATAAATCACTTCATTTTTTTCATGCGTCAGTTTCTTCATCTCTAAAATGGGGATAATAATAATGCCTACTTCTTTCATAGTAATTGCTATGATCAAATACATATACATAAGGTGTTTTGCAAAACTTAAGACACTAAAATGATAGCTATAATTATTACTTTACTTTCAACTAGACATTTAGTTGAGGTACTACATAGAGCACTGACCTTGGAGTCAGGAAAATTTGAGTTCAAGTCCTACATCAGACACTTACCACCTATGTGACCCCAGGCAACTCACTTAACCATTTTGGCCTCAGTTTCCTCATCTATAAATGGGTATAATGACAGCACCCATCTCCCAGAGTTGCTGTGAGGATCAAATGCAATAACTTGTGTAAAGTTTTTTGCAAGCCTTAAAATGCTATATAAATGCTAGCTATACTTATTACGATCTTTACCCTACTCCTTCCGGTTATATCTCTCTCTCTCTCTCTCAATTCCCTTCTACATTTTTAAGAAAAGTCTTTTAGTTGTACAATTCTTTCTCCCCCATTCTACTATGGAAATGGAAATGTCCATTCTATTTGTTATTTATTAAATAAAAAATAAAAAGAAATATAAGAAAAAAATAAAAGCCTCATAATTAACTATCATAGCAATTTTAGATTATTAGATTGTAAGCTTCTTGAGTAGAGGTACTGTCTTTTGCCTCTCTTTCTACCCCCAGCACCTAGCACAGTCCCTGGCACATAGTATTTACTTTAAAACGTTTACTGGATTTATTGAATTAAATAATTCACTTTTATTACTTAATAGGTTTAAAGATCCAAAAAACCAAATATAGCAGCATCTGTTTTTGCTTTTCAGAGTAGTAATAGCCAATTTCCAAATAAACTTTCTTTTGGAACAGACTGAACTGGCTTTGAGAGGGACAAGGGCAGAGTGGGGGTTTGGGGTAGAGGAGGGTGGTTCTCTAGAGCAGAACCTTAGCAGTGCCCTTCCTTCTGGGCCTCTTTATAGTCCCCTCTCTAAACTAAGTCTCCTTGGTTCAGCTTCTGAATAGAGAAATAGCAAGAGAACTAGATACAGAATGGAGGGATCAGTGTTGGAATTCCATCCCTCCTCATTATTACCCCTGTGACCTTGGTCTAGTTACTGAAGTTTTCCAAGCCTTAGATTCTCACTGTATAAAAAAGTGGGGGGGGGGGAGGTCAGATAAGGGGATCTCTAAGATCCCTTCAAGCTATAAAACTTCTGTTCTTTATATACTAAAGGGCCACAGTGATGTCAGCTTCCATCCACCAATCCCAGTTGATCAAGCTGTTTTATGAGTAAATGAACACTTTGACTTTTTAAAAGGACCAGGATTCTTTAACTACAGTTAATAGATGTTCAAATATGGAAACCATTCATCAGATTTCTTCTGCCCTGCCCACTAAAATGGCCACAATACTGAAAATAAAGCAGGTACCCCAGTTATCCATGCACGTGCGGATACATGTATGTAGATATGCATATATGTGTCTATGAGTGTCTATGTGTCACATATGTGTATGCACGTATATACTTGTGAGTATGCCTGTAGGCATGTATACCTATATGTGTGTATACATGTATTGTGTGCATATTTTAGGTCATTGAGCTAAAACTGTATGCATGTAGAATCATAAGGTTGTCCAAGTCACTCAAACACAGATTGGACTGATTTTTAAAATCTCACTGGCACCATCATGGAGGGTGAATACATTGCATCCACTAGGCATTTTTGAAGCACTCCTGTGTGCCAAGCACAGTGCTAAATGCATTCTGTGTATGCTAAAGGACCATGGCAATACTAGTATGCATGGTAAGTGAAGAAAGAAAGAGGCCAAGAAATTGTTCAAAGACCTTCCCCACAAAAAAGCTTTTGCCCAGGAAGAATGCATTGTATATGTAGCAAATAAATATAAAAAATGTATGAAGTCATCAGGGTGAGGTTGAGGGCATGAGGGCACTCAAGGAGGAAGGGGCAGGGGAGTGAGGAAAGGCCTCATCCAGGAAGGGGCACTGGAGCTGAGCCTTGGAGGAAACTAAGGGTTCCAAGCAACAAAGGCAGAGGTGGAGGCGTCTCGGGTGGGGTGAGCCATTCTCAGCAAAAGTGAAGAAGTGGAAGATGGATGATATATACGGGGAGCATCTTCCACACTGGTTCTACATATCCCCTTTGCTGTCTCAATAATGGATGGGAAAAGCCAGACTCTTATGACCTTCCTTCACCAATTCTCTCTCTGGATTTTCTGCTGCCTGCTTGCTTCTCAAGGTCCAGAAGATCCAGGTTCTAGTTCCAGCTGTGTGACTTTGGGCAAATCCTTTAACTGCTCTAAACCACAAGCCACCTCATCAGCAAAATGGGAAATGAGAATCACCACGCTGCCTACCCACACTGCATGTCATCGAGGAAAGAACACTGGGTTTGGTGTGGGCAGACCTCGGTTCAGTTTTTGGAGCTGGCACTGCCTAGTTGTGTGGCTTTGGACGAGCCACCTCCATTCCCTGAATATCATAATAATTAATAACAATGAAAACACCAAATCTGTACATGATGCTTTAAGGTTTACAAATTATCGTGACAACAGTTGGAAGTAGGTGCTATTGTTGTTGCTATCATTTAGTTGCTTCAGTCATGTCTGACCCTTCCTGATCCCATTTAGGGTTTTCTCAGCAGAGATCCTGAGTGGTTTGTCATTCCATTCCCTTCTCCAGCTTATTTTACAGATGGGGAAACTGAGGCACACAGGGTTTCCTGACCTTCCCAGGGTTACACACCTAGCGTCTGAGGTTGAATTTAAACTCAGGTCTTCCTGACTCCAAGGCCAGAGCTCTAGCCACTGCACTACCTAACTGTGCTATTACTATGCCCCTTTTACAGATGAGGAAACTGAAGCTGAGAGAAGTTTATTTGGCCAAGGTCACACAGTTAGGAAGTGTCTGAGCAAGGATTAAACTCAGGTCTTCTTGACATCAAGTCCAGTGTCCCTATCCACTTCAATACCTAATTGCTCCCCAAGTATAATAATACATCAACCATCTCACAGGGTTTTGTGGTAACCCAAGAAGTACACTGGAAAACTTTGAGTGCTTTAGAAATGTAAGTTCTGATCATTATTCCAGACACAAATGGGATGACGGCTATTATTATCATTATCCCCATCATTATTAATGGTAGTGATGAATATGGTGTAGCGATGGTTAGATCCAGCTCCTGGGATTCAGATGAAGCAAAGGCATCCCACAATTCCTTCAGAACAGACCCTATAGATCGAGAGCTGTGTGGGATTATAAATAGCCCCTTTCTGCTTTCACCAACTGAGCTTGTGTTATTTCTCGTGCAGAATTTCCTGGAATTCATTTTGCATTCAGTGTCTAGCTGACAGATTTGAAATGCTGATTTCTTTGAGGTGGCAGAATTATATTGGCCGCCACTGAGTGTCTATTTCCAGGCTAGCCTCCAAGGCACTGTGTGTGTGTGTGTGTGTGTGTGTGTGTGTGTGTGTGTGTGTGATGGGATAATCGACAGATAGCATCTGAGTAATTGCCATCTGCTAAAACCTTCAGGTGAACTGGGATTGTGCATTGATAGCCCCCAGCACTGAAAGAGAAGTCCTTGGCCTTTAGTCCTTACCAATGTGCTTTTAAAAGGAAAACATTTGCTAAGGAGTTTTTTATGGAGTCAGAAGAAATTCTGATGGCTCTCAGCTGACAGGCAGCTTTTAGAATTTCTCTCTTTTTGATCAAAAGAACCAACCCCATCCCACCCCAAAAGTCCCACAACTTTATACATTTCACTGCTCCTGATGTTCACTTGCCTGTGGTTCAAAGCTAAATAACTTTCTGTTTTGTATTGAAAAAATAAATGATTATTTTGAGAATCAGGACAGTGTAGTGAAGGGGGAAGTGGGATGCCGTAGTAAATAGAGCACCAGGCCTGGGCTTAGGAAGCCCGGAGTTCAAATGGCTGTGTGACCCTGGGCAAGTCACTTATCCCCATTTGCCTCATCTGTAAAATGAGCAGGGGAAGGAAATGGCAAACCAATCTTTTCCAAGAAAACATCAAATGGGGTCACAAAGAATCAAACACAACTTAAAATGAATAAAGAAGAACAAGTGAAGAATATATGGGACTTGAAGTCAGGAAGACATTTGTTCAAATCCTGCCTTAGACACTCATTAACTGTGTAACCCTAGAGAAGTCACTTGATCTCTCTGTGCTTCAGTTTCTCCATTTGTAAAATAAGGGACACGAATTCTAAGGTCCTCATCTATCTCTCAATCTATTATAAATGATAAATCCACCCTCATCACCCAGAAGGGCCAACACTTCAGCGATGGTTTCATATAATCAAGTCCCCTCAACTCAACAAAGCACCATGCTATGCATTAGGGATACGAGAGAAACAAAGAAACAGTCAAGAAGTTCGCATTCCACAGTGGAGAAATAATAGTTATAGCAATAAGTAAATGTGGTGTGTCCAAAAAGTTGAACAGGATGACAATAGAAACCAGGGAGGGAAGAGAGGCTATGCAAAAGCTCCCATTTTGTATATATGGTGTACACAATATATATTTATACATAAATGACTTTGAGTATTTGGATGAATAGATAGATAGATAGATTGATAGATATGTATGTCCATACATATGCCCTTTCTACATACATATATACACAGCTAGGTAAATATATGTATGTGTATATATGTATGTATATATACACACATGCATATATACCTTTTATATATACATATATACATAGGTAAATATATCTGTATATGTGTGTATGCATGTGCACTATATATACACACAAGTATATGTATATATGTGTGTGTATATGTATTATGTAGTTTGAAGAACCCCTCCAAAAAGAGAAGCAGAGACAGAAAGACACCAAGACAGAGAGTCAGAGACAGAGATGGAGACAGAGAGGCAGAGAGGTTCAGAGGTAGAGAGAGACAGAGAAAGAATACAGTATAACAGAAAAAACACTGGACTGGGGGTCAGTGTTGGATGCAAGGCCAGATGTTACCCCTCAACAGCTATGTGACCCTTATCAAGTCACCTACTCTCTTGCATGCTATTTCCTCATTGGTAAAAATGGTGATAAGAAATAGTACTTGCCCTATCAACTTCACAGAGTTGTCAAGACAAACACTTTGGAAGTCATGGAGTGCTATTTAGAAGGATGCATTAGCCTCTTCTTATCACCTAGCAACAATCCACTTATGTGACCATCAGACTGTCAAACAGCTAGAAAAACAGTGAGCCCCAAACTAAACAATGACTGCAACCCGAGAAGGAAAAAGCAGCCACTGAATCCATCCATGTACTTTAATTGGAAAGCAACCAGTTGAGCAGCCCATGGGCCAAATCTGGTGAACATAGTAGTGGCAATGGTAGTGGCAGTTAACTGTTGTCATCAATATAATGTTTTACTGAAGAAGAGGCTCTTAACCATTTTTGTGTCATGATCCCTCTTGGGCACTCCATCGGAGCCTCTTGACCCCTTCTCAGAATGGTGTTTTTCAAATGAAGAAAAAATAAACAAAGGATAACAAAGGAAACAAATTATATTAAGATATAGTTATCAAAGAATTCTTAAGAAAACAAAAATTCTGAATAAAACTTCACAAACTACAGGTAAAGAAACTGTTTTAAAGTTTGCCAAGTACTTTAATCACATTAACTCACTTAAATAAAAGAATAACCCTGTGAGGGAGGTGCTATGATAATTATGATACCCAATTTATAGATGAGAAGGAGACTCAGTGAGATCAACTTGCATTCCTATGGTCACATAGCTAGTAAGGAAGGTAAGATTAAATTAGAACCCAGGTTTTCCCTGACTATCTAAATCCAGTATTCTATATCCTAAGACTTGTTTAGTCAAGCTTATCTAGAATGCCTCTGGCAGCCCTCGATTTTTCCCTATATGACAGTAGATAGATCATTAGAAGTTATGAATTATGTAAAAAAGAAACTCCTAGAAGAATTGAGGTGTGACAGCATCTTGAAAGTAGGGAAAGAGGCAGCTAGGTGGCATAGTGGATAGAGCATTGACCCTGAAGTCAGGAGGACCTGAGTTCAAATCTGGCCTCAGATACTTAACACTTACTAGCTGTGTGACCCTGGGCAAGTCACAACCCCAACTGCCTCACCCAAAAAAATTAAAATTAAATTAAAAAGGGGGGGCAGCTAGATGGCGCAGTGGATAGAGCACCGGCCCTGGAGTCAGGAGTACCTGAGTTCAAATCCGGCCTCAGACACTTAACACTAGCTGTGTGACACTGGGCAAGTCCCTTAAGCCCCCAATTGCCTCACTAAAAAAAAAAAACACACACACACACACACAACATTAAAAAGGGGCAGCTAGGTGGCGCAGTGGATAGAGCACCAGTCCTGGAGTCAGGAGTACCTGAGTTCAAATCCGACCTCAGATACTTAACACTTACTAGCTGTGTGACCCTGGGCAAGTCACTTAACCCCCAATTGCCTCACTAAAAAAAAAACAAAACACAACATTAAAAAGGGGCAGCTAGGTGGCACAGTGGATAGAGCACCAGTTCTGGAGTCAGGAGTACCTGAGTTCAAATCTGGCCTCAGACACTTAACACTTACTAGCTGTGTGACCCTGGGCAAGTCCCTTAACCCCAATTGCCTCACCAAAAAAAAAATTAAATTAAAAAGTAGGGGGAAACAGATACAAATTGGAAAAAAAACATCTGGGGTCATTGAGGCTAGAGGGGAGTTACCCCATATACATCAATAGCCACAGAGGTATCAGCTCTGTGTAGTAATTTATATTCATGATGATGACTGAGTTATCAGGAAAAAAGGTTGAATTATATTTAGGCTACTCTGTTTAGTAAGGCAGAGAGATATAGGATAAATTTTGGGAACACTTGTATCTAACTTATAAAAATTTGCAAATGCTATTTTAATAGGAATTAAAGAGCTAAATAGCTATCTAGAATATCCACTAACCTAGAACACTTCCTGTTCTTATGATGAAGCATTGCAGAAATATTTGAAAACTTTGGAAAGAATAGAAATGGCTGCCCTTCATCTCCAAAATCAGCATACAATTTCAAAACCAGGAGAGACTTTAGATGTTGTTTTCTCCAATCCTTTCATATTAAAAAAAATGAAAAGAATGGCATAGGGAGATCAAGTCACTTCCCCAGAGTGGCATAGCTAATTAATGATGCTCAGTTCTCTACCTCCAAACCCCAACTATTATTTTGTATCTAGGTGTTTACAGATGAAGATAAAAAGATTACCCAACTCCTGCACAAGTACTTAAAGAAACATATGCATTCAAGGTATAGGAAAGCTTTCATTTAACCCCCCAGAGAAAAAGCCAAAGATTCAAAGCATTCGTGGGAGGTCATAAGTAGATCTAAAAACACAGAAACCAATTTATGGTTTGATTGGAGAGGCTGTGGAGAAAGTTACCATCCACCCTTTCTGAAAATATCCACAAAAATGGACCCGGTAATAGGCAAAGTAGAACGAAGACATTGAACCATTAATAGCCATTAACACCTTAGCTGGAATTAATTTTTCAGATCAGCAGAGTCTTTCAAACTCATATACAGACCAGTGTCATGTTATTATGCTACATACATATCCTTTGCTCATCCCAGACTTGACATTCTCCCTACTGTCCACAGAACTGGTCTGTCCACATGCATTGCTGCCTCCAGCCTTTGCTTATACAATAATCCCACCCACTCCCAAACCTCAAAAACTTGTCCCCTTAGGGGCAAATCTTTCCCTTCCTTAGCTTAAGTTCCACTTCTTCCAAGAAACTTTCCAGATCATCCCAGCTGCTGCTGGTCTCCACATTCTTTGAACAGTAGCATTTCCTATCCAGACCACTCATCTAACACCTGGCATGAGCCACTTGGTATTAACAGTTAGGTTTTATGTGTCTAAGTCTCACAAAGAGCTTAGAACCTCCCAGGAAGCTATTTGAGCAAAGCAGGACCCTGGATTAAACATACCTTCCTATTGCAATCACAGGACCTGACCCACTACAGTAGCTCAATATACTCAAAATACTTATTAATTGGTGCAAGTAATCAATCTGTAACTACAAAGAACATCTATTTGCCTTTGCTCAAACTGTTTTGATGCCTGGAATGCCCATCCATTGAAATTTCACCCATTTTAAAAGGATATATAATAAAATAGACAATAACATATAACATGACAGGATATATGATGTGATATAATTAATATAATCTAAATATTTATGAAAAACTGCTGAGCATGTCTGACACATAGTAGGCATTATAAAAATGGTTATTGCCTAAAGTCCAACTGTAGTGCCACCTCTTCCAAGAAGAGATAACGCTTGTTTTCAAATCCAATATAACATGACATAACACAATACAATGCAACTAGGTGTTACATTAAGAGTGTTGTGATTCTTGAAATTAGGAAGACCTGGGTTTGAATCTGGCCTTAAACTAGTTTTGTGACCCTGGCTAAGTCAGCAAACATCTCTCAATCTCCATTTCCTCATCTATAAAAGGGATAATAAGAGCATCTACCTCACAGATTTGTGAGGATTAAATGAGATGACATATGTAAAACCCTTTGTAAAGCTTAGGGCACTATATGAATGCTAGCTATACATACAATATAATACAACATGCATTTATTAAGTTCCACTCATTTGCAAGGCACAAGGCCTGGTGTTGAGGCTATAAAAGCAAAATAAAAAACAGTTCCTGCCCTCCACAATTCTTAGTAGAGAAAAGGAGGGAGCCCCTTTAAGGCATGAAGTTAGCCTGTGCAAAGGCATGGAGGCAAAAAAAGGACCAGTTGAGCATGGGAAACAGGATGTTGGCCAGTTTGGCTAGATAGTAGAATCTATAGAGAGCAGTGATGTGAATAAGCCTGGAAAGGGTGCCTTAAGCCAGCTAGTGGAGGGCTTTAGATTAAAAGGGGAGGAATTGTTTTTATCATAGAGGCAGTGGAGAGCCACAAAAGCCTCTTGGGTATCCGTATGATATTGTCAGAATTGGGTTTTATTTAGGAAGACCTGCATGATAGCTCTATGGAACATAGAAAGGAGAGAGACTGGAAACCAGGAGCTCAATTAGGAGACAAGTGCACAAATCCAGGGGAGAGGTGATGAGTGCCTGAACTAGGGTCGTGACTGTGTAAGGGAAGAAAAGAGGACAGATGTGAGAAGCACTGTGGAGGCAGACTAAAAAAAAGACTTGTCAACTGATTGGACATGACAAGGAGTGAGGGAGAGGGAAGAGTTGAGGCAGACTCTGAGGTGGGGAATCTAGGTGACTACAAGAATGGTGGTGTCTTTAATAACAAATAAGAAGAGAGGTAGGAAAAGAGGGGAAAGTACCAAGTCCCATTTTGGACTGGTTAGATTTGAGGTGACTATAGGATTAGGGCATCTCTCTATTTGTTCTCAGGTAGTATTGTATATTGTAGCTACAAGTATTGGTGTTTTATCCTCACAGTACCACGAGATCCATGAGAGAAGGGACTGTCTTACATAAATGTTTTATCTCTTCAACACAAAACATAGTTTTACATAGAGTAAGTGCTTAATAAAAACTGTATACTTCTAGTGGTGTATGACTACAGTTACAATGACATTTAGAACACTTGAAAACCATACCTTACACATTACAAGCTGACACCCACCTCACTCCCCCCACCCCATCCCCATTGACAAATTGGTCATAGAGACCATTAATTCCAAAGATTTGTATAGCCTCACTAAATATCCTGGTCCCCAAATAATTCACTGCTGACTGTCTTTAGTCTGATACCACATCTCCTTTGTCCACAAAGATAAAGGGTTAATAATAGATTAGGGATATTTGGGTTATCCCCCCAATCCCACCATCAAGTCTGCAAAGCCAAATGCATAGAGTCAACTCAACCTACAAAGAAAAGAAAGGGAGGTCTTTTGATGAACTTAACCCTAGTGAATTAAACCCATTTCTAACTTTGAAAGCATTCATGACTCTATGTAGTGATGGGAACCATTTACTATGGTTTTCAGACTTCCACAGAAAAATGTTCATCCAGCTTTGAGATACAGCAGGGGGGAAAATGAAAGGTTAAGCTGTTGCTTCCCCTAGGGAACAGAGGCTAATATTATGGATTCTGAATATGTGGTGTGATCTCCTGGGCAGACAGGGAAAAAAATCAAAGGCTGGGGAGGAAACTTTTTCTCTATTCAGTGCCATTGATCCATGGGGAAAATCAATTGAGGGCCACCCAAAAGTAAAATGCCACCTCATTTAGTTGGCTTTTAGTTGTCATTTAAATTTAACACATTCTACTACAATTTAAAAGAAGTTCAGGAAACATGAAGCTAATCAATGCATTTAATTCAATAATGCAACCGTTGTATCAAAAGCTCCCTCCTAGCATTAAGAACTTGGGTATATGTTAGGGACCTCTCAAGTCACTGGTTCACTGCAGCCACCCACATGATTGTGGAACTGAAGAATCTGACACACATACTCTAAGGTGGTCACCTGCTCCCCTTGCAATCATGTAGGGTCATTAGGCTTGAAACATAAACAGTTTTATTTGTAAATTGCTGGATACAAACAAGGCTTCTACCAAGCTTGTGGAAACCAATCAATGTGCCAGACACTTTACTAAGTTCCGGGAGTACAAACACAAAGAATAAAACACACCAATGGAATGTAGCAATCCCCATCAGTGAGCAAGCCTCACCCCAAAGAGCTCATCAGTGTTAGTGACTTACACTACTGCCTTGGCAAGGCTGCTAGAGAGAGGAGCCAGGGATTGTTCCCCAACATGAGTGCCCCCTCCAGGTCCCTCTGGGCATCACTGAGTGTTTCCTGGATAACTTGCCTCCCAATGTTCTCTCTGAGCACCACTGCTCAGCACCCCCACTATTGGTCCCTGTCGCTGTCTTCCTCGGCTCCCAGAACACGGTGACCATTTTGTCATTGGCCTTGTTTCCTGTCTTCTGAAGCTCTCCATCCTAACATTTTCCTCATTCCCTATCCTAGGGTACCAGTTTTTTGAAAAATAAATCCATATGGGAACGAGGCTCGAGGTGTGTCTAGGTTGTTGTTTTTTCCCAATCTCCATTATTCTGAGGTCTTTTCTGTTTCAGTCCCCTCAGCCCAAAGGTGTCACATTCTAGAGACCTTTGGGGGCTTGCACCTCACAAATGTCTCTCTATCTCCAATGCCATGTGGGTTCATGGTAGCTCATTACCTTTTCCCTCAAACTCCCCCCTCCCTTTCTAACATCTCTATTACCATTGAGGGTACAACATCCTCCTAGTCACCCCAGCTTGCAAGCTGGGTGCCATCCTCAGACCTTCACCCTCTCACTCCTCTATCCAATGAGTTGTCAAGTCCTTTCATTTCTACCTTCAGAAGGTCCCTTTCTCTCCTCTGACACTGCCATTGCCCTGGTGCAAGCTCTCATCACCTCACCCCTAGACTATGGCAATAGCCTGCTGGTGGCTCTGCTTGTTTCCAGGCTCTCTCCTCTCCAATCTGTCCTCCCATCAGCTGTTAAACTCATCTTCCTCAAATGCAAGCTTTACCACCATGTGAGTCACCAAGTCACCCCCTTTTCAAGAAACACCAGTGACTCCCTATTATCTCCAAGATTATATACAAAATCTTCTATTTGACCTTGAAAGCCTTTCATAATCTAGTCCCTTTCTACCTTTCCAGTCTTCTCACCCTTGACTCCCTCTCCTGTTGTTCCTGGACTCAGAAAGATCTGAGTTAAAATACAACCTCCAATACTTAATAACTGTGGAGCTATGGACAAGCCACTTAACCTCTGCCAAAGGGTATTGATGCATATTACAGTTATCTAGTTACTTATCCCTGCCTGTTTTGATTTCTGCAACTGTAAAACAGAGATTATAACAGCATCCACCCCACGGGATTATTATGAGGATCAAATGAGAATATTTGTAAAGCACTTAGGAGAGTGCTAGTGTACAGTAGGTACTTAATAAGGAGGGGAAGGGAAAGGAGTCCAGTTTTATTAACCACCTACTATGTGCTAGGTGCTGTAACAAGTGTTTTACTAATATGATCTCATAGGGGGCAGCTAGGTGGCACAGTGGATAAAGTACCGGCCCTCGATTCAGGAGGACCTGAGTTCAAATCCAGCCTCAGACACTTGACACTTACAAGCTGTGTGACCCTGGGCAAGTCATTTAACCCCCCATTGCCCCACAAAAAAACAAACAAACAAACAAAAGCTAATATGATCTCATTTAGATTATTGTTGTGGTCCCTTCCTGTTCTAAGAGTATAATTCTGTAAAGAAAAATTTTAAAACAACATGTTTTAGTAATACATGAAAGAGAAAAAGTGAAGAGAGACAAGAGGAAAAAGAAAGAGAGAGAAGAAGGAGTGGGACAGAGACAGAGACAAACAACAGAAAGACCCTGAATGAGATAAGACACAATGGAGAAATGAATGAGCCATAACATTACATCTGAAAAAGAAAAGATGTATCAGAGGTGAGGATCACAAATCCTCAGTGACTACTTAATGACTCCCTTCCTGATGGTTAAAGACAACTCAAAATTTGCTAGATTAATTCTCAGTGACTAGGAATTTTTACATCTTGGAGGAGTAAGATTGGAGCATGAAGATCACCTGGACAGCAGCTACAGAACTGGGGATAGCATGCCCTGGGAGAGTGCTCTGAGCATCCCCTAAATTGTGGCACCCTAAGCCAAAACTAGAGTTGCCCTACCCATGTTGAACTTTCTGAAAGCAAGCAGGGTTGAAGTTGACTGCAAGTATAATAAATCTAATCCAAGCTCTAGAAAAAATGTACTACGGAACAGTCACTGTGTTAGAGGCAACCGGGTGGCCCAGTGGATAAAGCTCTGGTTCTGGAGCCAAGAAAACCTGAGTTCTAATCTACCCTCAGACCCTAGGTGAGTCACTTAACTGCCATCTGACTCAGTTTCCTCAACTGTAATATAATACTACTTACCTCCAAGGATAACCATGAGAATCAAATGAGATAATATTTGTAAAGTGCTTTGCACAGTGCCTGGCATACAGTCAGTGCTTAATAAATGCTTATTTCCTTCCTTGTTACTTGGAAAACTGAATAGAGTACTAGACTAGGTTCTGGACTACCACTAACTTACTTTATAAACTTGGGGAAATAACTTGTTTCTGAGTCCTAGCTCTTCTGTAAAATGATGGGCTTGGACCTCATGATCCCTTAAGATCCCTTTTTAGCTCAGAAACTCTGTGATCGAATGATTCTCAGCATATCGAGGTGTGGGGAGAGCTAGTTGTTAACAATGCCAACAACACCACCCCTCTTACCTTCATTCCCCTCTCCAGGAGGATGATAAAATGAAAGTCCCAGAGAGATGATGGCTGCAATTTCCAGAATAATAAGAGTCACGTCCTGTAGTGCTTCCCAGACTAGCTGTAAGAACGTTTTTGGCTTCTTTGGAGGTATAAAGTTTTGCCCAAAAATCTGCTTTCTTTTTTCTAGGTCTGGAGCAGTGCCCGGCAATCCTGTGAACAAATAAACAAAAAAAAAAGGTGAATCTGATTGAAGTAATATGGAAAGATGGAAATTCCCTAGGACATTACCTAATGCCTGTGATTCCCAGTCCTGATAGAGGAGGCAAGGGATGATCAGGTTCCAGTGAGAGGTGCTGTGTACAGTGAAGATTCGCCTGGAACTGAGAGTCAAGAGATCTAGGTTCTCTTCAGAGATCGTACATCTAGAACCGGAAGGGGACTCAGAAATCATGGAGCCAATGCTTATGTTTTACAAATGAAGAAATGGAGGCCAGGGAACTACATTTACTTGCCCAGAGTAATACAGTTATTAAGTATCAGAAGTGAGATTTGAACCCAGGCCCTTAGACTCCAGAGCCAATGCACTTTCCTTTGTCGGTTCCAGTCTTAGGGCAGGGTGCCATTAACTCACTAGGCAACCTTGAGCAAGAGGTAAACTAGAATACTTCCAAGCTTCATGCAAAAGAAAATTTCTGCCAGTAAGCAAAAGAAGTGGATTTCACCATATGCTATAAGGCTTTCTATTTCTGCCAATTAAATTTAATATTATTCAATTTGACTGAGTTTTCTGGTCTTTTAAGACCTGCTATCAAGAGTGGAGTCTAGCCTTCCCAATCTTCTGTCCCCTGCAGACACAATAAGCAGGCTATCTATAGCCTTGTCTAAGGCATTGTTTATGTAAAGGGCATCCCAAGAAGTCTTTATGGCAATGTAAATCTTAATAGACTTATTATAAAAGCCTGGGAAAGAATCCCAAGAGTTTGGCCACTCTGCTTTGGAAAAAATATTTAACCCTGTCTAGGGGTCTACAATGGCCTTACCAATAGGTGAAGTAGGTGTCTATGTATGTGTGGAGGGGGGTATCACCAAGATATTTTTGCCCCCTCCTCAAAATATTCCCCTACTTATATGAGAACTCACTATCAGGATTGCATTTCTTTAACTGAAATCTTGATCTTTAACAGTCTCAGCTGCTATCTACCAGTTATGCCTTGAGATAAATAAATTTATAATCCTTTATTGTGGTCATGCATTTATCTATGAGTATTTTGTTCAGAATACCTTGGGCAAGTCACTTAAGCTTCAGTTTTCTCATCTATAAAATGGAGATCTATGATAGCACTTCCCTCACAGGGTTGTTGTGAAATAATCTATGTAAAAAATGTATACATAAATTATGTGCAAAATGGGAGCTGCTATCATTGTGATTACCTAATTTCACCTTCTAATGCCCTTGGAAGGCTGGCAGATTTAAATGGCATTCACCCTGAGATTGGCCCAGAATTCCAAAGGTGAGCCAGTAGGCCAGTCAGGGTTAGAACCCACATCTCCTGATTTCAAGTCCGCCATTTTTCCCACTTCCCAAGGCCTTGAGCTAGCCCTTTCTGCAGAGAGTATTCCCGCCTACTACTGTTTTCTCAGAAATAACAGCTGAACGGAACAAAAATATTTGTGTGTTCTGCTGGTCCCACCCCCAGGAAAGTAACCTGCCAACTGGTTTCCACAACAACAAAACAATCAGAGGCTGATTAGATCTGAGCATTCAGACCCCAAATGAGAAACTCAGGGAGGACAGGGGGAGAATTTATCAGAGCAGAGTCTGATTCAAATGAAGCCAGAGACTGGACCTTCCTCACCATTAGCCACAAGGCCTTTCAGAGCTGCTGTGGGTGAGGACAGAGGGCGATCATCCCTCCTATCTCATCAGCACAAAGAAGAGGGAAAGGGCTACAAACAAACCTCTTCTGGCCATCCATGGGGATATTTCTGTTCCCAAGGCTGCCCTGGGAGTCAAGTCAGTGAACATTTCCCAAGCTCCTCCAGTGCACCAGGCATTGTCCTAAGTTGTTGAATATTGTTTGTCCTTTGTTCCCAAAAAGGACCATGATAGGTGTCAAGACTTGCACTGAATTGGATTTAAGTGAGAAAAGGTTGTGCAAAGTCACCAGCCTCACTTTCTTCTCTGGAGCCATCTGGCTACAATGGAAAGATATGTTATCAGGAGGACTGGAGATGGCCCTGGATATTTAAGGCAATCGGGGTTAAGTGACTTGCCCAGGGTCACACAGCTAGTGTGTGAGGTGAGATTTGAACTCAGGTCCCCCCAACTTCAGGGTGAGTGTTCTATCCACTGTACCACCTAGCTTCCCCCTAAGCTGTGCTAAGTGCTGAGGATACAAAGAAAGGCAAATATACCCCCTGGCCTCAAGATGCTCACAGTCTAATGGAGGGAGACAACCTGCAAACAACTATGTACAAGCAAGATAGAGACTGGATAAATTGTAGATAATCTCAGAGAGAAGGCACTGGAATGGGGAAAAGCTTCCTGCAAAGAGGAATTTTAGCTGAGATTTGAAGGAAACCCAGGTAGAGGAAGAAACAAGGAGGGGGAGAATTCCAAGCATGGGAAATAGACAGGGAAGAGGCTCCAATTAGGGAAATGAAGTGTCATGTGGGAGGAATAACAAGGAGGCCAGAGGCTCTAGATTTAGAGAGTACACAGAGGGGAGGTATAAAAAGATTGGGAGGGTAGGAAAGGGTCAGTTTAAATTTGGTTTCATTCATGTAAAATAAACTTCACTGTGAAAGCATGATATGAAAAAGGGTTGTCTTTTTTCAGTCATTTCACTCATGCCCAACTCTTCATGATTCACTTTGGGGGTATCTTTCTTGGCAAAATATTAGAGTGGTTTGCCATTCCTTTCTCCAGCTCATTTTATAGATAAGGAATCTAAGGTAAATAGGGTTAAGTGACTGGTCCAGGGTCACACAGCTAGTAAGCATCTGAGGCTAGATTTGAACTCAGGTCTTCCTTTCCTCTGCTCTATCCTCTGAGCCACATAGCAGCTCTAGGAAAAGAGAGGGACACATTACGGGGCAACAGTGACTTCACAGAGGCAAATGGTGAATAAGAAGCAGTTTGACACTGCTTAACCTCTTTTGACCTCAGTTTTTTTTATCTGCGCAATGGGGATAATAACTATAACTACTTTACAGGGTATTAAATAAGATAACAAATGTACAACTCTTTTCCAACCTTCAGAAGCTATATAAATACTCTAACTACACAAGTAATGAGAAGGAAAGTCTTTGATAAAGTTTAAAATGCCATATAAATGTGACTATAAATTCTAGACCTTAAAGGACCAGGGAGATCATATGATCCAGTCTTCTCATTTTCCATCTGGAAAAAGAGACCTCAAAAAAGGGAAGGAACTTGACTAAAGTCACATGGGCCAGATAATAGAACAGATCACAGATTTAGAGCAAGAAGTGATCTTAGAGGCTATGCACATCCCCTGGTCTTCATAGTGCAATACACTATTAACAACTGCCTGATGGAGAGAAAGGTAATTTGGAGTACTGGGTGGGGGCCAGTGTCAGTTAGGAAGTTCTGTGTAACCCTGGGTAAGTCATTTAACAGTGTTCCAATCAATTCTCTAAGACTGTAAGTTGTGTAATAGTTAGCAAGGGGCTAACTTACAGCATGGAATGACAGATCTACAACAACAACAACAACAAGTGATACAGGCAGTAATTAGTGATGGTTCAAAGAAAAGAATGTTATCTCTGGTGGTTAGGAAAGATTTTATGGAGATGAGGCCAGAAATGTCTTCTGAGGAATGGGTAGGACTTGTGGAAGGCCAGAGGGCCTAAGGAAATGGCAGAGTAGTAGGAGAGAACAGCATGGGCAAAGACACAGAGAGAGAAATTTGCAAAGCCTGTTTGGCAAACAGTAAGGAAACCGCTCTCTCTGAATATGAGACTTCTGGGAGTAGTTGGCATTAACACAGCACTTTGAGTTTTTCTTTAAAAAAAAACATATTTCCACATTAGTCATGTTGTAAGAGAAGAGTCAGAACAAAAGGGAAAAAAAACACAAGAAAGAAGAAATGACAACAACAAAAAAGCAACAACAAAAGTGAAAATAGAATGCTTCAATATGCATTCAGACTCTAGAGTTCTTTTTTCTATATGTGGAGAGCATTTTCCTTCATGAGTCTTTTGGCATTTTCTTGGATCACTGTATTGCTGATAAGAGCTATGCTATCACGGTTGATCATCACACAATGTTGTTGATACTGTATAGATATAGATGATATAAATATAGATATAGGTTTGATTTAGAAAAAGATATAGATATGGATATAGTTAAAGTTAGAGGTAGAGATTAGAGATAGAAAAGTGATAGAAGTAGAGGTATAGACATAGACAGACATAGACATAGACATATATACATAGACATAGACCTGGATAAGGAAGGGTATAGGTAGAGCTTAGAAACAGAAAAGAGATAGAAGCAAAGGTATTAGAGACAGAGACATAGATATGGACTTAGATATAGACATAGATAAAGATAGAGATCAGAGATAGAATAGAGATAGAGGTAGAGTCAGACAGACATAGATGAAGATGTAGATAGATGTAAGTATAGGCATAGATATAGATAACAGGTATAGATGTGTTTGTATTGTATATATACCCCCATACATGTATATATGTGTAAATTTATGTATATAAATATACACATTGAAATAAATACTATTTGAACTTCCTGACATCCTTGTGAGGTTAAGTGCGATTACTATTCTCATTTTACAAATGAAAAAATTCATATTCAGAGGGGTTAAGTGACTTGTCCTGGGTCCCACAAGGAGGTAGGATTCAAGGCCAAGTGTTTCTGACTCTACAGCCAGTGGTCTATACATTATAGTACAGAAGTGGAAGATGTGGTTGGATAAGTAGGGTTGAGGCTACATCTTAGTGAGAGCTTTGTCCTCTGGCTTCTCTTATCTCTCTTTAACCATTAGCAGCATGGTATTATAATTTTTTTTTTTTTGCGGGGCAATGAGGGTTAAGTGACTTGCCCAGGGTCATACAGCTAGTAAGTGTCAAGTATCTGAGGCCAGATTTGAACACAGGTCCTCCTGAATCCAAGGCCGGTGCTTTATCCACTGCGCCACCTAGATGCCCCGGTATTATTTTTTAAAAGCAAATTCCATCTGAGGTTGAATTTAGAGAGATCTAGTGCCCATATCTTGAGAAATATTCATCCTCCTGAACTCTGTCCTAGTCAGACCACATCCAGCATATTGTGTTTGGTTTTAACCAACCCATAAAAGCCTCCCAGACCTTACCCTCCATCCCACTTCTGTATCCTAGCATAGTCAGGACTTTCCACCTGCCCTGCTGCTGTACTCTCTTGTGTGTGTTGAATCCCCCAATGAGAAGATGAGCACCTCGAGAGCTTTGTGTTCCCTGCACTTAGTACAGTGCTTTCTATATGGTCAGGGCTTAATAAATGCTTCGTCACTAATTTCAGTAAATATATTAATTAATTAATAACATAATGTGATGAAAATAAGCCCTAAACATGGACCTGGGAAACCTAAATTTGAGACCCTGGCTCTAATGCTGTTCCTTCTCTTCAGTGCTGGACAACACCCAACACTTCTCTGGGCCTCATCTTTCTATAAAATTGGATGAATAGACCCTACCTTGCTGAGTTGTTGTGAGACCAACACTTTGTAAGCTTTGAAAGAATTGTAGAAATATGAGCTGCTGGCAAGTACTTGCTGTAGGAGAAGACCAGAAAGAGAACCAGAATGAAGCCTTCCCATAAGGTTTTACTCTCATATCTTCACTCCCCTTTCCCCAAAGATATTTCAAATAGACATCAGAGACTGGTGTTCCAAGAACACACCCAAGTCTCCCAAGTCATATCCAGAAATCTGGGAAGCAATATGGCATAGAAAATAGTGTTGGACTTGTAGCCCCAAATCCCTGGGTTCACATTCTTCCTCAGACACTTATTAACTAGGTAATCCTAGGGAAATTCTTTAGCTTCATTCAGCCTCACTTTCCCCATCTGCAAAATGGGGATAATAAAAGTACCTACTCATACAGTCGTTTGTGAAGATCAGTGAGATAATAGATGTAAAGTGTTTTGCAAACCATAAAGCACTATATAAATGTGAGCTGTTATCATCACCATCACCATCTCTAGGGTTCCTAAATCCCACCTAGAGGACCACAAGAGATGAGTTGCCTAAAAGGCAATTTGTCAATGTGGTCCTTGTCTGAGGGCCAAATAGTGCTAACACTTCCCAAGGAGACCCCAGCATGATTGCTGGTCTGCACTGCCATGGCTATGAACCCACCATTTAGCTGTGAAATTAACAAGCCTATTTTGGGGAGCATAAACAACAGAGAGCAGTGGGAAAAACTAATGGTGTTTTGAGATTCAATTTAGATTACAGTGCATCTCACCGTTTAGCATATTAAAAATTAATATGCTGTGTCAAATACCTCCAGATAAACTTAGGGGAGCTAACTTGGAAAATGGCATAAAAAATGAAGGCTTTGGATCTCATTAAGGAATGTAACTGTTTGGGAAAGTGGAGCATTTGGGGGGGGATTATTTGTATGTTTTCATTTCTTCCAATTTTCTAAATAAAGGCAGTATAGCATTGTGGGAAACAGTATTAAATTTGGAGACAAGGAAACTTGGGTTCTAATCCCAATTCTGGCACTGTCTAGCTGGGTGACTTCTGGCCAAGTCAAAGAATCTTTGATCTGGGTGGAGACTTCCTAGGTCACATGGCTGAACCTCTTACTCAGGCCCAGAACCCTCTCTGACTTTGGGAAAATCCATTTATAGATTTAAGAACTCTGATCCACACAATAGTCAATCACAGCTCCACAGGATGAGTGAGGAATATCAACTGCCCACCTGCTAGTAGAGGCTGATAGATTCACAAGGCAGAATGAGACAGACATTTTTAGACATGGCCAAGACTTTCTTTTGCTTGACTATGCCTATTTGTTCAGATTACAAATGCTAGGGGAAAACATTAAGGCTTTGGATTTGATTATGTAATATGACTGTGGGAGAAGATTTGAAGAGTTGTTTTTCTTTCCTTTTCAGTTAGGGGCAAGATAATGGGAGGAAGAGAAAATGGATGTTTGTTAAATTAAATAATTTAATTTAAAAAGAAAGACAATCCATTCACCCCTCTAAACTTCCGTCTCCATAGAGAGTGGACAAAAGTCCTAGATTCAGAGTCAAAGGCTGTGGGTTTGAATCTCAGTTCTATTGCTTATTACCCTTGTTGAAACTGAGCAAGTCATTTGTCTTTCTTAGCTGTTTTTTCATATAAGAAACAAAGTGAGGGTGAAGGGGAGATGGACTGAATGCTCTCTAAGGTCCTTTCCAGGACAAAAAGCCCATGATTTAAGTAAGTGGTTATCAAAATTTCTGCTTAAGCACCGACTTCCCAGGATATTTGTGAAGATCAAAGAAGATATGGTTTGTAAAGGGGTTTACACACATGAAAGTGACATACAATTCCCAGTTATTGTTGCTGTTGTCATATTAAGGTCATAGCCAATGGGTCTCCTGGAGTTAGATGGAGCTGTATGGCACATTAAGAACAATCAATATCTGGAAATCTAGAATGAGGTAGCTGGGATTCCTTAACAAGAAATCTCTCTACCTGCCTCTGCTTGCCCATATCAAGCAAGCAAGCCAGGCTACAAAGCAACAAACCATTTCCCAGGCGAGCAGGGTGCTGCAGACAGGACCTAGATTTGGTTTAGAGCTGAGAGCCACCTTAGAAGTCCTCCAGTCTAATCCCCTTATTTTATAGATGAGAAAACTGAGGCCCCAGGGAGAAAAGTAACTTGCCCAAGGTTTCAAATCTAGTTAAGTAGTAGAAGTGGGATTCCAACCAAGGTCCTCCAACTCCAGATGTATTATTCATTCAGCCACATCATAAGACAAAATGACGGGTTCAATTCTCTCAGCTCTGCCAATAATGCCCATGTCACCTTAAGCAAGTAACTTCCCTTGGCCTGAGTTTCCTTATCTTTAAAATAAGGAGGTTAGACTAAATTCCCTTCCTCCTTTAAGTCTACAATGCCATGATTTTTTTTTTTGGTCTAGTACTATCAAAAAAAGGGCCTCTACAAGGCCTGGAGACCCATTAAAGACAGAGGAAAAGGAAATACCCTTCCCCACTAGCTTTTATTGGGAATTGGGTAATATAGTGTTTACTGTATATTTTTAACATGTCCCCTACTGTGACATAATAACTACGATTTAGGGAATTCCAAAGGTCTAGGAATACCTGAGCTTATGACTCATCATAGTGAGTGCCCTTGGGAGGAAGTGGAGACTGTAACCTGAGTCAGGGGAGGATGGATTTGCCATTGTGCTCAGGATGTTAGTCATCTCAGCCCTGGGATGGAGCTAAGCCTGAAGTATTCCTCCGATGGGAATAGGGAACCTAAGACGCAGCCCAAGGAGGAGTACATGACTTTGAAATAGAAAAAGAAGCCTGCCCACTCCTTTTAGGGGGGGGGTTGGGACAATGTGTCTTAAGTGACTTGCCTAGGGTCACACAGCCCACTCCTACCCCTTAAAAAGAGCTGATGGAACCACAGAAGACTCTTAATGGGGGGGGGGTTGGAATGGCAGCTGGCCATCAGATTGACAGGAGATTAGGAATGAGTTCATCTGGTATAATTTACATAGGCATCTCTGGGCTAGAGCTGACCCTAATCTTCATCATCACTTACTCTTCCACTTCTGGTTTGTGTGTTTGAGAAATTAGTCAATAAGCATTTATTAAGTACCTACTGTGTCAGG
Organism: Dromiciops gliroides; assembly: GCF_019393635.1. NCBI lineage: Eukaryota > Metazoa > Chordata > Mammalia > Microbiotheria > Microbiotheriidae > Dromiciops > Dromiciops gliroides. The sequence goes on from NC_057861.1 coordinate 709,453,181, forward strand.
CACTATTCTAGGTGATAGACATACAAAAACAAAAATGAAATAGTCTCTGCTCCTCAAGGAGTCTGCATTCTGTATTGTGTGGAGGCAATGCAGTTGGACAAGGGATGAGCTTACCCATCATGATAGTCACAAGATAGGAAAGTCTCAAGACCAAACACTATAAATATTATAGCTACAATGGCCTTCCCAGACTCAATCAGCCTCTTCCATGAATTCTTCTAAGTATGCTTTTTTTCAATACCAAATACATGCCAGTTCAATCCAAGATACTCTCTTCCCTTTCTCATTATCTGTGGATTCCTTGAATTTCCTTCTAGTATATCCAAGTGCCATTCACTTCAACTTTTCAGAACAGCCCCTGTTTGGCAGAAGTGTTGGGGGGGGAGCTTTCTTGATGTATTACAACAGTTGATCTTGAGACTTTCAAAATACTTTACATGCTTGGTCTCATCTGGTCCTTACCACAAGCCTATGAAGTAGATGCCCTATGTATTTTTTATGGTTCTTTGACAGAATAAAAAAGGCTCAAAAAACTCCTAAGTGACTTGCCTAGAGTCACACAGTTGGTAAATGTCATACAGGATTCAAACCCAAGTCTTCTTGATTTCAAATCTGGCATGGATGCTTTACCTTATGCTTCTTCATATGAATTCCCCTTCCCTAGACATCTTGAAAAAGATAAAGCCACTTCTATGGGATTATAGGAAAGGTAATTTCTCTTCTGGGATAAATGAGTCTGCAAGGTCCCTATGGTCCACAGACTGTGTGAGGTTCTGTCTATAAGGAAAGGTATCTATAATCTATACCAGTCCTGCAGACCCCAGCATTCTCTTTATAAAATCAGTAAGGCTAGAAATTCCTGAGGTCACACATTGCTTTGTGTTCCCCAGAAAGTTTTAGCAAGGAGGATGAGTTTAGAATAGTAAAAATTTACAATCCTAAACTTTTAGACTTGGGAGGAACATTAGAAACCATATGCTCCAATCCCTTCTTTTCATAGAAAAATAAACTGAGGTCTAGAAAGAAGCAAATGACCTAAGGAGTCAACAGGGGCAGTTATGTGGTGCAGTGGATAGAGCACCAGCCTTGGATTCAGGAGGACCTGAATTAAAATCTGGCCTCAGACACTTGACACTTACTAACTGTGTGACACTGGGCAAGTCACTTAACCCCAATTGCCTCACAAAAAAAAGTTTGTCGAATAGTTGATGGGACTGAGATTTTACCTACAAACCATAATCTTTAATTTTAGTCCTGTTCCATCCTAGTATAATTTCCAGCACATACTAGGGCTATACAGATGTTAGTTATTATTAGTAGTAATTATTATTATATTATCTCACTAAGTCACATTAGTTCTGTTGTCTCACTTGTCCATTTATAAAATGGGCTTTGCCCTATGTTCAATTCAATTTGATTCAATGAGCATTTATTTATTAATCATTCACCCACTGTACATGTAGCATGGTGCTAGGTGCCAGAATCACAAGGGAAAAAATAGAACAACCATGGTAGGAAAGGACAAGCAAATGGAAAATCAGTTGACAATGAGATGCTTCCATCCTTCCATACTGATGCACTATAGCCCTATGAGCATTTTGGTGAGGGCTATAAAATTGATACAACAGAAGAAGAGGGTTATAATGAGAGGAGAGAACAACCCTGCTGTACTCTGTACTGCTTAGAACATAACAAGGGCACCATATTCTCTTCCTTATTTTCAGAGGAACATTGACAAACTCTAGAGTGTCCAAACCAAGACTGTAGTAAGTGACTTTAACCATATCATATAAGGCATGTCTGGAAGAAAGAACGTTGAATTCAAAGTCAAGAGACCTGGGTGAAAGGCTCAGCTCTGTCTTACACTACTTGTTTGAACTGAAAAGAGTCTCTTAATCTCTCTGGGCCTCAGTTTCTTCATCTGTAAAAATGAAAGAGTTGAACTAAATGACTCCTAAGGTTGCCTTCCAGCTCGAAAAACTGCTTTCCTTCAAACTAAGCTCATTTTTGTTAGTTTGTTTTTGAAGTTGAGACCTAGAGGGAACATGGTGGCTTTCTTGAAAAATTTGAAAGTTTATCCACTGGAAGGAGCAGCAAATTCATTTTGCCTGTCCTGGACAAGATAGTTTGTGAATTCCTTTTTTTCCTGAGCAAAAATTAGATGGTCATGTGTGTATCTCTGGCCAAGATCTTCAACAGTCATCTTCTGTGATGTGAAAACCCACTGGTGTTTTTTCATATGAAGTGTTACCAAGCTAGTCCATTGACCACTCCCCTCTACTTGTAATGATGAACTTTCTAGCCCAAATCCAGGGCTTGACATCGATCCCTGCTGTTGCTAATAATAAGCCTTACATAATCATTCACTTGTGTAGCATTTTCAAGTTCATTGATTTTCTCACAAGAACTCTGGGCAATAGGAATTGCTGCATGTTTATATCCCTGTTTCACAGAGTGTAGTTAAGTGACTTGCCTGGAATCCCAGGGACTCACAAAGGAATCATACAATGGGAAGATGCCTCAGAGATCACCTAACCCAGCCAGCCTCTCAATTTATTTTTTTGGTGGGGCAATGAGAGTTAAGTGACTTGCCCAAGGTCACACAGCTAGAAAGTGTCAAGTGTCTGAGGTCAGATTTTAACTCAGGTGCTCCTGAATCCAGGGCTGGTGCTTTATCCACCATGTCACCTAGCTGCCTCCAACCTCTCACTTTAAAGATGCTGAAAATGATCAGAAAGTCATGGATTTTAGATCTGGAAGGACCATAGCAGCCACAGAGACCAACCCAAGGGTATATTAGAGTCAGCTCTGACAAGCTCAAGCTGATGATTCAATTTTCTAGAAGAATATTTATACCTCAGAAATATGCAAATGCTACAAATCAGGGCCTGATTTATCATTCTGTTGATTATCTAGACATAAGAAAGTGATTGAGGAAAATGTAAATAATATATACCAAACAGAAAAGATGTGTTGTATGCACTTTTTTGTCCCAGAGAACCAGATGTTAAACACATATCAGCAAATCCCTTGTCTGACCCCCTAATTTTACAATTGATGTCCATAGACTCGACCAAGATCACAAAACTGGTTAATTGTCAGGGCCAAGACTTGAGACCAGGGCAGCTAGGTAGTGCAATGGATAGAGTCTAGAGTCAGAAGACCTGAGTTCAAATCTTGCCTCAGACATTTACTAGCTATGTGACCCTGGGGAAGACATTTAATCTATTTACCTGAAGTTACTCATCTGTAAAACAGGGATAATAATAGCATCTACCTCTTAGGTTGTTGCTTGGAGGATAAAAAGAGAGAATATTTGTAAAGCACTTAGGACAGTGCCCAGCACATAATAAAAACTATATAAATGTTAGCTATCACCCTCCTTATTATTCATCTAAGTTCCACTCTCTCTACACTTTCCACTCTCCTCCCACCACCCTCCACGCTCCTTCAATTTCTTCTTATTAATTTCTGTACAGAAAAGTGCTCCTTAAAGAAATGCTCTGTACCCACTGACTTGCAAGAGAAATGCGGTCCACGTGGCTCACCCCAATTAGTATCTGCCAAAATGCTTTTGGAAGCTTAAGGAAGAGTCCCCTCAGGGAGATCACAAGACTAAACGAACCCTGACCTTTCCAGCCAGGGTCTGTCTCAGCCATGATAGATCTGGCCTGGGAAGGCTGGATCCCCATCCGATTACCTCATCCTCACATCCCTTCAGTGGTGCCACTCTCTGCAAGCAGAGGCAACCCAGGGGAGGCAAAAGGCAAGGTGGTATCATTGCAAACAGAATAGATAGGAAACAGAAGGAGGGGGAGCTCCTACCCAACAATCTCTCTTTCTCCCCCAAATGACTTTGACCAGGAATAGCACCACTCTGGGAAGTGACAGCCCAGTCTGTGAGCCAAATCTGAAGAGAGAGGTAGAAGGGAGAAAGGCATCATTTTCAGCCACCCTGGCTGCTGAAAATAAGGCATTGATATTCAATACAGACAACCAGAAGGCTAGAGCTCTTATGCCTCAACAGGGGCTGGGAGTGTAGACACCTACATGATGTGATTCGGGGAAGGGTCACTTGGCAAAATCATAGAATGTTAGATAGAGGCTGGGATCGCCGGGTACAATCCCTGCCCCAAGTTTGTAGCCACTTACTATCTGTGTGACCTTGAGTGAAGGTGTGCAAAAGAGTATTGGTTTTGGAGTCAGGGGGTCTAGCAGGCATAAATACTGCTACTTGGTGCCTGTGTGACTGCAGAATTTACTTTTTTCTCCATGAGCCTCAGTTTCCTCATCTGTAAAAAGAGGAAACTGGGCTAGATGCCCTATGAATCCTTCTCTAGAAGTAATGATTCCATGTGAACAATCAAATCTCAAAGAAGAAATCCAAGCTATCAACAACTAGATGGAAAAGGACTCAAAACCATTAAAGGTTCAAAATAGGCAAACTAAAGCAACTCTGAGGTTTCCATCTCACACTCATCAGACTGCAGGCTAATGGTGACCAAGAAGGAAAATGACAAATTTTTGGAGGGGCTAGAGGAAGGCTAACCCAAAAATGTGGCATGAGTAAAGTCATGAATTGGTCTAGTCGTTCTGGAAATCAATATAGAATTAGACCCCCAAAAGTCACTAAACTGAGTAATTAACCCCTTGATCCAGGGATACTACTGGTAGGTCTAGCCTATATCCACAAAGAGAAAAAAGAAAGAGGAAAAATACCCATGTGTACAAAAACATTTATGGCAGTTTTTGTTCTTATAGCCAAAAATTTAAGGGGTGCCCATGAATGGCAAAATAGCTGAATAAATTATGGAAGATGACTGTGGTGGAATATTATTGCACTGGGAGAAATTATAAGAGGGAGGATTTCAGAGAAACCTTGGAAAATTTGTATGAACTGATGCATACCTAAGTGAACAGAACCAAGGGAACAATTTATACAATAATAGTATTATAAAGGAAAATTACTTTTAAAGACTTAAGAAATCTGACTAATGTAATGACTAACTATGATTCCAAAGGATGAGCGAAGAATGCTGCCTACTTACTGACAGAGAGGTGACAGATTCAAGGGGCAGAATGAGATGCAACATTTCACAGAATGAGACATGGTTGCTATGGGAATTTGTTTGGCTTAGCTATACATATTTGTTACAAGGGTTTTAGTATTGATCTTCCTTTTTTTTTAATTGGAGAGTAAGGAGACAGAAAAGAGGGGTAAGCTATTGAAAGGGTTGCTAAAGAATGAGAAAAAAAGAGGATCATTGAAACATTTTTATATAGGGACAGAAGAAAACAGATAGCCATAAGGAAGAGTTTTGAAAATTAGATATTGAATATAATATACTTAATACTTAAAAAGGGAAGTCTGTGTATTAAAGATACAAATTTCAGTATAATGCTTTTTCTTTTCTATTTTGTATATGGAAATGTTCATTTTATTTGGTGATTGTTAAAAATATATATATTTATGAAGACAGAAAGAGACAGAGGCAGACAGAGAAACAGAGAGAGACAGAGAGAGAGAGACAGAGAGCAAGCACAGAACACACTCTGGATGTGAGAATTTGGTATGGGTCCATGATACCACTGAAAAAGTATGTGACTTTCCTCTATAGCTATCTTGCATGAACCTGAAGAACAGGGGTTATATATTATGTTGTGTTGTATTTACTGAAGTGCCTAACACACTGATAGAAATTTAGTAGTTTCTTAATAATATTTTTGGATTAACAAAGTAGATAAATAAATTCTCTGATCATGTCACCTCACCTTTCATTTTCTTCATCTGTAAAATTGGTCTAGCAACTACACAACCTCTTGCCTAAGTGTTATGAATCTGTAAGGCACTCTACAGAGAGTCCCAAAAGTCTAAGTGCACTTTCAGAATATTATTGTATAAGTCGTTACGGTTATCATTATAATTTTACATATTCAGTAGAGGACCAGAGGTGAAGGGATTTGCTGAATTTCACATAGAAAATCTGTGGCAGAGCCAAGGCTAAAACAATAAACCCTTGATATCTCGTCAAGTAGCCATTCCTCAGTGGCTGGCAAATTGGAGCCAGAGCTCTAGCCCAAGCTCCACCACTTAATGTCTGTGTGATGTTAGATAAGTTAATTGGCCTCACTGGGCTTCCATTTGTTTTCTCATCTGAAAACTAAAGGAGTTAGATTGGATAACTTCTAAGGTGCCTTCATTTTCTCACATCCTATGGTTTCCATGGCATATAATTCATACCTACTGTGTGTTGGGACCACTGTGTACAATGCAAAGAATACTGGATTGGGAGCCCAGCTGGGTCTTGGTCCTGATTCTAGCAATTACTTGCTATGTAATCTGGCTCAAATCAGTTCCTTTTTCGAGTCTCTGTTTCTTCATCTATGAAATGAAGAAATTGGTTGAATTAGATGATCTAGCTCTAAGGTTGTCTGTCTTTAAATGTAAAGAATCTCTCTCTCTCTCTCTCTCTCTCTCTCTCTCTCTCTCTCTCTCTCTCTCTCTCTTTCTCCCTCATCCCTCCTGTCTTTCTCTCCTCCTCTCAAATCTCCCCACCTTTCTCTGTATCTCCCTCCATATTATAAATATGTCCATATATACATGTATATAGAGACATATGTGTGCATATATTTGTGCATATGTGTATATAGATAAATGTAGATATATCATGTGTATATTTGTGTATTATATGTAGACATAATATATACACATATGTAACTGTCAGAAAATTACAATGTTAGAGCTTGAAGAAGTCACAATGTAGTGACCATATCTTCTTTTAGGATATTGCATTTAGTCCTGTGCTTAATTTTTCATGAAGATGGTTGACAAATAGGGGCACAACCAGTACAGTGAAGAATTTGGAAATCATTCTCATCAGAACTGGGAATATTTCAGCTAGAAACAAAGTAAAGACCCAGAGATGTCTTTCTCCAAACACTTAAGATACTTTTTCTCCTCACCTCGACCTCCTGGTGTTCCCAGTCTTGGCTAAAATCCCACCTTCTGCAAGAAGCTTTGCTCATTCCCCCTTAATGCCAATGTCTTTCCTCTGACAATTAGCTCCAATTTATCCTGTGCCTATCTTATTTATATATAGTTGTTTGTCTCCCCATTAGATTGTGAAATTATTGAAACATGAACTGGGTTTTTTTTTCTTTCTTTGGATCTCTGTTAACTGGTGACATACCTGGAAAATGTTAGGTATGTGATCATTATAAGTTAATCTTATTTTCTTGACAGCAAAATGGATAGTACATGGGACCTGGCATCTGGAAGACCCAACTTCTAATCCAGCCTCAGATACTAACTAGTTGTGTGACCCTAGGTAAGTCACTTAACCCCATTTGACTCAGTTTCCTCATCTGTAAAATTAGCTGGAGAAGGAAATGGCAAAGCACTCCAATATCTTTGCCAAGAAAACCCAAAAAAGGGGGCATGAAGTGTCAGACACAGCTGAAAAAAAAGTTTTTAACAAATAGGCATAATAATAGAACATACTTGACAGTATTGTTGTGAGGATCAACTGAAATAACATATTTAAAGCACTTCACAAAACTGAAAGCATTATATAGAAGCCAGCTATTATTATTTAGAGTCAGGAGGGACTTTGGAATCTAGTCCTAACCATTCATTTTACAGTGGAGGAAATTGAGGCCCTAGTAAAGTGAAATGACTTGCTTACAACACACAGCTAGTAAGGAGCAAAGCCAAGAACATAGTTAACTTCCTGTCACTGGAAATGTTCTAGGAAATCCCGGATGACTAGCTATCGGGGGCTCTTTAGATAGGAATCCTGCATTGTGGGTAGAGGGGAGGGGTGGAGTTGAACAAGATGATCTCTAAGATCTCCTCAAATTCAGCTTCTATAACTCCAAGGCTCTTAGAACTGTGCTCTAGGGCATCTTGGTAACAAACATGACATTGAGGAGAAAGCCTCTGAGCCAGCAGATCCTGACTTATATTTAGTGCCCATTGTCTGGCTAATTGGGATGTTCCTTTGCTTGAGTAAACTATTTCAAGTAAAAAATAATCATAATAATCAGTTCCCCCAGACTCTCCATCTGCTGCTTTGCTTTAGCACAAAAACAAACCATTCACTCCCAGAGTGCAGGGGAAGCTCCACCTCTTGAGCCCACTTGCTCCTAAAGCACCTTCTGCTGTTGGGTACCAGAAAGAGCCAACCAAGAGCCAACCCCAGAGAATGACCCACACCAACCCTGGGAAGGACACCCAAAAGGGTGGGAGGTACTCCCAGAAGGAGCATATTTCAAAGCTCATTCCCAATCCTGCCAACACTCCCTTAACTCCCAGTATCAAATGAATTAGTTAATGAGGACACGAGGTGGCAGAGGGGATAGAGTTCTAGATTCTGAATCAGGAAGGCCTGTGTTTGAATCCTGCCTCAGACACTTATGACTCCGGGAAAAGTCACTTCACCTTTTCCTGACTCAGTTTCTTAATGTGTAATCTGAGAATAATAATAGCACCTTCCTCATAGGATTGTCATGAGGAGAAAATGAGACAACCCAAGTGTTTTGCCAACCTCAAAGTACTATATAAATGTTAGTTTTTATTATTCAAAATTATTGTTATTGTTATTACTAATATGATTCATCTATAAGCAATTTTTCCCCTTAGACAACATAAGATATGCTTTGAATGGTTATAGTGAAAAGTTCCTGGGGAGAACAAATGAACCAATGGTTACTTGTAAAATAACATGAGTGGTTCACATGCCCCCTCATAACTTAAGTAGTCTTTTGATTCCCACCTTCCATGACTATAACTCTCTGTCTTTCGAAATTACTCCATAACACTTGGTATATGCTTTGTATTTACTTATTTCCACGTATGTTGTATCCCCCAGTAGAATATAAGTTCTTTGAGGACATGAAAGAGCTCTCATATATTAGGTGAATAATATCCAAGGCGTCCCAAAAGTCTTAGTGCAGTTTACTTCCTATCCAAGGTGTCCCAAAAGTCTTAGTGCAGTTTACTTACCTACCCAAGGTGTCCCAAAAGTATTAGTGTAGTTTTGAGCTTTCGGAGCTTACAGCTGCCCTCAGATTTTTGGTGCATCCTCTAGATATTTGTTGACGTGAGCAGAATTTTCCTTTCCAAATGCAAACTCTGGTTTGAATAGATTATCCTTCACTGCTAAGGAGGGCCTTCTCTAATGCTGACCCCTAATATGTCAGTATCACGTGGATGTGACTCAAAGGATCTCAAGCTTAGTGAGACAACACCCCGGTCATATCCCAGCAAGCTGGAAAATTTTCTGGAATGGTACACTGTGTGTGTACTGTCCAAGATCAGCCTCCCAGTGCTCAGAGTGGTTCATCTGTCATCCCCAGGCAGTTAAATTGTGTAGTGGATAGAAAGACTTGAGTCTGGAGTACAGAAGACCTAAATTCAAATCTTACCTCAGAAACTTACTCTGTCTGTGTGAACCTGAGCAAGTCACTTAACCTTAATCTGCTGAGTTTCCTCAGAGGTAAAATGAGCATAATAACAGCACCTGCTCCACATGGTTGTGGAGAAGATTAAGTGAGATGATATTTGTAAACCCCTTGACCTAGTACCCAATACATGTTGCTATTCAGTCATTCAGTCATGTCTGACTCATTATGATCCCATGGACCAACTGTCCATGGGGTTTTCTTTGCCAGGATATTGGAGTGGTTTGCCATTTCCTTCTCCAGTGTTTTTATGTAGACAGGGGTTAAGTGACGTTCTCAGATTCACCCAGCTAGTAAATGTCTGGGGTCAAATTTGAACTCTGGTCTTTCTGACTCCAGGCCCAGTGCTCCTATCCACTATACCACCTAGCTACATGGTACATAATAGGAGCTTAATAAATGCTTATTTCTTAACCACCACCAAGTTGTTAGCCATTAGATAATGAATTCCTTTGGTTACAGCAACTCATGAAGAATTGTTGCTACAAGAAGCTGCTATCTGCATCTGTGAAGGAAGTACCCAATAACAAAAAAGTCAAGGCTACTTGAAACACTGAAATTAAATGCTGAAGTTTAAACATAAAATAATCATTTTGGAATGTCAGTCCTGGGAGGAGAATCCACATCTTTCTCCAAGAATTCAATTCAGCAAAACTATCTTGAGTACCTACTATGTGCAAAGAACTATGGTTGATACTAGGGATACAAAGAAAAAAATAAAATAATCCCTGCTTTGAAGGGGTTTACATTCTCTTTGGGAGATGCAACATGTACACAGATAATTAAAAATAATAATAGCTAACATTTATATCGCACTCACCATGTGTTAAGTATTGTGTTAAGCTCTATACAGATATTACTTCATCTGATCCACACAATAACCCTGGGAGTTATTATTATCCCCATTTCACAGATGAGGAAATTGAGATAAACAGAGGTGAAAATAAGGGAAGAAAAGACAAGGCTAAAAGGTGAAGATAAAGAAGTAAAATCCCCTACAAGGCCATTAGGAGAGGCAGTAAGCACTTAGTAGGAGAATCAGGAAAGGTTCTGTAGAGAGGAAGTGACATTGGAGCTCTATTTCCAGAACCTTGTGCTGTCAGAGGCTACATAGATCCCACTGAAAGATGGCTACCATGGCCCTCACAGCCAAACCTTAACCTTGACTCAGGGCTTGTCGGAAGCAGGATCATCCATTCTGGCTTCTCTGAAAAACTCGTTAAACAGGCACATGGTCTCTAACAATTGGGCCAGGATGGGGAAATGAAGCAGGGGCTGGTAGGAGGTCATATCAAAAAAAAAAAAAAAAAAGGTATCAAAGGTCATAGCAGGCAGCAGGACAGGAATCCAGGGAGTGAAACTGAGAGCCAAAGTATACAGAAAGATCACAGAGAGACAAGGCAGAGCTAGAGTGAGACAGGTAGAGGAGGTAAGGGAAGAACAGCTAGAGAGCCGGATCTAGGACGAAAGGTAAGCTGGAGATAGTGCCAATAAACAATCACAGCATTGATCCAGAGGGCATGTTTCCCTGAGCCAGGAAGTACCTCTCTATATCTTCCCAGGTCAGGGATAAACAGTCTCAGGCTGTGGTTTATCCTGCTTCAGCAAGCTTAAGTAGGGGAGTGGCCATGCTTGGTGGTATGGGTGCCTATGGAATGGGGTCTGAGGTGGATTCTGACACAATCTAATAATAAACCAGGCAGAAATTCTGGAAATACATCAAATAAACAGAGAAAATTGGTTAAATATTTATAGTAGATGCAGGCAAAGTGATGGGAACAGTTGGCGGAGAGTAGTGCTAGCTGAATTTTAGAGCTAACACCACCTCCCTTACAATCGGATCGTTCTTCCTACTGCAGTTGTAATGTTAATACCAATGGTGAGGATCTTTTGGATTTGCATGGAGTTTTATGCTTTTCAAAGCATTTTTACATTTTCATCCACACAACTGCCTGAGGTTGGTAGGGAAGGAGTCACTCTACCCTCATTTTACAGATGATGAGTGAGACCTCTAGAGCAAAACTAAATCATGATGGGGGGGGGCAAATTTTGAAGGGTCTGGTTGGATTCTTCTGGTTTTGAAGTGCCCTTTTTGCACCTAAAAATGACTATTGTGAGAAGAGATCCATAAGCTTCTCCAAACCACTAAAAGGGCTTGTAAAAAAAAAAAAAGGTTAAGAACTTTTGCATTAGAGAACTACCCCCTCCACTACCCACTAATCTCAATGATCAGAGAAACCCAAAGGAGGCACAGGAAAACCCTCTAGGCATCAATTCTCAGGTACTCAAGAACTGACAGTCTAGAGCTCATGTCAGTGACCAAGAATCTGGTCAAATGGTTGGTGTCTGACTCCACAAGCTGACTAGGTTACCAGGTGCCCTATGGGTCAAGATCTAATCAGAGGCAATGTTTCAATAAACCTTAAAGCTTCCTGCTCAGCTAGGATATTGACCCAGTCCTTATTAAGTCATTACAAGTTATTGATTCAAGCCAGCCAACCTTCTTGTCTATTCCTTATCCACATCTCAAAGGCCCTTATGAAATTTCAGATGAAAGTAATTAAGTGTGCATCCTCAAGAAACCAAACAACTTCCCCCAAAGGCTTCTGCCATGGGCTTCCTGAAGGGCCAACAGTGTTTTAATTAAAAATTGAAAAGTGTTGTTGGGTTTTTTCTTCTTTAATTGTGTGACACCAAGAGGCATCTAAAATTAGTCTCCCTGTGTTAGCTCTTAATTAGTTACCCTAATGGAGGAAAGGAGTTGGGTAGATTATCCCCAAATCCTAAATAAATATTTTAGCTCTGGAAATCTATGATTGATGGTCTAGGAATTCACAATGGTTCAATCCAAATGAAGAATCTAAACTGAGAAGAATCAATTCACAGTCTTTGTGCCTGAAAGGGGAAGTATGGCTTAAAGGATGGAGAAATGACCTTGGAACAGGAAGACCTGGGTCCAAGTATTACCTCTGACACATATGACCTATGTGACTCTAGGCAAGGCATTTGACCTCTCAGTGATCCAGACAATTCTTTAAGACGATAAATTGCAGAGAAAATGTCAACCAGCATTGGGAGAGGGAGTTCTCTATATTACTGAAAGCACAGGTCTATCCCTACCACTGTTTCCACAAAAATGAGAAGACATGAAAAAGGAGTCCCCTTGAAAACCCAACACAGAAAGAAATCTAGAAGAACTAAACACTACTGTTTACACAGAAATAACAAAGAATGGAAGAGGTTGATAAGAGCAGGTGACCACATTCTTCAGAGAAACTTCACAATGGCAACTTAATAAGAAACCAGACAGCTCTCTAACCTTTCAGAATGATGCTAAGCACTGGGCCAACTTTCTTGCCAAACTTGTTAATGTCTGACTACCAATCTACTCTAATCTAGAAGTTAGAATAAATACTTTTCACTTAAAGATCTAAGTTCTGGTGATTTGTGAGAGAATCTCAAATGTGTTTGCCTTCCAGCTCCTTTTTGGTAGGGGAAGAGTGAAAACAAACAGAGACAACATCAAGAAGAGACTCAAGGAAAGTGAGTTGGTGACAATATCAGCAAGGAGTTGAAAGCCACATGTGTCCTGAATCATAGTTCACACAATAATAAAAACATCCAGAAAATTGTGGCATTTAGATATCTTTAAGTAACATCTTTGTTTCAAAGTAAACACTGTGGAAAAATTAGGAATAGAGTTAGATGAATTCAGACTTAAGTGAGGAATCACCATATTGACAAAGTTGACCAAATAATAGACATGATTTTAAAGCCAGGTCACATGCCATGGGCACCTAGTACACTAGTTCAGCATCACAAAATGACAGTATCTTGGGGACAGTATAACATACAAATTCTTCAGCCTGATGCTTAAGGCCAGGCACAGTTCAGCTTTTGCCTTCCTTTATAATATCATCCCTAACTATTAGTCTTTGCAAATTCTTTGCTCTGGCCAAACTGGAAAATTACATATTCCTTGAATATGACACTCTGAGCCACTCTTGAAGAAAAGATGGAGAGACATAGGAGTATAGGTAGAAGGACTTAGAACTGGGTGAATGGCCTGACTTAAAAGTAGTCATTAATAGATTGATATGTACTTTGAGGGAGGTTTCCAATGGAGTATCCCAAGGATTTGTGCCAGACACTGTGCTGTTAATTATTTTTCTCAATAATCTGGATGAGGAAATGGATAAATTAACATGCATTTATTAAACACTTACTATATGGCAGGTAAAAGGGAGAGATGTAGAGGCATAAATATACACACATATGCATTTATGCTATGGGTGGAGAACCACAAGCCTGTATATATAAATACATATATACATGTGATATTAATGTAAAGTGAATAAATATACATGTATATGAAGTTGTTTTTAAAAGGTCATTTGGGAGGAAGGGAAGGGACTTCTCCATAGCAGATGGGGGATCATGAAAGCTTCAAGCAAAAGATAGTACTTCAACTAGGAAGATGGGAGACAGCCAGTGCAAAGACAGGAAGATAGAACATGGAGTATCATGTATGAGTAAGAGAGAAGACCAGTTAGGTCCTGGACTATAGCATTCAGGAAGGGAAGTAGTGTCCAATGGGGCTGGAAAGATTCCTTTGGGATTGGTTGTGAAGGACTTTACAGGCTAGAGTAGTTTATATTTTATCACAGAGGCAAGAGGCAGGCACTGTCATTTATTCAATATCCAATCTGTAGATGCTACAAAGCTGTCACAGATACATAACACAGTGAATGATAAACTGGATCCAGAAGGATTTTGATAGGGTAGACCATTGAAATGAAACTTAAAAAATGAATAGGGATAAAAAGCAAAATGTTACAATTGGCTTTTTAAAAAATCATTCAACTTCATAAATCCATCATAGGGAGTCATAGCTGCATTGCTGTTTGACTGCAATGATTCCCACAGGGTGTGCTCACAACCAGTGAGTTTCCAATAAGTATTCTGAGAAGTCCCTGGTTGCAGTATGCAACCTAGCTTACTCTGTCCCCTTCCTAGGGAGGTGAAGAAATAAAAACTCTAAAGGGTGGGATAAGGGAAGGAGAGGTTGAGGGATTGAAAGACAGTGGTAATAACTCTGGAGGTCCAACTGCCTAGGAGTTCTTCTTTGACACAAACTTAAATGTTTTATGTCGAAACAAGATGACTCTGCCATGAGCAAAATAACCACTGATCTGAGGACCTTAAGGGACCACCAGTTCAATTAAACCAACAAATGATATGGCAGCCCATGAAGCCAATGTAAACTAAGCATTAAGAAAAGCATAGTGTCTAGGTCCAGCAAGGTGACCATCCCATTGTCCTCGGCACTGGATAGGTCATAACTTGAGTATGATGCTCAATTCTGCATGCTACAATATCAAATTGTTTTCTGTCTTGGGGAGGAGAGAGGGAAGGGAAGGTGGGAGAAAAATTTGGAACTAAAAATCCTATGAAAACAAATGTTGAAAACTATCCTTACATTTAACTGGAAAATAATCAAATAATTTGATTAAATTCTGCACACTACATTTTAGGAAGGATGTTGATAAACTGCAGAAGTTGTCCTTCCAGAGAAGGACAAGTGGGATCTTGAGGAACCTCAAGATAATACAATGTGAAGATTGGCTGAAGAAACCAAGACAATTCAGCTTCAAACAGAGAAATCTTAGAGGACGTGTGCTAGCTGTGTGCAGGCACTTTCTAGGACTGTTATAAAGAAGAGGCATTGGATGGGTTTTGCTTAGTCCCCATAGGGAAAAATTAGGGGAAATGGGTGGGAATTTCAAAGAGTCAAACTCAGAAGGAAAAACTTCTGAGTAATTGAAGCTGTTCAACAGTAAAATGGCCTATGTCAGCAGTAAGTTCGTTCTCTCTCTCTTTCTCTCTCTCTCTTTCTCTCTCAAGTCATTGATCATAGGGTTATTGATTTAAAGCTAGAGCACCCCTAGAAGCCATCTAGCCCAACCCACTCATTTAACAAATAAAGAAACTGAGGCTACAAATGGAAAAATGACATGCCCTCGGTCATACAGTTGGTAAGTGAGACATGACTTGAATCTAGGTCTTCCTGACTCCAAACCCAAGACTCTAGCCACTATATCAAGTAGAACCGACATGAACTTCAGAGGCCATCCAGTGGAACCTCTTCATTTGACAGTCAGGGAAGTTGAGTTTCATGAAAGTTAAGCGACTTGACTAAGGTCATGAATGCCTAGGTACTGTGTTTCAGAAGTAGGATCTGAACTCAGGTTCTCTGACTCCAGAGATAAGGCTCTTTCTACTATATTGAGTACAGAACTTGAGGTACTCCAGGAAGACAAGATACAGGTAACATATAGTAGGGGTCAAAAATCAGGCAAAGAGGTGAAAGAACCCAAGAGATAAATATAACTAGGCTCACAACAGTCTCAAGGACTGGTTCCAATGACATTATCATACATTGAGTGTAGGGTAAGTGGTTGATAATTTTTCCTAACATGAGAACATTGAATTCTCATGGGGAAGCAGTAAGGGAGGTACATTCCCCATTACCAGGTATGATTGAGATGAAACCATATTCTTGGCTCAAATTCAGGACCTCTTCCTAAGGAGGATAAGGACCCAGAGGCCTCCTATTCATCCAGAAAGATTCCATAAAGTGAATGAGTCACTCCCCAGTTCATTCCTCACTCACCCGTCACTGACACTCTCTAAATAAATGCACAGTAATCACACTCAACACTCAGCTCCCAGGGACCCAGTTCGTCACTATCAATTCAAGCAACACTGTGACATTGAGCAGGTTAACAGCAAGTCCCACTAACAGGCTGGGAACAAGAGGACCAGAAATGAGTTGTGATTATAAAATAACACTCTGCTGGTTGCTGGGAGCATCCACATTTCCCCTCTGAGACTGACTTCCATCTATTCTGTATATCAATCTTCTATGCACCTAGCTGGTTTCTTATTCAACTGTCTGTCTGTCTGTCTGTCTCTCTCTCTCTCTCTTTCTCTGTGTGTGTGTTTTTGTGTGTGTGTGTGTGTCTGTCTGTCTGTCTGTCTCTCTCTCTCAACATAAGCTCCACAATGCTAAAGACTGGTTTTGTCTTTCCATCCACAGCTCTTAGCACAGTCCCTGGCATGTAGTAAGCACTACATAAATAGTTGTTGCCTGAATCCAAGAAGCACCAAGAAAAAAATGGTCCCAAAGAGGAAAGGAAACACCAAAGTGATAATGGAATGTCACAAATTCACTAGAAAAACCCATTTGACATAAGTCAATCTTCTCTTCAAATTTATTTTGCATGAAATTATGGTTTCAACTCACTACAGCTATTTATGCCACAGCAGGCTCTGTGTTACATTGTAATTATAGGATAATAAACCCATAGATTTCAGAGGGGATCTCAGAGACAATCCAGCCCACCCTCCTCATCTTGTAGATGATCTCACAGACTCATAGTATCACATGAATTAAAACTAGAAGGGGCCTTAAAGATTATACAGTCCAGAATATTGCCTCTGGAAGGGGACTTGATGAAAGAAAGGCCAAAGAAAGTTGAGTGTCCAGCACAAAATCACACAGATGACTAGTGGCAAAAGCATCACTAAAACCCACATATCCTAGCTACCAAATCTAGTCTTTTATCTGGCACAACATGGCACCTCACGTATGATATTTGTTGGGGAAGTAGTAGTAGTAGTAGTAGTAGTAGTAGTAGTAGTAGTAGTAGTAGTAGTAGTAGTAGTATTTAATTGTTACCTAGTTATCTGAGAGGCTAAGAGCTTGAACAGACCTTAAAGCTAATATTGTTCAACCTCCTCATCTTACAGATGAGGAAACTGAGGATTAGAAAGACTAAGTGACTTGATTCACATTCCATCCAACCATCCTCCCTCACCATCTGTCCTGCCACATTTTCTTTCCAAAGTACTGGTCTTTCTGAGATAGAATTCACTCCTACCACCCGGTGGACATGCTGTCCTGAATGATGACTCAGCCAGTCCAGAGACATATGGCTTACTATGTATAGCTGACATCAGATTCCACACCATGCTTCACAACCTATCCATGCCATTTTCTTGCCACCTGCCCTGCCACAACAAATAAACCACCTCACACCTTATTCTTGTTATGCCTTGCTCTGGAAACAGTTAGCAAATCAATACCATTGCTTTTGGAAAGGGTATGTCAATTGAGTCCCTATGGCACCGCTAATCATCCCTGGGCTGATCTAAACCAAAATGCCAAGAATCCCTTATATAGAGTGTCTCCAAATTCTTACTTTCAAGCTTTAATAGCTTAAAACTGCAATGAGACTTTGGGGATATCAGGTATCTCTCACCTTTCCCCATTGAAATATACACTCCTTAAAGTCAGGTATTCTTTTTATATTCATATGCCCAGTGTTTCGTAGGGTACTGAGTACATAGTAAGCACTTGATATTTTCCTTTATTAAATCATTCATTCCTTCTTTGCCCAAGATCATAAAGGCCTTCAGTTAAAGAGCCAGAATTCAAATCCAGGTCTGCTATCTCCATAACCAGCATTTCTTTTTCTTTCCACTTTACCACATCATCCCCTAAAAATGGTAGACACATGAACAAACAAACCTTGAATAAAAGTCATTGGCATTTAAGAACCATATGTAATAAAATTATCAAAATGTACCATTGTCCCCTATAGACAAGGAGGAAGAACAGCAAAGAATACTGGTTCTGGAGTCAGAAGATGAGTTCAAATCCTGGATCTTATGCTTACTACTGGTGTGACCTTGGGCAAGTCACTTAATCTCCCTGCGCCTCATTTTCTTCTTCATTTCTTAAATTATGGGAGTGGGTCAGATTGTTTCTGAGGTCCCTTCTAGCTCGTGGTCTCTGATCTTTTAGAATCAAATGTCCTTTTGAGCATTCTAAGAAGCTCGGAACTCAGAGCTACAATAACTTCAAAAAGGATCCCATTAGGAGCTATTCTAAGGTGCAATCCCCCATAGGTCACATAGATCTGAACCTCTATCTAGAGAAGGTAAGATCCCAACAGAGATGTTCCAACATCTGTAGCACTTGGAAACAAGGGGTAATAATCATCCCCATGATGATTTATAGATGGGTTTTAACAACATAATGGATTTCCACAGCCTTTGGTTGCTCCTCCTCTTTCTAAAGCCCTCTCTTCAAAATCAAGGGATATCCCTACTGCCTCTAAATCAAGCCACAAGCAAGGCTCCCTCTGTCCACAGGAGTGCCAGGGCATGCTAGCCAACTTCCAGGCACTATATTCTAGGCACTGTCTATCCCAAGCAAGAGCAGTAGGAGTCCTGAGCAGTAAGTGCATGAAGAAGGCAAAAGAAGTGGTGCAAGTCCTTTTTGACTCAGAGAAGAGAAATATTAACAGTACAGCAGACACCAGCATCTCCAGCACTGCAGCTGTAGCCAGAAATCAGACTGCTGGATGGCTGACTCTGGCATGCTTCTCACAGACACGACCACATCTGTTTGGGATAATTCTGGATCCAAATACAAATTAAAAGGCGAGAGAGAGACATCTACTCGGGAGGGAGGCTCTTAATTGTCAGCAACTCCAAACAAATACAAGGCCCCTCACTTAAAAATAACTGTGGCAGCTAGGAAAAGAAGATGGCAGTACCTAAGGCTGGCTCAGACAAGAGCTGCTTAGCAAACAGGGATTAAGTAAGTTTTGCTAGCAAAGAACAAGAAGAGACCTGGAGAAGCAGAGCCATGGATGATGATAGCTCTCTCTTGCTTGGATGAGGTCTGGGTAAACTTGTAATAATTTTTTTTCTTGTTTTTTTTTGGGGGGGGGTAGGGCAATGAGAGTTAAGTGACTTGCCCAAGGTCACACAGCTAGTAAATGTCAAGTGTCTGAGTCTGGATTTGAACTCAGGTCCTCCTGAATCCAAGGCCAGTGCTTTATCCACTGCGCCACCTAGCCACCCCTTAAACTTGTAATAATTAAAGTTAATAGTCACCAGTTGTCTAGAGGAATCTGGACCCTAGGAAGGTGAGGTAACCAATTTTCTTATATACCCACAATGGGTTAATATTACATCTTTGAGTAGAATCCTTGCATCTTAACTCCTGGTTCAGTGTTCTTGCTCATGCACCATGCTGACTCAGAGGCCATTAGAGTCAACTCTGTATTTAAGATGTGTTCATTAGAAATTGCAACCATTTTGAGAGTATGCAATGCCCATATACCATCTCTCCTGTTGTCTCTGGCCCAGGCAGTCAAAAAAGGGTTCAAGATGTCCTCAAATCACTTTAGGAATGGTTCTCTCCAAGCACAACGACAAGCCACGTTGCTGACAACAATATCCAAAATGTAAGGTATAAGGATGTGATGATGATTTTACCATGGTACCCAAGGGGTAGAAAATCTAGACTCATTGTGTTTCAAGTACAGAGGGGAAAAAAACCTAAGGCTAATCATGTACAATCCCAGCACAGCCTCATCCAAATCTTTTCCAAATACTTCTCTTTCCACAATATTTAATTATATACAATCATAGCCAATTATCCCCATATATTATCTAAGAAGAATCCAGCTGTAACTAATAGCTCCCATCTCTTTTCTATGAATTTGCTATGGACCCTATTTGGGGACTAAAGGTAAGAGGCATTGTTTCAGAGGGGCAGGACCTGAGATTGCATTGGCATGAGGACTTCCTTTTTTTTTCTTTTTTTTTTAATGGGGCAATGGGGTTAAGTGACTTGCCCAGGGTCACACAGCCAGTAAGTGTCAAGTGTCTGAGGCCGGATTTGAACTCAGGAACTCCTGAATCCAGGGCCGGTGCTTTATCCACTGCGCCACCTAGCCGCCCCCATGCATGAGGACTTCCAGAAGAGGAAACTCTTTCAATGAAGATCAGTGCCTGACCTATTATTTGTAGTATTACAGAGTTTCCTAGAGCAGCTAAGAACTTAAATGACTTATCCAGAGGCTCATAGACAGTATGTGTCTATGATGGGCTTTGAACCCACATCTTAGAAAATCAGATCTCTAAACACTATGCCATGCTATTTCTTATGTATGTTAAAGGAAATGGGATAGCAGGACTGGGAGGAAGCAAGGTAGAAAGAGAGGCTAGAGCACTGGACATGGAGTCAGAAAGACCTAGGCAGGAATCCTATCTTAGGCAATTAGTCCATTTAGGATTGCAGTTGACTCACTTGATCTTTCTCAACTTCAACTTCCCCACCTATAAAATAGAGAGAATAATACCCATGGAAATTCCCTCATGGGATTTTTGTGACGATCAAGAGAGGTGATGCCTATAAAGCACTTTGCAAACTACATATGAAAACATACATAAGTGGCACTTATTATACACAAAAGAATAAACAGGCAGAACCCAGACATCAAAAGGAAGAGATGTGTAAGCAACAAGAGAGATGGGAGGAAGTTGAAAGGTGTCAATTAAAAGCAAAAAAATGGAAGACAACTGGGCTCATAGGATCATGAGGGGAATTCAAAGGCCATTTAGGGTCAAGGGAGCAGGCATGAATTAGCCAAGGGCACAAAAGTAGAAATAGTCAAAAGCAGAATCTGAACCCAGGTCATTTAACTCAAGAGTCAGCACTCTTATGGGAAGCCTAAGATGAGTGGTTTCAGGGAACTTTTTATGGTGGGAGGGAACATATTATTAGGATCAGGGTTCTTAACCTTGCATCTACCAAATTCCAAGAGATCCATAGATAGATTTTACGGGGTCTATGGTCTTGGATGGGAAAAATGCATCATTATTTTCACTAGCCTCTAGTTGAAATTTAGTATTTCCCTCAATTATTTTAAAAGTGTATCGACTTAACTCCCATTGCCCCGCAAAAACAATGTATTGGAGGGGGCAGCTAGATGTCACAGTGGATAAAGTACCAGCCCTGGATTCAGGAGGACCTGAGTTCAAATCCAGCCTCAGACACTTGATACATACTAGTTGTGTGACTCTGGGCAAGTCATTTAACCCTCATTGCCCCACAAAACAAAACAAAACAAAAAACCAAACAGAAAAAAGAAAATGTATTGTAAATGAGGAGGAAAAGGAATGCTACAAAGAGCCAATAAGAGCCCCTGGTCAAAAGTATGTTGGAGAAGGAGTCCACAGGTTTCACCAGCTAATGTCCAATGTGAATGCATAGAGGTGGACACAGTGCCTCTCTTACAGTGTATCTATTGACCTCAGGGTTAACTGATAAATCTCAAGGCATGATGGTACATGAGGCAGATAGACTGGTAGAATGTTGAAGATAGAAGGCATCCCTATTTCCAGTCTCATTATTTGGATGAGGAAATTGAGCTCCAGGATGGTAAGATAACTTTCTTATAATCACAAAAGATGTTAATATTAAAACCTTGACTAGCATCCCAGTATCTTAACTCCTTGTTCAGTGTTCCTGCCCATATTCTATGCTGACTCATGGGCCATTAAAGTCCAGAACACATAAAAGGATTTGAAACACATAAAAAATGAAGAATTCCTGAATTAGAGAAACTTAAATGGCAATGAACTATCAGAAAAGCATATCAGCCTGAACTTAACAGGTAAGATCTGGGGAAAGTGGGCAAAAAAGATACAGCATCCTGAGTGTTCATAGAGGCTGAGAGATATCTCAGGCTAGGCTGAGTATAGAAGTAGAGGAGAACTAGGGAAAGGAAGAACTCTTGGTGAGTCACACAACTCCAGACTTGGGTCAGGAGCCTAGTAAAAATCCCTAAATACTGTATCTTCCTACCAGTCAAAAAACTCATTTTTACAGTTTCCTGTCTATAACTGCCTACTAACATTCAATTTGAACAAGGGCCTCTTTACTTGCTAATAATTTTGTTTCTAACACAATCAGGAGCTCATGAAGCAGGCGTGGACTTACCATAAGTCGAAGCAACTAAGAAAGATAAGATGTGTGTCCTAAAGATAAAGGCCAAATAGGAGAGATTCCTCAATAGCAGGAAAAAAATGATTGATGCTGAGAGCAAGAAGCTTGTTTGTTAAAAGGGTGTCAGAAGATTAAAAGAGCAAGGGCTTTGAAGTTAGAGGACCCCAGGTCCAAACCAAGATCTGTTAGATGTTACCTGTGTGCTCTTGAGAAAGACATCTAACCTATCCAGAATAGAGTTCTTCAACAGTGAAATGAAGCAGTTGGATTGCATGGTCACTAACATCTCTTCTAATTTTAATATCTACAATCCTATGAATGACCCCTTGTGACAAGTGACTTCTATGTATATATTGCCTCCATTAAACTCTCCCACAATAATGGCAAATGATAACAAATGAATTGAAATCCTCCTGTTTTTCTCAGGATAATGAGAAAGGCACATCCTCATTCTTTCTGTCAACTCTCTCCCCAATCCTGGACCCAGGTCCATAGATTTAGAATTCAAGGCAGAGAGATCCCAGCAATACAGATGAACTATTGCAAGTGACACACTGCATTTCAGTGACTCCATGCCAATCCAATTCTCAAAGGCTAGCCAAGCCTTAGCGCAGCCAGGGAGGGGACCAAAAGCAAAAGGTTCAGAGGGCAAAGGGCAGCCTCACAGGGCAAAGGGCAGTCTCCTTCAGTCAAGGTATCCTGATGCTGAGCTATTTGCTTTCCCTAACACCAGAAACTCTTGTGACACATAATGGTTCAACCAAGTAGCAACAACGCATGGGTGAGATGGAACAACATCAACTTTCACATCTTTGTCTTTACTAGAAATCAGACTGGATCTGAGTCATGGGCTGATAGACCAAGATAGAGGCAGACTAAAGGATCATCCATTCCAGAATATAGCCAAAGGACAAATTCAGAACAGTGAGAACGGGTATGGCAAGAACCATGGGTGACAGGTACTGAGAAAGAATTGACAAACTATGAATCCATCAAATAGGTTGGTAGGTGGTGCATTGGATAGAGTGTTAGAGGCAGAAAGGCATGAATTCAAATCCTGCCTCAGACAGCTATGTAAGTCTCATCAAGTTATTCAACATCTTTCAGCCTCAGTCTCCATTTTTGTAAAATAGGATAATATAGGAACCTACCTCTTTAGGTTTGTTGTAAAATACGCTTTTCTCTCTGACTTTTTTTCCCAAACCTTAGAGCACTATATAAATGCTTGCAATTATTACTCTTTTTCAAAGATACTCAAGTCCTTAGAAGGACCTAACATGTTAGAATAAATGTAATATAATGGATAAAATGATGCTATAAGGAAGAATTTGAACTCAGGGCTTCCTGTTTTGCCCACTGCACCACTAGCTGCTCCAAGTGAGGAAAGTAGTTCAGGTTCCGAATGACATGGCAAAGATGGTTTGCCATTTCTTTTTTGCCACATCATCCCGTAGAACAATGTCTGACATATAGCAGGTGCTAAATAAATGTTTGTGGATTGATAGATTGAAATTGAGCCAGGATCTTACATCACATCTTGGAAAATCCCTCCTTCAAATGACAAGACAGTGAAAAAAGAAAAAATAATAATAAATCCTCAAGGAGAGCACCCACTTCCTTGTCAGTCTGCAAGAAGGTCTTTAGGCTCAAAGACAAGCATCCAGTCAGATCTGGTTTCTATGGGGAAAGGAGAAGGCTCAAATACGTCTGTAAGAATGGGTTCATGGGAGCGGCTAGGTGGTGCAGTTGATAAAGCATCAGCTCTAGATTCAGGAGGACCTGGGTTCAAATCCAGGCTCAGACACTTACTAGCTGTGTGACCCTGGGCAAGTCACTTAACCTTCATTGCCCTGGGGGAAAAAAATGGGTTCATTGATATGGTGATTTGTGGTGTTTTTTTTTAACTCTGGAAATTCTTTTATCCACATCAGTGAGTTTGGAGGTAAAAAGAGATGCCTAATGACAAAACCAAGTACCTTGATAAAAAAAAAAAAAAAAAAAAAAGGAAAAAATGAATCACGAGTCTCAATGTGGCAGGGAAAAAATCCTTGACTTGGAATTAGAAGACTTGGGTTTGATATTTGGTATGTATTGAATTATTTTCACATTTTTATTCTCATTAGAATGTAAACCCCTTGAGGACAGGAACTCTTTTTGCCTTTTGTGGTATCCCAAACCCTGAACACTGAGCCTCACATATAGGAAGACCTTAAATTAACACTCGTCAATTGATTGTCTGATTCCTGACTCTGCCATTCAGTTGCTATGTGACTTTGGAGAAGTCACTTTAACTTCTGCTGCTCAGATTAATAAATCATCTGGGAAATAAACTCAACCTGAGCCTAGTAGTGTCTGGAGGAAATCTTGGCTTCCTTAATATTCTGCGAACCTGAAAGCCCTAAATATGTGTGAGTTTTTCGAAGTGTTGAGTTGCTATTGGTGGATGAGAAGAATCTAAGCCCCTCGAAGGCAAGGGCTGTTCCATATGATCCTTGGCCATAATAAACATTGAATAAATGCCTGTTGTCTTGACTTGTTTTGTTATCATATTATTCAACATGCAGCATAGTATATAGTGTAACCTTTGGGCAAGCCACCCTCTTTTGGTCTATTTCACCCAGTCAGTAGATGGAGGGTATGAGGAGAGGAAACAAGCATTTATTAAGCACCTACTATATGTCAGGAACTGGGTTAAGTGATTTGCAAATGGTATCTCATTTGATCCTCACAATAACTCTGGGAGGTAGGTACTATTATCTCCATTTTGTAAATGAAAATACAGGAAGACAGAGATAAAGTAACTTGGTCCAGAGAAACATAGCTAGTAATGTCTAAGGCTGTATTTGAACTCAGATCTTCCTAACTCCAATCCCAGAGCTCTATCCACTGCAGCATCGAGCTGCTTTAATAAACATTTATTAAGTCTTTATTACTTACCAAGTTCTATGCCAAGTAATGGGGATGCAAATAAAGGTTAAAACATGATCCTTGGCCTCAGGGAAATAAGATTCTAATTGGGGGAGAAAATCTATATATACAAGGTATATAGGGGACAAATGGGAGGTAGAATCAGAGGGAAGATACTACGGGGAAGAGGGAAAGAGGAAGGCTGGATTTGTTCTGGGTTTTGAAAGAAGCTAAAAGGCAGAGGTGAACAGGGGGAATATTGTAGACATGAAAAGGCAAAGAGCCAAGAGTGTCTATTCCAAGGGATATCAAGGAGATCAGTGTTCCCAGTTCCTGTAGAGTAGATAGAAGGGAGAACAATAAAGAAGACTGGAGAGGTAGAAAGTGGCCATGTTGTGAATAGCTTTGAAAGCCAGAGAATTTTATATTGGATCCTAGAAGTAATGGGGAGCACCTGAAATTTATTGATTGGAGGGGGAAAGGGTGACATGGTTGGAGCTGAGTTTTAAGGAAGTTTACTCTGACAACTGAGAGGAGAACTGGAGTAGGGAGAGACTTCAGAGGCAGAGAGACCAAGAAGAAGGCTATTGCAATAGTCCAGGCATAAAAACATAAGTGCCTCCTTCAGGGTGGAGGCTGTGAATAGAGAAAAGAGGATAGAGATATATAAAAATATGCATGCTTAAGTATGTAGGTGTGGTGTTGTCAAAGTAGAAATGACAGGACTTGGCAATAACTTTGATGTATAGGATGAGAATAAAGAGTTGAGGATGTTGCACATGTTTCAAAACTAGATGACAGTAATAGGGAAGTTAGGAAGGAAGAGAGGAGAATTTGGAAGGAAAGATAATGGACATGTTGAATTTACGATGTCTCTGAAACATCTCTTTTGACTTGTCCGAGAAGCAGTTAGTTGGTGATGCCTGGAAGTGAGGAGGTCATGTGTAAAATGGAGATGATAACATCATTGTGTTATTGTTTTGTGAGGGCCATTTGTGAGGATTAAATGAAATAATACATATTTTGTAAAATTTCAAGTGTGCTAATAGATTATAGGATCAGAGGTCTCCAGAAAGGACCTTAGAAGTCATCAAATCCAAATTCCTCACCTTACAGATGAGGAAACTAAGGCTCAGAGAAAGAAGTGAATCATTACCTATTCTCATTTTTACTAATTTTTGTTTGGTTTTGGAGGCAATCAGGGTTAAATGACTTGCCCAAGGTCACACAGCCAGTAAGTGTCTGAGGCCAGATTTGAACTCAGGTCCTGTGCTCTATCCACTGCACCATCTAGCTTCTCCTCTTATCATCATCATCATTATTGTTAACCTACATATTAATCGAGTTGTGGTACATGGTTGTGATAGATTACTACTGTGCTATTAAAAAATGATAAGCTCTAGGGGCAACTAGGTGGCACAGTGGATGAAACACCAGCCCTGACCTGAGTTCAAATCCGACCTCAGACACTTGACACTTACTAGCTGTGTGACCCTGGGCAAGTCACTTAACCCCCATTGCCCTGAAGGGAAAAAAAGAAAAGAAAAAGGGAGAAATGATAAGCACAATGATTTTAGAAAAAACACGAAAGTTTTACATGAAAATAATGAAGAGTAAAATGAGCAGAACCAAGAGAACATTGTATACAGTAAGAAAAATATTGTTTCATGAACAACTCTGAGTGAATAAGTTATTTTGTCTATTATAAATACCCAAATTAACTATAAAGGATATATGAAGAATGATACTCTCTGCATCTGATAAATAGAAGTATGTGTAGAATCATTTTATGCATATATAGCAGATCTAGAATTGGGAGAAGGAAGAAAAAAAAAACAAGAAAAAAAGAAATTTACAAGAAAATGTGTATTTGAAAGGAATAGCAAGTTGTGCATAATCTATTTGCAATTCTACATAAACTCATCTTTTTATTATACTATGTTATGGAAATGGTTGTTTTATTCCATAAATTTAAAATATTTATTTTATTTTATTTTATTTGGTTTTTTGGTGGGGCAATGAGGGTTAAGTGACTTGCCCAGAGTCACACAGGTAGTAAGTATCAAGTGTCTGAGGCCAGATTTGAACTCAGGTCCTCCTGAATCCAGGGCTGGTGCTTTATCCACTGTGCCACCTAGCTGCCCCAAAAATATATTTTTTTAAAATCTGCATGTATATACTACTTTTACATTGCAAAGCACTTGACAAACATCTCTTTTAAACTTTATGACTACCCAAGGTACAAAGGGCATTATTCCCATTTTACAGAAGAGGGCTTTTGTGCCCATGGTCACACAGCTAGCAAGGGTCAAAGAAGGGACCTGAACTTAGGTTGCCTCATTCCCAGTCCAGTGTCCTTTACAAAACATCACAGTGTTTTACAGCAAAAGGGCAAGTTGTCTGAAAGAACAGCTAGCAAACAAAGATAAGGACCATGGTGGGAATTCTCTTCTGTAATTATCCTTCAATCTTCATCTCATTATACAATACCCAAACTTCACTTGAGATAGGAGTCTCTGTTCTAATTTAAGTGGTTGGTTTCTAATGGAGAAAACAAATCTTAGGAGAGATCCAATATTTGAAATGAAATACTAAGACAGACATTCAGCATTCCAGCAGTATTATACCCTCCCACTTATAAATCTTTGGATAGCCCTCCAAAAACTCGCTCTACATACAGTACTTGTGGGAAGAGCATTAGGTTGTAGTTAGAAACCTGGGTTCTAGTCCCCGATATGCCAGTGATCAGCAAAAATCTTGGGCAAGTCATTGCGTCACTCTGGACTTCATTTTTCCCATAAGATAAGGGTATCAGACTAAATGTCTTTTAATGGCAGCTAACTGGTGCAACGGATAGAGGGGTAGGCCTGGAATCATGAAAGCCTGGGTTCAAATCCAGCCTCAGAAACTTAGTAACTGGGTGACAGTGTACATGTCAGTTAACTTCAGTTTTCTTAACTGTAAAATGGGGGTCATGATAGCATCTTCCTCTCAAAGTTGTTTTGAGGATCAAATGAGATATTTGTAAAGCACTTACCACAGTGTTTGGCAAATACTAGGTGCTTAATAAATGTTTCCTTCCTTCTAAGGAGGTCCCTTTCTGCTCTAAATCTAATGAGCAGAATAATAATGAACAAATAGTACTATGACCTTCCCAGGAAGTTCCAGGAAACTATAAATGTAAATGTATATCCACCCACACTTTCCTATTCCCAGGACTCCTAATGTCCTTAACATGGGAACTCCTTTATATGGCAAATTACTACTTTCCTGTTGACCTTAACTGATGGTTCTTAAGAATTGCTGGGGAGGCAGCTAGGTGGCGCAGTGGATAGAGCACCCGCCCTGGAGTCAGGAGTACCTGAGTTCAAATCCAGCCTCAGACACTTAACACTTATTAGCTGTGTGACCCCAGGCAAGGCACTTAACCCCAATTGCCTCACTAAAAAAAAAAAAAAAAGAACTGTTGTGGAGCTGGGGGGTCAGCTAGGTGGCGCAGAAGATAAAGCACCCACCTGGATTCAGGAGGACCTGAGTTCAAATCCAACCTCAGATACTTGATACTTACTAGCTGTGTGACCCTGGGCAAGTCACTTAACCCTCATTGCCCCACAAAAAATACAAAATAAAAGAATTGCTGTGACCTAAAACATTGATCTTAGGGTGCCCCATCTTCTGGTGAGAAACTTCTTTAAAACTTGGGTAAGCTGGCTTAAGTGACTCATATCCATTGCAATGACCAGTCTTGATCTGAGGGAACAAATGAAGCAACAATTTTCTTCTCTCATTAAATAAGTGGGAAATTATGGGTGCAGAATATTGTGTTGTGTTAGATGCAATCTTTTCATTAGTTGTTTTAATTGTTTTTCATAGTTGTAAGGGAAGGTTCGAGTAGTTATCCTGAGAAACTTTTTTTTAAAAAGGCATCAATAACACAACTAATTGTATAAATTAAATCATATTTTACCATAGAATTATACAGAATATACTCAGGATGCAAGCTCCTTGAAGGCAGGTACTATTGTTTTGTTTTTCTTTTTTTTTTGGGGGGGGGGTTGAGGTGTTTGGGTTTTTTTTTGGTTTGGTTTGGTTTTCCTTAGGCTGGAACATAGTAAACACAACAGATACTTTTTTCATCCATCCATCCATTCATTCATTTGTAAAAGGAGGTGTGTTTATGAGTCCAAACAGAACTAAAGTCCACCCAAAGATCATAATGGCAACTAGCCACATAAACACCTCACCATATCTTCCCAATCATAGCAGGAACAAAAACTAGAATGAAGAAGATACACCATAAAGAAGTTAGCTTCCTGTTTCCAAGATTTAAAATAAAGTGCAGTGAGTGCCTTTTTATCCAAATAGAATATGAAAATTCACTGGAACAAAGTTCTACCCTAGTATCGCACTTGTGATAGACAGTCTGCCTCTCACGGTGCAAAGGAAAAAAAAACATTGGCCTGAAAAGCCAGGGAATATGTTCACCATTAACAAGCTTGCTGGTTGGTCTTGGACAAGTCACTTGGGGCTGTGGAAACCCCTTTCAGGAGGAATCTGAGGCCAAAAAAAGTCAAAGGACTTGGTTAAGGTCACACTAGCAGTATGCCTCAAAGCCAGGTGACAAATCCATATCTAATACTTCCAGACCCAGCTCGTTATCGTCTCTCTGGGCCTCAGTTTCCTTCTCTCTAAAATTAGGGGGTTGAATTCTATAGTCTCTGAGGTTATTTCCAGATCCATTATTCTGGGTAAGGCTAACTTTAGCTTGGCTCTGTCAGAATGACTTGGGTGGGTGATAGGGCCAAGATGACTCAGACGGCCAGAAAATCAGTGACTTGGCATCTTTAGACAAACCACACAATCCATTCTCTGGCTGAAGAAGCATCCCAGAGCTTTGCTGTATTATGCTTTTCTTCTGTCCTAGACCATCAGTACTTTCCTTTTACCTATTTGAAAAGGCATAAAATGAAGTAGAGGAAGATTATATTGGCTTAGGAGTTGAAGGACCAGAGTTCCAATCCCTCCCCTTTGACATATACTACCTCTGGGACAGTAAATGTAAAAGGGGGATTACTGCCCATGGGTAGTCTGTGTCAAAAGAGGGATGCGGGCAAGTTACAGCCTTCTTAGGTCTCAGTTTCTTTATCTATAAAATGGGAGAGTTGAACCTTTGAGGTTCCTTCCAATTCTATATTCCCATCATCCTGGCATTCGGAGCCCTGCAGAACCTTCCTATAATCTACTTATAACCCCTTATGCCATATGACTCCTCTTTACAACCTTTGTGTTCCAACCAACTTGAACTGATTCTTGTCCTTTACTCTTCCTTCTATATGCCTTCTGACCCCACTGCCAGAAATGGACTTGGGTCCCATTTCAATCCAACTGAGGAGTCAATCCAATTCTCTAAATGCCAGGGTTCAGTCTGATGGATTTCTAAGTATCGTTGTTATGTTTTGAGTAAAGGAGTGGACAAAATGTCTTTGAAAGCCCCTACCAGTTCTGTGTTTCTAAAACAAAGGATGGTATCAGAGCAGCTAGGTACTACAGTGAGTAGAGCACTGGGGCTGGAATCAGGAAGACCTGGGTTCAAATGCAGCCTCAGACACACACTAGCTGTGTGACCCCAGGCAAGTCATTTAACCTCCGTTTGCCTCAGTTTCCTAATCTGTAAAAAAATGGGGATAATATTAGCCCCTACCACCCAGATTTTCGGTGAGGATCAAACAAGATAATAACTGTAAGGTGCCCAGCACACAGTAGCCTCTATATAGAAGTTAGCTATTTGTTACAGGTATCCTGCCTATATTGAGCCCTGGAGCCTGTAAAGGAGATCTCAAATTGGGAGCTACACCAAAGGGAAATGATTTCATCCAAACCAAATGGCTCACATGCCCCGGGGCACTTCCCCCAGGCCTTGGGCAGGATGATCAAGTGGCCAAACCTGCTCTCTCCCAGTGACACTCAGCAATTTGGGAGGGAAGCAGCCCCGGAGGCTGTCTCTGACTGGCTCAAATGGATGCAGCTGTTGCCCGGGGCAGAATCTCCTGGAGAGTCTTAATTAAGTAAAAGGCACTATCTGTTTTCAGTATTATTAAGGAGTCAGTCTTGTGGTATGGGTGCTCATTTGTATAGCCAACTTCAGGATTGGGCAGTTTGAAACAGAAGGAGGTGCTTCCCGGACCTGGTTCTTCTAAAGCCCCTTCCGGATGCACTGCTCATCTCCCAGGAGGGTGGGAAGAAGCAGCTGGAACTTATGCAGCTGTGTGCATTTCACATCTGGATTAAAAGAGAGATGCAGCCAGCAGTTCTTCAGTGTGGGGTCTTCCTTTACTTATTCAATCTTCATTTATTCAACAAACACTAGGAAAAAACTTTCTATGCAAAACCCAATGTGCCATGGTAAAGTTGATACAGGAGAAGGAAATAAGTATGCATATAGCACCTGTTGTGTGCTAAGGCCTTTACAATTATCTCATTTAATTGCCATAACCATCCTGGGAGGTGGGTGCTATTATTTTCCTCATTTTATAGTTGAGGAAACAGGCAAAGTGATTTGCCCAGGGACACACTGCTAATAAGTACCTGAATCAAGATTTAAACTCAGGTCTTCCTGACTTCAGGTTCAGCTCTCTATCTACTGCATTACCTAAGAAATAAGATAGGGTCCCCCAACCTCAAGGACCTAATTGTCTAGTACAATGGATAAAAAGTGTACATAGACACAATAAAAACTAGGAGTGTAAAAAGCACTGATTCTGGAGTCAGAAGACTCAGGTTCAAATCCTACTATGTGACCTGGAGCAAGTTACTTAAGCTCTCTGAGTCCATTTCTTTATCTGAAAAATAAGAGGATTGGACTAGACAGCCTATGAGGTCCCTTCAGCTCTATGGGTTTAAAAGAATGCATCTACCTGGCCTTTTTGTTGTATTTTTCAGTCGTCTTTCATGCACATTCAACTCATTGTGACCCCATTTGGGATTTTCTTGGCAAAGATACTAGAGTATTTTGCCATTTCCTTCTCTAGCTCATTTTACAGATGAGGAACTGTGACAAATAGGGTTAAGTGACTTTCCCAGGGTCACACAGCTAGTAAGTGTCTGAGGCCAGATTTGAACTCAGAGTGATGAGTCTTCCTGATTCCAAGCACACTGCTCTCTATACACCATGCCACTTAGCTGCCCCTAACTGACCTGAGAGGTCATAAAATGTAACCTTCTCACTTTACAGCTAAAGAAACTGTTACCTCCAGGGAGGTTAGATGATTTGTCCAAGGTCACATGGAGTGTCTGACAAAGCTAAGTTTCCAGCCCAGAGGTTCTGTCTCCAAATGTCGTGTTGCTGTCACTATAGCATGCTGCCCTTAGAATAAAAGCCTAGGGGGCAGCTAGATGGCAAAGTGGATAGAACACTGGCCCTGTTTTCAGGAGGACCTGAGTTCAAATCCAGCCTCAGACACTTGATACTTACTAGCTGTGTGACCCTGGGCAAGTCACTTAACCCTCATTGCCTCACGAAACAAAACAAAACAAAAAGAATAAAAGCCTACAAAAATGTGCATAAATTGCAACAAGATGGGGAAAGACTTCATAAAAAAGGCAGTCCTTGAGCTCAGCCCAGAAGGATGAGTGGGCTATTATTAAATAGGTGGATACTTGTCATCACCATCACCATAATTCACACGTTTCTTTAGCGGTTTAGAATTTACAAAGAATTTTGCCTTGCAACACTCAAAGTGTTGTGAATACTGTGAAAGCATTATTATTCTCACTTTGCAGATCAGGAAACTGAGGCACAGATTTTCCTGTGGTCACATAAATAAATAGTGTTAGAGCCAGCATTCAAATGTAAGTCTCCAGACTCTGAGTACCACACTCCTTCCATCATACCCTGCTTTCTCTTAGAATCACCAGACTGAGAGAGCTCTTTAAGGTCATTTGATCCATCCCTTTCATTAGGATATCCCCATTTTCAAGGTCTAATCTCCTCTTTCATGAGTTATTGCTGTTTGTTGTTAAGTCGTTTCAGTCATGCCCAACTCTTTGTGACCCCATATGGGGTTTTCTCAGCAGAGATACTGGAGTGGTTTACCATTTCCTTTTCCAGGTCATTTTACAGCAGAAGAAACTGAGGCAAACAGGCTTAAGTGACTTGCCCAGGGACATTCAACTAGACTGAGGTCGTACTTGAACTCAAGAGGTTGAGCCTTCCTGACTCCAGGCCCAACACTCTGTTGACTTTTTCCAAGCAAAATGGGGCTAAAAGTAGCTAGCATTTATGTAGCACTTACTGTACTCATTTTATAAGGGATAATAACTCTTGTATTTCCTCTATCACAGGGCTACTATGAGGATCCTATGAAATGATGCACATCAATTACTTTCTTATAAGGCACCATATAAATATAAACCTTCCATGGTCCCACTCAAACATCATAGAGATGTTTCCCTATGGCTGGATAAAAGTGTTCTTCCCTGACCACCAGTCCCCCCATGTGTGTTGTTTCCTCCCATAAGCTTCCTCAGGGCAAGTACCTTTGCTTTTCTATTTTTATCCCAAACATTTAGCACTGTGCTTGGAAAACAATGGGCATCTGATCAACTTTTTTTTTTCATTCGTTCATTCATCCGTGGAGAGAAACACAGGACTTTTGAATTTGGAAGGAACCAATGCCTTCATTTTCTTTTTCTGTTTTTCAAGGGGAGGCAATCAGGGTTAAGCAACTCACCCAAGGTCACACAGCTAATAAGTGTCTGAGGCCAGATATGAACTCAGGTCTTCCTGACTCCAGGGCTCTATCCACTGCACCACCTAGCTGTCCCCCAACTCCTTCATTTTATTATTTTCCAGTTACATGTAGAGATAGTTTTCAACATTTTTTTGGCAGGGCAATGAGGGTTAAGTGACTTGCCCAGGGTCACACAGCTAGTAAGTGTCGTGTCTGAGGCCAGATTTTAACTCAGGTCCTCCTGAATCCAGGGCCAGTGCTTTATCCACTGTGCTACCTAGCTGCCCCCCAACCCCTTCATTTTAAAGAGAAAGAAACTGAAAACAAGAGAGATTAAGTGACTTGCCAAGAGTCACAGATCTAGTAATTAGCAGAGGTGGGAATATTATCATCATTAGAACTCTTGGAGAGGATGAATATTCTCAGTGGCACAAATTCCCATTGCTAGTGCTGACCAATGGTTCAAGTCTCAAGTGTAGGAAAAAGTTGCATCAAGTCATCTGCACTTGACTTGGTTTTTACAGGCATGTCATTCAACAGCACACAGTCAATGTTTCAGTGTTTGGCTAACCCTAATGGGGCTTAAACCATAAAACCCAAAGGAAGATTCATCATTGTTGGCCTATACACGCATTGTCACACATCTTATCTGTTTCCTTCTGAGACAATGTTCGAGCTCTACCCTGCCCATCTGTAATGCCCTTTGGCCTCCATATGACTTATCAAAATCTTGTTCATCCTTCAGAGTTCAGTTCAAATCCCACATTATCCAGGAAATCATCCCTGGGAAATTCTACAATGATCTCTCCTTCTCTGCACTCTGTAGTACATGCCTCAGCACTCTCATGGTTTGAATCCCTTATGTGGCATTTAACATTTGCTATCTGGTATGGTTACCTAGATGTTTCATGTGTTCTAAACAATATGACTATAAGCCAAGGGCTCCAACAAAGTCTAGCACTGTGCTGAACACAGAGTAAATGCTCAGTAAATATTTGTGGAATGGTTGGATTGAAAGAAGCTCACACCAAGATAGCAATCACAGAAACAGTGATGGAAATATGGATGAAGTCGATGAATCCATTTGGAAAAGGGCTTACAATGACTAAAGTGATATCAATCTATGGTGAAACCGCTTTCAATCTCTGATTTAAAAAAAAATACATTAAATCTTTTCTTTAAGCTATTTAAAGAAATTTTGGCAGGGGAGGAGGATATTTCTGATAAGAAAACTATACTTGATCCTATATAAAGCTGGTTACCAAGGGAACCATTGTATGCAAATTGCAAGCAAATAAAATCTTTTGCAGGTAGATCCTATGGAGGAGAGATTTTTCTCTCTCGTTTGGAAAGGGAAATTTTCCCTGCTGACTAGAGTCCTTCTACTATGAGACTATATTATCTCCCCCTCTTCCTTCTTCCTCTCCCTGTTCCCTGTCCTCCCATCCCCCTACATTTGCTTCAGTCAGAGGAAGCAGGTGTTCAAAGCAGAGGTCTTGATAAAGCAAAATACAGTTATCCCTTCCATACTGTGACTTTTCCCATCATGGTTTCCATATATCATGGGTTGGCATAAGAAATTAAATAAAAGAACGTTGGGGGAATTTTGTGGAAGCTGCAGATGACACACAAAGGCCAGCAGATAATGCGGAAAAAGTTTAGAAACTCATAAATGCATAAATATATCTGTGGCACTGTATGATATCAACATTTTATTTTTTAATACTGTAATAATGCAGATGTCTTCTCTGGTATGAAGGGAGGGCCAACAAATTTTATGCAGATTTTCCAGATGGGGGGCACTAACCCCCATGATGTAGAAGGGTAAACTGTAAACCTTTTTGAGCAGCATAGAAAAGGAGCCCTCTGGGAAAACTACAACTGAGCTGAAGAGGAGGCACAGCTAACTAAGTCTACAGAAACCCTGAGGCCATAGTCACACCATGGGATTCTAGTCTACAGTAATCATGGAGATAGAATAGAGTGTATTACTATAGTAAATGAAATGAAAGGCAGCATAGAGTAATAGAGAGAACAAGCCTTGAAGCCAGGAAGATATGGATTCAAGTTTCACCACTGGCACAAAGCCAGCATGACCCTGGGATCTAAGCTCTCTAAAAATCTTTTCTGCACTCTAGACAACTTTCTTTTTTTTTTGTGGGGCAATGGGGGTTAAGTGACTTGCCCAGGGTCACACAGCTAGTAAGTGTCAAGTGTCTGAGGCCGGATTTGAACTCAGGTACTCCTGAATCCAGGGCCGGCGCTTTATCCATTGCACCACCTAGCTGCCCCTCTAGACAACTTTCTAAGACTGCAAATTGCAGTGAAAGTGCCAGCCTGCCTTGAAGGAAGGAGTTTCCTCAACTGGGAGTTTTCCATCCCATTAAAATCACAGACCCAATCCCTAGAATTAGAATTAAATTAAATTAGATTAGAATTAGAATTAAAACTTAATGCTTAGGTAGCAACTTGTACTTAGGTGTTTATTTCTTTACATGTCCTCTCATAAACACAGTGGCTAACAATAGTCAATAGGTTAATAAGTTAATAACAAATAGTTAATAAGATCTCCATAGGCTTAACAAGTTTAATAGAGTCTGACTCAATTATGAGGTTGGGGGTTCCTGTTTTGATCATGGAACTTAGATAAAAGCATATAACTTGGACAAGAGCCAATCTATGAACAAACTGCATGTTACTGTGACTCCTCTTCTTCTTTGGCCAAATCCTCAAGTGTTGACTCCTTTCAATAGCTCTCATTACGGATAACCATAACACCTTCAAAAAGGAAGCTGATGGAGCAATGTCCTATTCTCCAACACGAAATTCTTCAAAGAGCAGACCATTCCTCTAGTTTCAGCAACCACCTCACAAAATAAACATTTGTCAGCCCTGCTCTCTTCTCTAAACTCTCCTTCTATATTTCTCTGAAGGGTGGTGTCTCATCTCCTTCCTCCATCCCCACTCCCACCACTGGGACCTCCACTTGTTTCTCCGTTTCTGTCAGTAGCACCATCTCATAACCTCTTATCCATGACTATATTGTATGCCACAAGTAGACCACAGGCCCCCTGAAGGCATAGATTAGATTCACTTTTGCACTTGTAGCTCCAATTCCTAACAGAGTGCCTGTGACACAGTAGGCACCTGATGCATGTTGGTTAACTGTGTGAACTTGGGCAAATCATTTAACAACTGGGGGCTTTACTTTCCTCGTTTATAAAATGAGGAAGATGAAACATATGGCCTTTGAGGTCCCTGCCAACTCTAAAGCTGTCATGCTTTTATCGATTGAAATACACTCCAAATAACAGGAAGGAGCATACATGAGAGGTGCAGAAACTTGGTGAACCCTTAAAACAGAGAATAAACAGGCTGACAAAGGTAGAAGACAGTGGGCCAGAAGGAAAGAAGGTCAACTTTCAATCAAATAACCAATAAACAATAGTATATTATTTTAGAAAAACTGAATTGAAACAACTCTCAGAGTAAACAGAACAAATACACACACACATATACAGGTGAGTGTGTATGTATATATGTTTATATGTATATATTTGCGTGATTGATTCCAGAGAGTTACAGTGTCTCAGAAACTGAGGCAAGCAGGGTTAAGTGACTTGCCCAGGGTCACATAGCTAGTAAGTTCTGAGGCCATATTTAACCTCAGGAAGCCAGGTCTTCCTGACTCCAGGCCTGGCACTCTATCTAATGTTCCACCTAGCTGCCCTTTCTTTACATTAATAAATGCTTATTAATTTGATTTGATTTATGGTGGTCATCATTTTTAAGAGCTTTCCATCTTCCTACTGCCAATATCTGCTAGAATTGTTGGCTTTAGTACCCTACTTCTCCTGGCCCTGAACCCTTTGAAATGCTTCTCTTCCAAAATCTAGGGGACATGGGAGGTTGTCTCCAGCTTCTTTTCCCTTTCCTATTACAAATGAATAGTTCTTTAATCTCTGCTTCAGTAACCAATTCTGTCTTGCTAATTAAAATTGGGTCTCAAATAACAACTCCCTTTGTCACTTTTGGAAGAATGAAATTTTCATGTAAATGAATCAAGAATTCAGCAGCCACTTGAGTTTTGGCAAAAAAAAGAATTCAGGCAGCTGTCTGGATGGTGGGAGCTCATCACTACTATGATCATGCCTCCATGCCAGCTTTGTGATCTGACATAGGTGTCTAGACTCTGGTTTTTAAGACTTTCTATGATCTGCCCCCAACTTTCCACTTCAACTTTCTCTTCTATACCACTTTCAAATACCTTACAACTCATCCAAACTACACACTCTGTCTTTTCTTGAATACCATGCACTTTCTCACCTTCACATCTTTGCTCATGCCATTCCCTCATCTTGGAATTTAATGCCCCTCCATACGTCCACTGTTTGAAGTACTCATTCTTCAAAGCTCAATTCAAATATCCTTTCCCCTAGGAAGTTTTAGCTGACTCCCAACAGTCGTACATGACCTCTTCCTCCTTTAAGTTCTCAAAGCATTTTATTTGTTGACCTCCAACCTCATCATAACTCATACAATTTTTTATGTACATATTTCAAACCCTTCTGAAGAAAGCTAGGAAATATGTCTTATTCATTTTTTAATCATCAGTAATAACTAGCATAGGTCCTTACACATAGAAGGTGATAAATGAACATTTATTTAATGAATAATTAAAAGGGGTTCAAGTGGCATTTGACCAAGCTCATAAACCAAAATGATCAGTCTAAAAAAGCTAGGGATGCTAGCTAAATTAAGCCATAAAAATAATAACCACTTACATCTCCAAAGCTTTTCATACGGCAAACTTGTGAGAGAAGGAATGTAAATATCATCTTCACTTTATGAAAACTGAGTATATTCATTGATGAAACAACAGAAACAACAGTAGATGATCTTCCAATTATTAGTAACAAGTGAAGCATAAAACAGTCATGTCTTTGCCAAAGTGCTTGTCATTGTCAAGCTTTTTACATTATTTCCCATCATTCCCTCTGGTTTCCATACTAAATGACTTGAGCACAACAATCTATTTCTCAACTCTGTCCTTGCACCGGGTGTCACCCATGAGCAGGATCCTCCATTCTCCCTTCTCACTTCCATCCCTTTAAAATACCTGGATTCCTTCAAGACTCAGCTCAAGTACCACAGGAGGCCTTTTCTGGTCTCCTAAAACATAAGGACCTCCTTCTCTTGAAATTAACTACATATAAATATGTATTTTCCATATATTTGTAGTATTCCTCTCTCTCACTCCATTCACTCCCCCCTCCCCCCACAAAAATATTTAATCTCCTAGAAGAGGGACTTTTATTATTGTCATTGTATCGCTAGTACCTAGGACAGTGTCTGGCAAAATGTAGAGATTAATAAATAAATGCTTAGTAAACCAAACTGAATATATCATTGCCAGTTTGTAGGGTGGAGAGGTGAAGAGACACAAAAGCAGATTTCATTTTGGGACATTCACAGCCGAAAGCATAATATCTCCAGGGTCTCTGGGTTGTCTTCCTTACACACATGGAGAAATGCTCATGGTTGGGGGTCAGGCTGCTTCCCTGAGAGACATTGCCAGGACAGCCTAAAAGCAGGACAACAGGGCTGAGGGAGCTGGCTGACAATACTCAGAAAGAAACACAGAGATGGATTTGCTCTAAAGCCATAAATGTAAAATAAGATATTGATGGAAGGAATTTCTCCAGCATCACAAATGTGGAATAAGATACCAAAGTGCAAAGGGACCTTGATGTTCTATTAATAGATGTGATGATTCCCTGAGGGTACATTTACATGAATGCAGCATCCTCCCTCAAGCTCACAAGCTGGTTGGCATAATGCCTTCTTCCTAGATCACACACATTACAGGCTTGACAGGGTAGATTCTAAACCAGCTGTTAGAAATATAGTGCATGTACAAAACAGGTGGTGGACCAACAGCAAAGTGCAGTGTAACCACGGGGCAGTTCAGTGGCGCAGTGGATAGTGTTGGCCCTAGAATCAGGAGGACCTGAGTTCAAATTCAGTCTCAGACTCTTACTAGCTATGTGACCCTGGGCAAGTCAGTTAACCCTGTTTGCCTCAGTTTCCTCATCTGTAAAATGAGCTGGAGAGGGAAATGGCAAACCACTCCTGTATCTTTGCCAAGAAAACCCCAAATAGGCTCAAGAGGAGTTAGACATGACTAATCAATTAAACAACAACATTGTAACTGCACTGATCTAAGACCCCTTCAAG
Organism: Dromiciops gliroides; assembly: GCF_019393635.1. Classification (NCBI taxonomy): domain Eukaryota; kingdom Metazoa; phylum Chordata; class Mammalia; order Microbiotheria; family Microbiotheriidae; genus Dromiciops; species Dromiciops gliroides. The sequence continues at coordinate 709,493,387 of NC_057861.1, forward strand.
CTCAGACATCTTGTTTTCTAAGGTCCATCCAACTCTGACAATATCCCAATGCCCCTTCCAGCTCTGACATTCTGTGTTCTAAAACCCCTTCCAACTCTCACATTCTATATATTTCAAAGACCTTTCAAAATCTGGTATTCTATGTTCTAAGAACACAAGATCTGCCATCTTTGTTTTAAGGACCTTTGCAACTATTTCCTGAGATTCCTTCTAAATTGGGCGTTGTACCTTCTAAGGCACCTTATATCTCTAACATTCTATTTCTAATATTCCTTCCAGCTCTAATAGAATATGTCCTAAGGTCTCTTTCATATTGCTCTTTCAGTAAAATAGGTGTCATTAAGATCTATCCATTAAGAAAGCCAGACATGAGTTATCTATACAATCAGATTGCAATTAATAAATATTTCTTAAGTTCCTACTATGTGCCACACACTTTGTATGCTGAGAACACAAATACAATTTTTTAAATCCCTATTTGCAAAGAGATTACTACTCTACCGGGAGAGATGATAAGCATTTATGAAAATATATATAGCATAAATAAAAAGTTAAGAAATGTGAAGCATATGTGAAGTATTTAAATACAAAATCATTTGGGAGGGAGGTCACTAACATTTGGAGGGATAAGGAACTCCATTGTGAAGTAGAGGTAAGGAGCGACTGCATTCCAGGCATGCAGGATAGCCAGTTCAAAGGCACCAAGAAGGAAAATGAAGATTACAGAGTAACAGAGAGAAAGTATATTGGGCTAGATCTCAGAATTTAGGTGGGAGAATAATGTCCATTGAGGCTGGCCTCAGACACTTACTAGCTGAGTGACCCTGGACAAGTCACAACCCTCTTTGCCTCAGTTTCCTCATCTGTTTAAATGAAGTAGAGAAGGAAATGGCAAACCATTCCAGTATCTTTGCCAAGAAAATTCTAAATGGGGTCACAAAGAGTTGGCCATGACTGAAAAAACTGAACACCAAAGAGATAGGCTGAACGATCTCTAAGATTCCCTTCCAGTTCTTATAAATCTGTGTTCCTAAATCCCTTTAAGCTCTAAATTTTAAGTGCCCTCCCAGCTCTGACATACTATTCTTGGCTGCTTGAGGGGCATGAATAATTCCCTTAAGCAAAATGTTTCAGCTCATTTTAAAAACTCTAACTTTACTCCTTCCCTATTGAAAAACTCTCTCTCTCAGAACTGTATTTCTTTCAAAACTATATCTTTTTCTCAATATGCCTTTGTTTTCTGAATCCATTTTATGTCTCGCTGGCATTCTTGCATCTTAACTTATTATTTTTAACTTTGCTTCCCTCCTCTGGCCCTAACCACACCCCCTTCATCTTCACTACCCTTCCCTGGACCCTGCTCAGCCAGAAGGTAATAAACTTTTCAAATCCTCCCTGCCCTTTGTTGGAATTGATTGGCTATTCTCCTCAGAGGTGAGTCATTCCATCTGAATCACAACTGGCTGCCCAGAAACCTGGAATCTGGTCCTCTCATTGTCTTGCCAGACTTCTGGAATCCATTTGGTTTCTGTGGAGGAGGAAATTCAGTGTACCAAAATAATCTCGTAATCACATTTTATAAACCTCTATTAATAATAATAATTATTATTATGACAAGCATGAATATAGATCTTTTAAGGTTTGCAAAGAGCTTGAAAAAAATTTTAAAAGAGCTTTACATGTTATTCCAGTTGATTCTCACAACAAACCTGTGAGGTGGTTGCTGTTATTATTCTCATTTTACTGAGGAGGAAACTGAGCCTGAGGGGGGTGAAGTCACTTGTCCAGGATCACACATACAGCTAGTGTCTGAGACAGGATTTCAACTCAGGTCTTCCTGACTCCAAGTCCATTGCTCTCTCCCCTGTGCCAACTAGGGTATTCAAGGTTAGATTTTTTTTTGAGTTGTTAAAATTTGACCAATTTGACCTTAATGGGAAAAGCACCCAAGAGGAGCTTAGGTACCAGTGTTATGGATTCTAGTCCTGGGTCTTGCCAAGAGTCCTTGAGCCAATCCCTTCCCTTGTCTCAGTCTCAGTTTCCTGATCTTTACAATGAAGAAGGCTAGACTGACTAACATAAGCCCCACTCCACCAATAAAAACAGAAGTGCTCACTATTCAAACCCTATTTCATTCTCATGTGATTCATTTTAAGGCCTTTATAGCAAAAAAAATGCAGTTAAAAATTTTCAAAAATATATCTAGAGCTTGTAAAGTTCATAGAAGCAACTGCAGGATCAGGTCACTGGTGATGATCATTATGCTACTTTGCAGGTGGCTCTGAAATGCCAACTAGCAACCATGAGTGGGCAAAAAAATCAGTTGGAGGGTCTGAGAACCTCTCCCTTAGCCCCCATTATGTGGCAATGGGCCCATCACTCAGCAATAAAAGCCAGAACAAGGGCAAGGACATCAACCCCTAGGTCACAACGTTGGTTTGGAACACTCAATTAGATCCTGCTGCTTCTCCATTGTTGGCTCATTACTGCTCCAAACTTGCTGGTGGGAAATGATGATTGGCTGGCTTTCCATGTAATTGTGCTCAGTAGGATGATTTAGGAAAGCTTTTGGGGGTGAGCAAGAGAGAGAAAAGTGGGGGGGGGGGGCAAAGCTTACAATATCAAATCAAATTGCTAACAGTTACAGAAACCAGAAAGTGAAATAGTCATCAGAACATGAGAGGCGCTGTATACAGTGTGCCATGTAACCATAGGAGTTTTTTTAAAAAGAAAAAAAAACACCAACCAACTGATTATTCGAAGCTGGGTGATAATTCGATGAGCAATTTCACCTTGTCTGGGTAATTAGATCTCATAGGGCATTAAGAGGAATGCTGACTGCTTCATGCCAGTCTCCAAATCCCCATTCTCCGAGATCCTAATTGACATGGAAGAGTCCAGATCAATTAATTCAGATGGGTTGATTCCACGCCACCAGCTGGGACTACCGAGGATCTGACTGATTAGTTCATGATCAAAGGTACACACCCTTCCACGATTAAAGCTTAAACCCAAGTCTGATCACTGAGGTGCAAGGAAGAAATGGATACCATAAGAAATGGCTTCTGCCTGCATCTCTCAATGTCTGCAAGCCCCTAGACTGAGTCCAGATTTGTGGCAACAGGGAAGGCATGAGAAAAGGGGAATCCTGCTTCAGGGATTTCCCAGATGTTTGAAGAGTCCTATCCTGCAAATGGGCTGGGGGTGGGGGGTAGGTAAGAGTAGCTCCAGCAACATATTCTAATACCTAGGGTACAATAAGCCTGGGACTTCTGCCAGGACCACAGCCCAACTGGGAGCCTTCATTTTTTTGTTTCATATTTTACTGTTATATATAAGAAATTGTCTTTTTAAAGAAATTTGCTGCTTTACTTTTTGCCTTGCTTTCTCACTTGGTGGTACAGCAGATAAAGAGCTGTGCCTGGAGTCAGGAAGTCCTGTGTTCAAATGCAGCCTCTGACACTTACTAGCTTCATCAATCTGGACAACTCACTTAACTTTTGTTTGCCTCAGTATCCCCATCTATGAAATGGGGATAGTAATAGCACCTATCTCTTAGGCTTGTAAGAATCAAATGAGATAATAACTATAAAGCACTTTGCACAGTGCCTTTCACATAGTAAGCATTATATATAAAGTTAGCTGCTATCACCATCACCATCACCACCACAACCGCCACAATCATCATAGGCAAAAAGAGAACACTGCAAGCAGTCATGGTGGAGACTTTCAGTATTTGAATTCTATCATATCATACATATCTTCTCTTTTCTACTATGCCTTATTTCATCTGAGTCCTCAGGGTCTGCCACTGTTCTCTGCAAATACTAGGTGTTAAATAATTATTTGTTGAATTGAATTCTATAATCAAATAGTTATGCCAAGAAAACTCCCAAAATGGAGTCACGAAAAGTCAGATATGACTGAACAGCAACAACATATGCTGCTTCCTCTAATAGAATATAAGCTCCCTTGTGAATTGATCCAACCATTCCAGAGAGCAATTTGGAATTATGCCCAAAGGTCTATAAAGCTGTGCATACCCTTTGACCCAGCAATACCACTATCCCAATACTTTATCCCAAAGAGATCATTAAAAAAGGGAAAGGGACCCACATATACAAAAATATTTATAGCTGCTCTTTTTGTGGTGGCAAGGAATCGGAAATTGAGGGGATGCCCATCAACTGGGGAATGGCTGAACAAGTTGTGCTATATGAATATAATGGAATACTATTGTGCTATAAAAAATGATGAGGAGGTGGATTTCAGAGAAACCCGGAAGGACTTACATGAACTGATCCTGAGTGAGATGAGCAGAACCAGGAGAATATTGTACACAATATCAACAACATTGTGTGTTGATCAACTGTGATAGACTTGACCCTTCTCAGCAATACAATGGTCCAAGATACTTCCAAAGGACTCATGATGGAAAATGCTTTCCAAATCCAGAAATAAAGAACTGTGGAATCTAGATGTAGATTGAACCATACTATTTCTATTTTTTGTTTTCCTTTTTTGAGGTTTTTCCCTTTTGTTCTGATTCTTCTTTCACAGCATGACTAATGCAGAAATGTGTTTAATGTGATTGTACATATATAATCTATATCAGATTGCTTGCTGTCTTGGGGAGGGGGGAGGGAGGGAGAAAAATTTGGAACTAGAAATCTTATAAAAACAAATGTTGAGGGGCAGCTAGGTGGCACAGCGGATAGAGCTTATTCAGGAGGACTTGAGTTCAAATCCGGCCTCAGACACTTTACACACTTACTAGCTGTGTGACCCCAGGCAAGTCACTTAACCCCAATTGCCACACACACACACACACACACACACACACACAAAGAATATAAGCTCCTAGAGGCCAAGGACTGATTATTTGTAGTTGTCTTTGTGTCCCCAGAGCCTAGCAGGATACCTGGCACATGCTTATTGATTATTTGAGGGGTGGAAACCTGGATCACTGGTAAGGAGAGGATGATCAAAAGGTCAGAGGTGGGATTGAGTGTGGGGAAAGGGAATACTGTGTGGGAGAGGGAGATGAAGGGGGAGGGAAGGGAGAGAGAAAGCAGGCAGGCTGAGCTATGTAGGCCAAGGCTGACCTCTTCATCCCATTTGCAGATCCATCCATTATTCAGGACTTCCTTTTCTTCAGGCAGACCTTTCACAGGTTCCCAGAACACAGATCTGATACCAGCCCTGTCTAATCCCTCAGGCTCTCTCATCTATCATTCATTACTCAGAATTTCAGCTACACATTCCAAAAGTCAAAGGATTTATCAATTTCCCTTTTGACAACAGGTGACAGAGAACATAGTCCAAGTTACACAAGGCAGCTTATCCTGCTATTCCTTCTCAGAGGCCCCAAAGCAAAGTGAAAGCTAAAGACATCCCCTCTTGAAAGCAGCAGAATATGGTGGAGAGAGTCCTACTGGGAAACTTGGGTTTACTTTCAGTCCTACTAGTAATTGACTGTGTGACCTTTGGCTAGTCATTTCTCCTTTTGAGGCCATAGTTACTCAACCTAACAAATGAGGGAATAGGCTTAATAATGAAAGCTGTCCACAAATAGAACAGGTTGTCCCCAAGTAGTATCACTTCTTTAGAGCCCCTTTTGAACGCATGATGGTCCAGCCAAATGGACTTTAGAGCTGTTCTTCATCCATGGTCTAATATCTATATCACCTTCCTTCCTATGCTTTTGCGCTTGTTGCCTCCATGCCTGGAATGCATTCCTCCCTCACCTCTGTTGCTCAGGATTCCTAGTTTTCTTTAAGCCTAAAGTTTAAAGTGATACCTTCCAATAAGGTATTTCTCAGTCCCTACTGACTATTTTTAGTCCCCCCCCCAATGATATTGTACCTATTTTGCATATACTTTGTATACACCTATACATGTACATTGCCTCCCCCAACTGTATTTGAGGGCAGGGATGGCTTCATTCCTTGTCGTTGTATCCCCAGATACAAAGAGACAGAAGCATCAGGGAGATGACATGGAAGGGAAGAAGGCCTTGAATTTGGAGTTGGAAAATCTGGGTTCAAATAACAGCTCTGTTATTTACTATCCATGGGACTTTGGGCGAGTTAACCTGTCTGGGTCTGAGTTTTCTTGTTTGTAAAATGAAAAGATTGAACCAGATGGCATCTAAGGTCTCTTTCTGGCTCTAAATCTATCATTCTATGATCTTACTCCATGATCCTATTATTCTGGGAGCAGAGCATCTAGAGAAGTGTTCCACATAGGAGGAAAGTAATCCCCTGAACAAAACTATCAGGAAAGCCAGGTGCTGGACAGCTCCCCAAGGTCCCTTCATGCCACAGAGCTGCAAGTTCATGTGTTCATTTGATGTTTCTATTCTGCCTTCCATACATTGTGAACATGGTCTCTCCCAGCATTGAGTGACTTGGGCTAAAGGATTGGGTCTACATAGCTTTCAAAGTATAGACAAACAGAAAGCTGCAGGAGAATATAATGTTGAGGGCAGGATCTGTCTCACTTTTGTCTTTGGACCCTCTAGCATCTGGCAGAGTACCTGGCACTTAGGAGTTATTTAATAAATATTTATTGACGGATTGATATGATTCTTCTTTCTTTTTGGCAGGGCAATGAAGGTTAAGTGAATTGCCCAGGGTCACACAGCTAGTAAGTGTCAAGTGTCTGAGGTAGGATTTGAACTCAGGTCCTCCTGAATCCAGGGCTGGTGCTTCATTCACTGTACCACCTAGCTGCCCCCGATTGATACGATTCTTGATAAACCTGAACACACTATATTGATGGGGAAGACTTAGGCAACTAAGCAGTGAGCATTCCTAGTTAGAACTCAGAGTATAGGACCTTTTGAAAACTAGGTTGTACAGTGGAGAGAGCACAGAGTCTGGAGTCAGAAGACTTGACTTCAAATCTAGCCTCAGACACTAACTAGCTGTGTGATGCTGGGCAAGTCACTTAACCTCTGTCTCAATTAGTTTCCTCAACTATGAAATGGGGATCCATAATAGAAATACCTCCCAGGAGTGTTGAGAGGATCAAACAAGATTTTTTAAAATTTTATTTATTTATTATTTTTTTTGCAGGGCAATGAGGGTTAAGTGATTTGCCCAGGGTCACACAGCTAATAAGTGTCAAGTGTCTGAGGTCAGATTTGAACTCAGGTCCTCCTGAATCCAGGGCCAGTGCTTTATCCACTGCACCACCTAGCTGTCCCACACCTTGATCTTGACATCCCTTCTCATTCCTCTCCCTACACCCCACATTTCAAATGGAGTTCAAATCCTCATGCCTGCTGATGGGAAGGGGAGAAGGAGTCTCACATCTTCTAGCCATAAGATGCAGAAACCAAACTTCCCCCACCCTGGAGCCTCCCTGAAGCCCTGCCCTCCTCCCTGATTTAAGACAAGGGCTCCACAGTTCAGGTAAGCGATAGAAAGGACCATTCCTGAGGAGTCATTGCTATGGGAACTCCCCGGTGCAGGGATTTCCTTTACCAATATGAGTCAGCACCTTCTTGGAAATTCAAGTTTTAGAGAGCTGCCTAGAGCAATGGTAAGTGCTCTTTAGTTAAGTGACTTGGTCAGGCTCACACAGCAAAATAGAAAGGAAGGAAGGAAGCATTTATTAAGCACTTATGTAGAAAGCACTGCACTACATGCTAAGACTGCAATAGAAAATTAAGACAGTCCCCTGTTCTTTTTTTTTAATGAGGCAATTGGGGTTAAGTGACTTGCCCAGGGTCACACAGCTAGTAAGTGTTAAGGGTCTGAGACCGAATTTGAACTCAGGTACTCCTGACTCCAGAGCCAGTGCTCTATCCGCTGCACCACCTACCTTCCCCAGTCCCCTGTTCTTAAGGAGTTTCAAGTCAAGGAGCTAGGAGATGAAGATGAAGATGTTGGCATGGGTAGAGAGGGGTCTTTCCCCACTCCCTGTATCCCCTCTCCCAACTCTTCCTAGATCCGAGGAAGTGGCTATATGCACACCACTCTAGAAAAGGACCTGTGCAAGGTTCTGGATAGGAGACCAGGAGAAAAAGAAGGTAAAGGGTAAGGGTAAGGGAGAGAGGGGAAAATTTTAGGGAAGGGACAAAATAAGACCAAAAGGATGGGGGTGGGGTGGGAATGTGATTTGTGCCTCCTCTCTAGTGACCTTGGGTCTCCACTGACTTGATTATGGCTTTTCACTTTGGACCTGTTTATTCAGGTGAATGAACTCCATCCTGATCCTGGATTATCCTCTGTGGACTTAGAGAATTAACTCATAAAGGGCTTTAAGAATGATTTCCAATTTCTAATTCAAGCCAAACAATCAGTATTGCCCTGTTTTGCTTTAAGGCTCAAATTTCTTAGTGGGCTAGGGAAAAGGAGAGATCTCTTTCCTTTGCAGCACTATTCATGCAGCCACATATGGAAATCACTTCCCTTCCACCTTTTTAAGACATTCACTGGAAAAAACAAAAAACAACTTGATACCTTCCATTTCCTCAGTGTTCCAAGGCACCATCTGTAAGATATACCAAGAGAGTCCAACAAGCTTATACTCTTGCATGGACAGAGATAAGTCAAAAGTGGTCTCCTCATTCATAACAGAGTGGAGCATGGAGGTATGGGACCAGAGTTCATTTTCTGGCTCTGCTCCCTGCCATCTGTATGACATTGAGCAAGGCAATCTCTATAAGCCTGAGATCCGTCCATAAGGAGGTTGGACTATATGACCTCTGAGGTTCTATCCTGACTCTACATCTATGATCTGACATGGAAAGGGAAAGCCCAGCCTTTCAGAAGGGATACATGAAAAAGGATGCTGTAGGCAACATAGAGAGCTTCAGGGAAAGGAGGCCATGAACACCTGATAACAATGAAATCCCAACACAAAAGGAACCATGGATTCATCAAGCCAACTCAGGTCATAAAGAAGGAATCATAGAAAGTCTTCAGCTGCCATCCTCTGTCAGTCAGAAGTTGCCACTTGCTTCTGTCTGTCCTTAGCTGACCCAAGTACTCCTAATAACCTTCTTAGCTTGGACTAGCCCATTGCCATCTACTTCCACAGAGGCCAGTGAGCAACTGTTGTTCCTTCTAAAATCATAGAAGGTAACTATGGACAATTCATCCCCAGAAGGGCTCTCTATGGGCCTCTCCACCAACCCTCTGGACTGGAGATACACCCTCTCTGGCATCCCTAGCAGGCAGCCTTTGCTGACACACTGCAATAAAATGGAGCTCACTGCCTCTCAGGTCCATGGCCACTCTACTATTGGACAGTTTCCCTTGTTAGAAAGTGCTTCCCATCAATCTACTCTGACAAACATTTCTAAAGGACTTACTATGTGCAAGATTCTGGGTTCCACACGGGGGATACAAAGATGGCAGAAACAAAAGAATTTTCTGGCCTTCAAAAGTTTAGGTCCTCCTCAAGGGGAATTCTTTACATGGAGCTGAAATCTGACTCCCTCTAGCCTCCACCCTCGATCCTGGTTCTGCTCTCTGGAATCACACACCAGTCGCTTTTATCTTCCACATGATGGCACTTTAAATATATGAAAAACAACAATCCTGACCCCTGCTAAGTCTCCTCTCCCGATTAGTGATATCATGCCCAGTTAGAATAGCCTCCCATCTGCTCACTTCTTTCGAGCCTTTTTCCTTCTTCTAGCTCCCCTAGTTGTCTTTATGCCTTGACTATCTAGATCCTAGATCCTTGACTGGCCAGGGAAAAGGAAAGACCTTCCTTCCCCCTTTTTGGAGACTTTAAATGCAGCCAAGTTATAAAAGTAAATCCCACCCAATGATTTTCTTGTCTATGAAGAGGTTAGAATAAAAAGAATTTATTAAGCACCTACTATGTGACAGACATTGCTAAAGGTAAATGCTATTATGATCTCCATTTTATAGTTGAGGAAAGTAAAGCAGATAGAGGTCAAGTGACTTGGGCAGGATCATGCAGCTAGTGTGAGTCTGAGGCCAGATTTGAACTCAAGTCTTCTTAAACCCAAGCTCAGAGTTCAAACCACTGAGTCACCAAGCTGCCCCTTACTATCTGTGTATACCCTAATTATAGTTGTCCTATGTGATTCTGATACCTAACCTTGACTAGACTTTGAGTAGCTCCTTCAGACCATTCATCTGGTGCAGGGTTCCTAACAACTCTGCCATGACTACCAACTTCTAGGTCTACTTCAAATTCTGAGAAACCCCTAAACTCATCCCTTTGTCCTTTTCTTACATCATTAACCCAGCTTGGAATCAAGAAGATGTGTGTCTGAATCTTGATAAATGGTATAAGATATTGCACTATGCCCAATTTCTGCCAGACTGCTCTCCAGATTTCCCAAAAATTTTTACCAAATCATGAATTCTTATCCCAGAAGCTTAGGCCTTTACACTCGCCAACACCCAACATTACTATAGTATTTGCTGCTATAAGTTGTAGCTTTACAATCTTATCATAGAGACTCCAAATCTGAGATTCTGGGAAAGGACACTTTAAACTTTGCCAAGTCTGAGTTTCCTCATCTGATAAATGTCAATAATAATAGCACCTGTCTTATAGTTTGGAGGGTCAAATGAGGAGAAAGAAGAGGAGGAGGAAAAAGAAGAAGAGGAAGAGGGGGAGGAAAAGCACTTACATTGCACTTCAAGATTTGCCAAGAACTTTATATATGTTATCTCAGTTGATCCTCACAACCCTTAAGGATAAAGAAACTGAGGCAGAGATAAATGAAGTGACTTGCTTGGGGTCACACATCTGGTAAATATCTGAGGCAGGATTCGGACTCATATCTTTCCGACTCTAAGTTCAGCATGCTACCCAGTGTGCCACCTGAAGGCTTTTTTTGCAGGGCAATGAAAGGCTTTTCAAACCTTAAAACAATATATAAATGTAACTATTAACAATAAAGATGAAAATAATAATGAGGCAGACACTTAGGGAGACATAGCCCCCCAAAATGATACTGCACTGGGAGCTGCCTCTGGAGAAGGTTTCCCTCCTCCCTAGCCCAAATGTAGAAAATGAAAAATCAGACAGTAAAAATGCAACCTGCTCATAGCCATCCTGAAGCCTGAATGGGCATTGTGCACAGGGGTGTCTGGGAGGACTCCTGGGACAGAGTCTATCCTGAAGAAACCTTCCTGAGTGCTGGTGCCATGAAAGGCAGGCAGTCATCCCCCAAAAGAAGGCAGCATTCCCAGCCAGAACTGGCTCTGGGGATCATTTGCCTGGCACTCGGAAGTTTCCAAAGAATCCTCCCTCAGGGCTCCAGGTCTGACGTTAGAGGAAGTGCACATGACATCAGCCCGGTCTTCCCCACTGAGGTGCAAATTTCTACCCACCTATAAATAACTAGCGTCGAAACCACCACAGGAGTCTGGGAAGAACCAGGTGCAGGTAAAATAATCATGGGGAGAGGGAGAGAGGAGGGAAGAGAGGGTGGAACCACTCAGCAAGGATGTATAAATAAATTACCATCCTCATTCTGAACCTCTCGCGTTACTGGCAGAACGAAGGAGGATGCCTACCCTGCCCACCATTCATCCCAGAGTAAAATAATACAAGGACCCTAGGAAATGGACCTTGAGTAGGAAAAGGTGAACAGGATTGCAGGTTAAAAGAGGTGAGCCAGGAAAGCTCATGAGCTCATTCTGTCTAAGGGCATAAAACTATAGCCACCCCTTAATGGGCAGCTAGGTGGCACAGTTGATAGAGTACCAAGGCCAGAGTCAGGAATATCAGAATTGAAATCCAGCCTCAGACACTTACGAACTGTGTGACCCTGGGCAAGTCACTTAAACCTGTTTGCCTCAGTTTCCTCATCTGTAAAATGAAGTGGAGAAGGAAATAGCAAACCACTCCAGTATCTTTGCAAAGAAAACCCCAAATGGGGCCACGAAGACTGAGACATGACTGAAAATGACTAAACAACTACAACCACCACAACAACAATGTTACTGGGTTGCTTCCTACTTTCCAAAACTCTTTTGATCATCACAATGCACATGTGCCCCTCCCCACAGTGGAATATGCAGAGAAGAAACTATTAGCCCCACTTCACAAATGAGGAAATTGAAGCTCTAGATGTTGTTACTTGCAGTGGAAAAATCTGAATAGAATCAGAAGGCCTGGGTTCAAATCCTGCTATATGACTTCATCTCATCCCCCCCACCTCATCTCAGCTTCCTGGCACCCCTGGCTTTCTTCAAATTTCAGCCCAAAACCCACTTTCTGTAAGAAACCTTTCCCAAGCCCCCTCAAAATTACAACCTTCCCACCATAGATTCTCTCCACTTCATTTTGTCTACAGCTTGTTTGTCTCTTGTTGTTTGCATGTTGTCTCCCCATTAGACTGTAGGCTCCTTGAGGGCAGGGACCATCAAAATCTATTCTTTGTATCACCAGTGCTGAGCATGGTCAATACTAGTTTACTATCTCCTTGTTCTGAAGACTGCTCACTCCCTACAATCTTAAAGACCTTGAGTAGTGCCTTATTTTCCCTGGGCCTCGGTTTCTTCCTCTGTAAAATGAAATCCCTTCAAGTTCTCAATTGAAAGATTCTGGGATTTGTCTAGGTTCATAGTCTGCAATAAGAGGCAGTTTGGGGGCTTAGACCTACAGAACCACTGAATATCAGAGTTGGATGGAATATTGAGGAGTCAAAACTCAATCCTTTTATTTTACTGATTAAAACATGAAGCAAACCTAAGAAAGGAAACTGACTTGTCCAAGGTAACAGCAAGTTAGCAGCAAGAGAAAGAGCAGCATGGTATGGCCATTGAAGTGAAGGCCCCTGAGTCAAGTCAGACGAGCTCAAATCCTGCCAGAGATACTTACTGATCAATCATCATCCATTTACTAATCGTATACTAAATTATATGTTCTAGGCACCATGATGCTAGGAATACAAAGACAGAAACAGACCAGGCCCTGGCCTCAACAAGCTTATATTTTACTGGACAGCCAAGACATGTATATGTCAACATATCCAGAACACATGCAAAATAAATGCAAGGTAGCTTGAGAGAGAAGGTTCTAGCTATAGGGAAAATCAAGAAAGGTTTCATTTACTAGTATTGCTTAAGCTGAGTCTTGGAGGAAGTAGTTTGGCTGTGGAGTCAAAAACCTATGTGAGAGGGGCAGCTAGGTGGAGCAGTGGATAAAGTACTGGCCCTGGATTCAGAAGGACCTGAGTTCAAATTTGTCCTCAGACACTTGACACTTACTAGCTGTGTGACCCTGGGCAAGTCACTTAACCTCTGTCTGTTTCAGTTTCCTCATATGTAAAATGAAGGCAACAATAGCACTTACCTTCCAGGTTTGTTGTGAGGATCAAATGTGATAATATTTATAAAACACTTTGCAAAGAGTCTGGCATGTAGTAAGTGTTTAATAAATGCTTGTTCCCTCCCATCCCCTTCACTTCACTTGGCAAGAAAATCACATATTTGTTACCTTCTGGGGTTCTTTTAGTCTCCTTGTTAGGGCAATTAATTTTTGTCAATAACAATCAGTTTATTTATACAAATTAAATGCATGTATGAAATTAGGCAGAACTAGATTTAGAGCCACAGAGAGCTGAGTTCAAATCCTGACTCCAACACATATTTGGTTTGTGGTCCTGGGCAAGTCAATTCTCCAAGTTTTAGGAAACTCTCTAAGACTCTAAGTTGCAGACAAGTTATCCACCTTCATTGGTGGAGGGAGTTTCCTCACCTGAGAGTCCCCTATGATCATGATGTCACAGGTCTCTATTCCTGTGCTCAGGTCTTTTTCTCAATCTATCTCCCATTTTTTATCAGTAATAACTTGTTTAAGGAGGATTGGATAGATTTATTTTAATCACACAGCACATTTTTTCTCATTTTTATTTTCTTCTAGCCATGTGCTCATTTCAACCCTTGCTCCAAAAGGTCATTCGATACAACTCTACACAAACAGGTGATTCCAGAACAAATCCCACATCCCTAATGAATTGTTTCCTGTTACTAAAATATAACCAATTTATTTTTTGTCATTTCTTCAGAGCCTGCCAATCCCTTAACAAAGAAACTTTGTTATATATTCATGAGGCTTCTGTGTAATCCACGAGTCCTTGGCCACTCTCATTCCTCAGTCCGGATTCATAATTTCCAATATGTTTGTCACCATCCTCACTTGTTCCCTCCTTCACAGAATTTCTTCCCTTCTACATCTTTTGCAGGAGATATTGGTCATGCAGCTACAATTATTTTCATGGGAGTCATTTTGTAAATGCGTACAATGGGTATATGACCCAAAGTCATCTTTTAATTGCATGATAAAGCCAACTCCACTAGCCATTTTATGATATTCTTTAAGGAGAATCTGTTGGCATCCTTTCATCTAGCTGCAAATTCCTTCTTGCTTCTGGTCCCATTTATAATGAGAATAATATCTAACATTTATATGGTGCTTTAAGGTTTACAAAGTTTACAGGCAGTATTTCATTTAATTCTCTCAAGAACCCTGGGAAGGAAGTACTATTATTATCCCCATTTTACAGATGAGGAGACTGAGGCAGACACACCTTAAGTGACTTGCCTAGGGTAACACACTCAGGAAATGTCTGAGGCTGTATTTGAACTCAGGCTTTCTTCACTCTAGACCCCATTACTCTATTTACTGTGTCATTTAACTGCCTCTAGGTTCTCTTGAGAATATTAAAATTGATGTAATTCAATTGCTCCTATACTATGCTCCTTGCTCACTGGACAAGATCACACATTAACAGTGCCAGCAAAGAGGGTGTGAGTCTTAGCACCCTCTGGCACTTTCCCAACCTTGTGAGTGCAGAAATGGAAGGGGACCACCAGACAAGACTGAACAATGTTTTGTTCTGCTCCTGTTCTGGTGGGTCATTGTGGTCAAAGAATTTGTCAGCCATTAGCAAGTCTATTGTGGAACAACCTTCTACTGGGGAGGAACTCTTGGGACTTGGCTGAGTTGATGTTCAGAAAACAAACTCAGTCGGTTACTGGGATGCCACTCCAAACCTTTCCAGCACAGGGAAACCTGCCGCAGCTCTTACTGACCTGTCCCACTCTTCAAAGACTCCAGGTCACCTCCAAGCCACCATGAGGCCCTGGAGGAGAATCAAGAACAAGAATTTCTCTTTCTGCAGCCCATTAGGGTTGGCCAAGCTCTTTCCCAACACCTCTAAGAGATACCAATATTATTTTGCCTCCATTTTACATATGAGGAGACTGAGAAATGGAAAGCCTAAGGTGGCAAAGCTACTGAGTGTCTAAGGCAGAATTCACACATGGACAAGATCTCATGGCCCAGGTTTCATTAAAAGTTAAAATGAAAGGAGCAGCTAGGTAGTGTGGTAGATAAAGCACTGGCCCTGGATTCAGGAAGACCTGAGTTCAAATCCTACCTCAGACACTTGATACTTACTAGCTGTGTGACCTTGGGCAAGTCACTTAACCCTCATTGCCCCACGAAAAAAAAAAGGTTTAAAAAAAAGCTTAAATGGAAAGACAACCACTTTTCCACTACTGCAGGTAAGACTAGGGTTTTTATGAGGGTGGTAGACAAAAGCACTTCTGATCTGGGAGCCCTGCCAGATCACCTTCACTGCTGGACACTCCAGGGTGCCTGAAACCCTGGGCTGTCATCCTCCACCCCACCCATCTTCCTTTCTACCCCATGACTCTGAATAGAACTCTAAAGAGACAGGATCTCAAACACATGAAGGGAAGAATATCCCGGAGCAGGCAGACCATGTCCTGTTCTGTGGTCCAAGGGGAACACTGATCCCTAATGACAGGTAACACATTCACTTGGAATTGAGAACACTCAGATACATCCAATATGATGTTGCTTTTCATTATGTTAGCCAGGTCTAAAGGCAATCTTGTTGACTCTCTTATTTAAATGTACTATGAAGCCTGATATAAAGGGATAGAGCCTGACCCGTGATGTCATGGGTATAAGAAACTCCCATGGGAAGAAACTTCCTCCACCAGGGCAGGTGAGCACCATCTCTATAGTTTAATAATCTTGGCTGCTAATAGCACTGAGAGGTCAAGTAATTTTCCCAGGGACCAACAGCCAGTATGTGTCAGAGGCAGGACCGGAGTACAGGTCTTCCTGGCTTGAAGACCAGCTCTCTATTCACTATACTAGAATACTTGGTATGTATTTCAATATTTCTTTATGTGCAAATGTGTATATTTACATATGTTTATATATTTTCCATTTATATATTTGCATAGGGTAAAATTTCCATATTTAAAAAGAAAAAACTGTCCCTTTCTCATCTCCCCCACTACACATGCTCATGTGCGTGAGCGCACACACGCACACACACACACACATGCGCACAGTAGGCATGATCCTTTACTTCAGCTTGATTCTTACAAAATTAATGCGAGATTGTCTTTCACAACACTCAGGAGTATCAATGTCTTCCCCCTCCCCTGTGCCTCTTTTTCTGCAAGTGCCTATCATGAAATATGCAGTAATGTGGACACCCAAACAGTAGTCTACCATTTTCAAAGCGTGCATCTAACAGTGAGCTTCTTAGGAGATCCATGGAGAAGCACTGTGTGTGCCAAGCCCTAATTCTGGCTCACGTTCTCTTGGTGGGTCAAGTCCTCTTGGCATCTCAGAAGCCAGGTTAGACAATTTTTTGTGAGTAGCTAGAAGCCCCCTTCTGTCATGTGCCAGACTCCCTCAGAGCATGGGGTAAGAGAGTCCTGGCCTTCTCTAGCCTATCCATCCTTCAAGGCCTGCTACAAACCTCAAGTCTTTTCATGAGGCTTTCCCAAATAACAGCAGACTAATTCTTGACTGCCCAGAGCACTGATAAATATTCACAATATTTTAATATGTCATTAGAATCAATTTAATGCTTTGTCTACCTCCTTGCATTATTTTACAAATGCTGTTGCATGAATTTAAGTCTTGGGATCATAAGATCATATATTTAGAGCTGGAAGGGACCTGAGGGAGCATGCAGTCCAATCTCCTCATTTTACAAATGGTGAAACTGAGGTCAGAGAGATGAAATAACCAGCCCAAGGTTACTTAAGTAGTATCTGAGGCAGGATTGAAACTTGGGTCACTCTGTATCATTCCAATTTTAGTATATGTGCTGCTGAAGTGAGCACACTTGGGTCTCTCTGACTCCAAGCCCAGCGATCTAGCCATGTGCCATGGTCTTACTGTAAATAGAATGACCTTAGTTTCAACAGCTAGTTTCAAAAGACCTTGGTTCAAGTCCAGACATCAACATTAAATGACTGTGTGACCCTAGATAAGTTGTTTGACTTAAGTGATATTTACTTTTCTACTAAAATTGGACTTTTTTGCCCAGATGGAAAAAGAAAGAGACAGATAATATAACTAATGAATATCCATAAGGGCAGCCCTTGACTCCAAAGGAATGCTACCAATTTCCAAGTTTAAGCTTATGTGACCTACTCCTATTTGAAATATCCAAAGGCACCTGGAATTTGCTTATCCTGTCATGGAGTATGCAACCTACTTTGCCTTCCAGCATATAAAAACTCCCAGCCCCTAATGTCATTGGCCATCTAGAATCAGTAAATTTGATGAATTTAACTAATTTCCTGGGACTCATCTCTTCTATACCAAACAAAATCTGAGACCCAGAAATGTCCCCAGCCTTAGTGAAATGAAGAATGGCTCTACCGCTTCTACCTTCTTTGCATAACTTTGTTTCATTAGTGGCTGCAGAGCTAACATCCAGTAGAGCTCCAGGTTAATATTACTACATCTTTTTCTTTCATTTGCCAAAGCTAACTATTTTTCCTGTTTTTAAAGGGAAATATCATGTGCATATCACCTGCCTTGCAGAGTTATAATGGGGGAAAAACTTTATCAGATTTAAGGAACTACAAAAATGTGAGCTCTTTAAGTATGTGGGAGAAAGGCATACACCTAGATGAGCATAGGCAGGACACTCAGCCCTGCTGGTCTTGGTTTCCTGTGTCCTAAATAAGAGTATTGGGCCATTTGATCTCTAGTAACCCTGGAAGCCAGAGACCATGACTTCTACTTCTCCAAATGCCCCACAGAACAAAGTTCAGAGTAAGACTAGACAGGCTGGGGTGCATCATCCAAGTCAGGACTCCCAAAGGGATAAAATACCTAATATGATGCAATAAGAATTTGTACCCCTGGAAGGAAAATCAGATGCCACCCTAGAAATGAGAGAACGGAGACCCAGTTCAACACCTCAAGAAGCTAGAAATGTCTGTCACTGGGAGGTCATTTCTCTTTTCTTTCTAATTTATCTATCATATGTTAAGATCTGCTTAACATTAGCTGGGATGTGCACAGGATGGCTAATTTATGCATACTTGTGAATGCATTCATACAGCATGAGTCCTAGCCCAGCAAACCAGCCTACTCCTTCCTCGCATCAGCAGATAAGAGGTATGGAATGTCAGAAACATGCCACTAGGAATGTCGAGTAAAAAGATCATTAACATTACAGTGGAATTTAGCTATCATACTAAGGAGGACTCAAAGTATGTTTTTTTTCTGAGCTAGCCCAGTGATTCCACTGAAAGCAACCTCTATGAGTATTGAAAGAAAATTTGTGAAGAAAATAAAAAAACAGTCAACTTCCCAGTGTTAGCCCAAATTATACAGCCCATCAAACAATTGAGGCCTTTGTAGGAAGATGCTAAGGACTACAAGCTATAAGGTATTTTCTTTTTCTTTTTCTTTTTTTTTTTTTTTTGCAGGGCAATGAGGGTTAAGTGACTTGCCCAGGGTCACACAGCTAGTTAAGTGTCAAGTATCTGAGGCCAAATTTGAACTCAGGTTCTCCTGAATCCAGGGCCGGTGCTTTATCCACTGCACCACCTAGCTGCCCCTTATTTGTTGTTTTCTAAGGCTAGTCCAGCCCTACCCAAATGCCTCCCATGCTAATCCTGATTCCTAATGGAGAATGTTGAGTTTCTTTTGGTGAATGGGATTCCAGACTTTTGTCTCAGGACAGGGAATGTTCATGTGTCTCTGTGTGTCTGTGTGTATGCGTTATGTATGTATTGGGGTTATGGGGTGCTTCTATAGTCTACTTCATAGGTGCTGATCCCCAGAGGAAAGAAAAAAATTTCAGGGTACTCTTTCTTCTTCTCCACTATATTCCCCTTGAAGGAAACCAGGTCTAACAGTTTCAGAAGTGGCTGATGGTTCTAGCATGGATGATGAGTTCTTCATTGCACTGAACCAACTACCTCAGAAGGTCCCAGAGTAGGCCACCCTCTACTATAATAGAAATTCCTCATATCTTTAGAGGTAATAATTATAAAGTGTCCCACAAGACAAACAAACAAAAAATAATTATAAAGTGCTTAGCACAGTGCCTGACACATAGGGAACACTATAAATGCTAGGAATTATTAAGTGAATTGTCCCCAAACACAAGGCAGGTAATGGAAGAGCAAAGACTAAAATGCAGGTATCTTGACTGCCAATCTTGGACTTTTTCTGTTAGATAAATATTTTTGTTGTTGTTCATTCGTTTCAGTTGTGTGTGACTCTTCATGACCCCATTAGGGTTTGAGTTGGGGGTTTTTTGGGTTTTTTTGGTTTTTTTTCCAGATACTGAAGTGGTTTGGCATTTCCTTCTCCCAACTTACATATATCACTTCCTAACTATGTGTAACCTCAGGCAAATCATTTCACTTCCCTGGGATTCAGTGTCCTCATCTGGAAAGTGAAAGGATTGGAGCAGACAGCTTCTACTGTCCTCATGAGACCTAGATCTAAGATCTGATGATCTCAGGATTCTTGGAGAGCAGGCTTTATTGGGCAGCTCCTTCCAATCCATTCCCTTCTATCAAGTTGTTTTTCTTTCATCTCTCAGAGTTCGTGAGCTCTTGTCTCCTCTAGAAAGCTGCTCCCATGAGAGGAAGAATTCAATGGTTGAGAGCATATTGGGCTTGGATTCAGGAAGAGCTGGGTTTACATCTGACCTTGGAAAGTGACTGCGTCATAATGAACAAGTCATTTAATATCTTTGAGCCTCAGTTTTCATAGCTGTAAGAAGGGGATAATTATACCTGAAGTACTTGTGAAGATGATTACAGAGACAATGCATATAAAGTTCACTGAAGTTTAATATTATTTATTCACCCATGTTCCTAAGATGTATTTACAAAGTAATATCACAGAGGATTACAACCTGCATTGGTGAAAGGGTTTTCCTATGCCACTCTCATCACATATTCTTCCCCTTTGTTAAAGTCACCAGCTCTAGATATTTTGCAAATAGACTTCCTAAAGCTAACCAGCATTGGATATTTCTTCCTTGACTCGAGGTACCTTTTCAGCATTTGTCCATGTCTTTCCCCCCTGCCATCTCTACTTTCTTCCTCTCCTGTTTTGGAGAGCCTCCAGATCTGCCATCCATAAGACAGCAGATATAATAGCATTCTGGAAAGTCTGAAGCACCAAACAAATAGGAGGAATTATTTTCTACATGAAAGCACCCTTGCCCTGATATTTACAAGCTGTGTAACTTTGGGCAAGTTCTGGTTTCCTTCCAGTTTCATGTAATGGGATTGATATATGATCAGATATGGAGGTGGGCCAATCAGGGAGGGAGAACAAAGGCTAACTGATGGAGAGCCTAAGTATTGCATCAATACCCACAGAATGGTAAAAAAAAAAAAAAAAAGGAACAGGCATACAGAGAAAGACCCTTCTGGGGGAAATTAAGAGGAAGACATAGACAAGAACTGAAAAGGAAGAGAAGGTATGACTGCCTTGTAATCTGCACCCTAGAAGGAAACAGGCACATCACTGAGCTCATGGACCCACTGAAGTACTTTAAGTATAAAGGCAAAGTGGATGGAGCCCTGGGTCTGGAATCAGGAAGATGTGAATTCAAGTCTTGCCTCAGACACTGACTAGATGTTACCCTGAGCAAGTCACACATTCTATTTGCTCAGTATTCCCAACTGTAAAACAGGGATATTAATGTGACCTACTTTTTAGGGTAGTAAGGATCAAATGAGATATTTGGGGTTTTTTTAAAGCACTTAGCACAGTCCCTGGCACATAGTAGGCTCTATATAAATGCTTATTCTCTTTCCCCTTCCCTAAGTATCTATGAAGTAATCTATATATTTAGCTAGAAGGGGAAGAGGGCATGAAAGTCTAATTCTTTTGGAATGAGGGGTAGGGTATATACAATCATGAAATAAGTCTTGGTGGAGAAGGATTGTAGAGATAGGATTAGCCATTCCTGAATGGGCCAAAGTTGTCTGGTTTTAGTGATTGCATAATTTGAGCAGAACAGTCTTGGGGCATCCTATGGAGGCTTGATTTCCATGAATTCAGGAAGGGCTTTTTTCTCCAATAAGCTATACAGGAAGATTCTATAGCATTCAGCTGCCCGAGGTAAAAGAAAGCACTCATGGCAGGTAATAACTGGGAACTTTATTAAATGTTTATATTCTCTGGCCTCGATCATAAATATGTCATTGGTCATATTGCTTCTTAAATCCATTAAGCAATCCCAAGACAAATGCTTGCTCTGGCCCTGGCCTTGGATGGCTCTGCAGGGCTGACCCTTGACAGGACTGGGGAATGGGCTGTTTGTCATCTATGCTTCTTTCTAGAGCTTGCCCTACTCCTGGTCCGTGCCTCAATCCTTACCTCCTCCCTGTGCAATGGATTTAGAGACAGAGAATCTTGGTTTAAATCCCAGCCCTGCCACTTTCTACCTGTGTGACCTGGGCCAAATCACTTAAACTCTCTTGGCCTCATTTTCCCCTCTCTGTAAAGTGAGAGACTTAAACTAGTTGGCCTCTAAAGACCCATTCCAGCTCTAAATGTATGAGTCCATTATCTCTTTCAAGTACTCAGTGTATTTATATAACTATACAAGAAGAAACCCTCTAATAAACCCATAACCCATTGCCACTGGCCTCAGTTTATTTACTTATCTATAGAAACAAGATGGCTACATTAAAGGATCTTGTAAGGTGATGATCACCGGGGTCCTAACCATTTTAAATATTCAGCAATTCATCACCATTCTAGCTCTTTATCTCTAACTCTACAAGATGCTGAGGAATTCATGTATTCTTATCTAAGATGGATTTACATTTAAATAAGACCAGAAAAAAGAGGGCAGGGGGCAGCTAGGTGGTGCAGTGGATAAAGCTCTGGATTCAGGAGTACCTGAGTTCAAATCCGGCCTCAGACACTTGACACTTACTAGCTGTGTGACCCTGGGCAAGTAAGTCACTTAAACCGGCAAGTAAGCTTAAATCCAAGAATGACCCATGAAGCTTCAACTTTAGAGATAAGTAAGTTTGGAAGATTGTTTTTGGTGGTAGGAGGGAGGGGATGGCTTCCTAATCACACCCTGTATTTAAGCATTTTACCTGATATCTCTACTCTGAGGGCTAGATTAATAATGATGATGATTTTAATTAATAATATAATCTAGGCTTACCGAAAAATGCAAATTGGAAGAGCCCATACAAATATTTCACCGAATATGCAAGAGATATCCCAGAAATCAAGAGAGGATGGAAGCTGAACTGGGTTCCCAAAAGGCTGACCTGGGCCCTAATCTGATCAATAGATAGAGAACCCATGAGGCCATCTCATGCTAAACATCCTCACCTCAATCCTCCATGTCTTCTCTCAGCCCCACCCACCCCCAACTTCACCCTTCTCAAGAGCAGTCCTTTCACAGGCCCAGAGTCCAGGCCATTCATCCTCATGTAAAATTCTATGGCTCCTACATCTCCGAGAGGTCCCCTCAGGCCCTGGCTACCTCATTCCCCCAATTCTCACCCTCAACATCTCTTTCTCTCTAGTCCATCCCAGTGCCATCATTTACAACAGGGTTCCAAATCACTTCCAACCTTACTCTACACTATTCCCCTTTCACATCATGTTACCACTGGAATTGAAACCAGAGAATCTTCATTGGCTGTGGGGCTCCTCTGCCACTCTCTACTCATATCAACCAGGAAGGGCAAGGATCTTTCCCTTTTCTAAGGCTCTTTTTGCCCATCCATAAAATAAGCACCAACTGCTAATTTAGTATTATAGATCTAGATTTGGAAAGAAATTGAGAACATTTCATTCAACTCCCTCATTTTACAGATGAGGAAACTGAGGGGTAGAGAGGTTAACTGACCCAAGCACCCAAAGATAGTAACTGGCAGAGTCAGGTTTTGAACTCGGGACCCATGCATCAAGCCCAGGCTTGGAGATATTAAGTGATTTAGACATAAGCCTAGGCTTTCTAAGGTTGTAGGTCCCATGTAAGAACCAAAAGTGAGATTTGAACCTGGGTCCTTCTGATTCCAAGTTGCCACTGTGTCTATTCTTAAGGTTTGCTCCTTCTCCCTAAATGATTATTGATTTACTTCCTTGTTTATACATTGTACCCTTCCAATAGAATGTAAGATATCTGAGTACAAGGACTATTTTGTGGGTGCCATTATATCCCCAGTACTTAGTACAAGTTCGTGGTACACAAAAGGTGGATAATAAGTGAGTTTTTGATTGAGCTAGAATTGGTTGTTAGTGACTGTTCCATTTTCCAGAGACTGAAGAAATGCAAATATCCCTCAGACAGGGAACTCCATAAGCCATTATCAGCTGACACTGGGGGAATGGAGCTGACAGTTAGTGAAAATCATGACCCCTGAAAAAAAGATGTAGAATAGGTACCCATGGAGGTGGAAGGTGCTGGAGAGAAGGGGAAGGGACTGGAAGAGAAAAGGAATTAAGTGCAAGGAAAAACATCAACTCAACTCAGAGGCTCACTCAGGGGAGGAAGAATATCCAGGCCTGGTAAATAACCAGGGCAACAAAGGCCAAAGGCAGGTGGATTGTAAAGAGATACTAGCTTCCCCAGCCCTCTCAGCCTCCTTCCCTTCCCTTCAACCCTTATTCAAGAACCCTGGCCTCTGCATATCTATGTCACCATGCCCTGAGAGATTCTCTTACCTAGAAGAAGACAGTCATCAGTCTGAGTCACAAAGAAAGTAAGGCTTTGGGCTGAGAGGTGGAAAGTTCACTACAGAAAACCAAAAGAGGGAAAGAGAAGTCTACTCAATAAAGCAGCTACCAAAAGGAGAAACCAAGGCTTAGGACATAGCTTAGGGGGGTAGGAAAAGTACTTGGCCTTCAGAGTCAGGAGGACTGAGTTTGAATTTTACTTCTGACACTTATTTGCTACATTACCAGAGTCAAGTTACTTGACCTCTCAGATGCAGTTTCTTCATCTGTAAAATGGGAATAATAATGCTTGGACTGGGGCAGCACTAGGTGACACAATAGACAAAGCACTGGCCCTGGATTCAGAAGGACCTGAGTTCAAATCCAGCCTCAGACATTTGACATTTACTAGCTGTGTGACCCTGGGCAAATAATTTAACCCTCATTGCCCCACAAAAAAAAACAAAAAAAAATTATTCTTGGACTACCTACTTCCCAGGCTTGTATGAAGAAACCATTTTGTGAACCATATAGCACTATAGAAATGGATTATTGCTATTATTAATACCCAGCAAGGTGGCAGACAATAGCTCTTTCCCTACTTGGTCTATCTCCAGCTCAAAACCATAGAGTTGTCTGGTCAGCCTCTGTGACCTATCACCTGAACACAGAAGTTCTAACACTGGTCTTCCCACTGGATAGAAGCAGCAAATGTCTTAGTCAATCAATATGTATTTATTGGGTAAATGACTATACGCCCAGCTCTGTGTTGGATGTTCCCTGATGGGAGATAAGGAGAATTGGAGATAAATACAAAGAATTATAAGATATGGCCCCCATTGTTATTAATTTTATAGCTTAGATACATATATACATACACACATGCATGCATACATGCATACTTTTATAGATACACACAGAAAGACAGAAATTGGAGAAATTGGGTCCCAGTTCCAATGCTGACTAGTCATGTAAATGTTCACAAGTCGTTGAAGGAAGTGGGGTGCAATGAAATGAACATTGGATTTGGAGCCAAGGCCCTAGGTTTGAATCCTGACTCTGACATTCACTAGCTGTGTGACCCTGGGCAAGTAATTTAACCTAAATTCAGCCTTCCCATCTATGGAAATACTAGCAGTTGTCTAAAGTTCTTATTAGGAAAGTACAGTAAGTTCTATAGGGATGAGCTATTTTTCTTAGCATTGCCTGTGTGACGTTAGGCAAGTCACTTACCCACTCTCAATGCCTCCATTTCCCTAGCTGTAAACTGAGGGTATTGGCCTAATTAGTCACTAAGCTCCCCTCTTTCTCCAAACCCTAAACCCTATGATTGTGATAACTAATACATATGAGACAATTAGAGCATAACTAAATGCTAAGTTATTTGTGAAACTAAATATATTCTGAATTCAAAACAGGTAAATATCAATGTGGGGTGGAATCATTAAGGTTTCCTTATTTTGAGATGAAATGTTTGACCCTAGATATTCTACCTATTACCTAGTTCTGACCTTTGGAACCATAGAAAATGTCCCTCCCCTCTTTATATAGCAATTCAGATACTTAAAGATCGAAATCTTGTGTTCCCTCTCCCAGTCTTCTCTTCTCTAGGTTAGAAATCCCTTTCCCCTTTCACCCTCATGTGAGAAAGGTCAAAGTTTTAAGACTTAAGACTTAAAGCCCTACCCAGCCCTAAATCTATGATGCTATGATCATATGATTCGGAGGCAGAAGGAATAGTAGAAGTGACATAGAGGAACCCTTCGTTTCACAGAGGAGGAAACTGAGGCCTAGAGAGAAGTAATTTTCCCAAGGGCACAAAAGGAGTAAGCAGCAGAAGCAAGATCTGAACCCTGTTTCTCAGACTCTAAACCCAGTGGTATTTCCCAAACACTGCCTTTGCCCATGACCCTGATCTCTCTCCTCTGGATATCCCATGTATACACGTCCCATTTATCCCAGGAAGGCCAGAATGAGACATGAGGGCACTTGGGTAAAAGGAATTACAGATTTGGAATGCCAGTTCAGCTCCTTAATACCTCTGTGACCAAATGCAAATGTCTCCAGCTCCCTGGTTCTCCCGTCAGATTTCTTAAATGAGGGCATTGGATTAGACACTCTCCAAGGTCCTGCCTGTGAGCCTATGACATTAAAGATAGAATTCGACGGATGTTTCCCTTCATTAATTAGGGATTTGTGACTTCTGAGCAAGACATGGAGGAAGCTGCCCATGTAAATAGACAGGCAGACCTAGTCACACCAGGTGCCTGAAGGGAAAGGACCAAAAAGCATGACAGGGTTTCCCGTTCACACTTCTTACACTTGGGCCACTAAAGGTTGCCATGTTATCCCTCACTTTGCTAACCCCTGTAGCATTCTTCAGCCTTCTTCTTCACCCATTCCATCCCAGACTTAGTACCTGCTTCTCACTAGACATGCTCTTTCCCTATGTCCTCCTGTTCCCAATTCAAGCCTTCACTGTCTATCCTCCCCCACATCACCATTCACCAAGACATGCTATCAACCTTCCGGGCTCTGTGATTTCTTTGGTTTTGGCCCTCTCTTCCCAAATGAAGATCATCAATTTCCTGGACCCTAGTAGATGATCTTTGTGAGTTTCTACAGCTGGAGCCTTGTGGCTAACCAAGGGAAGGGCCTCTGAGGTTGGAGTCTAGTCCTGGGACAACAGACTTATAGCCTGCAACCAAGCACATTTCTGAGTCTTTCTGGAAGCTCAGTAGGATCCACCAGGACTTGTGCCCCGCCCCCCCCCAGAAAAGCCCTCAAAGGCCAAGATTCAGGCCCACACCACAATGGCTCCTTATTGTATTGACCCAAAGTACAAAGGGCACTGGGTAAACCAGCCCTTAGGCTTGCAATGCCATCATTTCCTTCTAGGATCCCCTTATCTGTTTCATCCCAACTCCTAGAATCACAGGATTCCTAGAGACCATTAACTCAACTCTTTTCCCTTTCCAGGAAACAGGATTCAGAGAATCTGCAAATCTCAGAATTAGAAGGGAACTCACGAGGCCATCTGGGCCACCCTACACCCCAACAAGAACTTCCTTTAAGACACCCAACAAGTGATCATCCAGGCTTTGTTTGAATATGCTCACTGATGGGGAGTCCACTACCCCTAGAAGCCCATTCTACTGTCCATCAGCTCTAACTGCTAACATCAATTTTAAATTTCCTCTTCTGTATCTTTCTGTATTTTCTTTCTCTGTAAATTTCCAACCATTTCTCCCTCCCAGTTCTTCCCTCAGGGACCAGGCAGAACAAGCCAACTCACTCTTCAACAAGACTGTCCTTCAAATGGCTGCAGATAGCAAAATCTTGCCCTGCCTAATGAAAATCCCCAATTCTTTCCACCTCTCCTTGTGTGGCATGTGCTCTAATCCTCCTACATTCTCCTTCTCTGTCCTTGCTAAAGTGTGCTGCCCAGGACTAAATAAACAGTACACGAAAGGAAGTCTGATTGGAACAGAATAGAGCAAAAACTCTCATCTCCCTTTTTCTAGCTCCACTATGGGTTGAGCACACAGTAACAAAAGCTAGAGCTCCCAGCCTCCCATTTCCTTTTCCCCAGGTTCTGAATAAGGGACAGCCAAAAAGAGTTCCAAAATAATGCCTACAACAAAGTCAAAAAGGGTATTTCTACTTATTCCAGATTTGGTACCAACCCATGCCTTGGCCAGTGGCCACAGTTCTTTCCTCATGAATCTAAAAGAATCCTGCATCTGCAGGAAAGCAACACAGGCATGACTTTGCCAGATGGACCCAAGAGACTTGAAATGGAGTGGGAGCTATGGTTTTATCTTGCTATGAAAGTCCTCTGCTCTTTCCCACCCTGCCTCAACCCATAACTGCCCTCATCCCATGCCTATACAGCAGCTGTAGAACTCAAGAATTCTCAGGGATTTCCAGCAAAGTCAGAGGTAGAGAAGTACCATGGAGATGGGTGAGGAGGCTTCAGAAAAGTTGGAATTTAGCTCCCATTTTAAAAACAGAGTCAAGACTTTTTTAAACAGGTGTAAACATGATAGGCTATTGTGGCCCCTCTTCACCTTGAAGAAAAGTTCCTATCGAGTACATTTCACTAAATGGAAAGACGAAACTAAGATCTTTCGGTGTGCTCGAGCCTAATGCAAGGTAACAGCATCAGGGTTGGGGCTCAGGGTGGTGCTTATTAGGGGTTGGGGGGGAGAAGAGAGACAGGATCAATGCAGCAGCTGTTTCTAGGGATCTGGGGCTGGGGGTGGAGCCATGCTTACACATGAGACAAACAGAACAGGGGATATGAAAACAGAAGACCCTGAAGCACAACAAGGTTTCCAGTGAACAGCTGGCCACTGAAATAATGACACCAAAGGGTTGGTTTCATGTCAAAGGAACTGATCAGACGAGGAAAACAAGGTTTCGGTTTCTCTCCTTGTCTCACTGACAGCCTGCAAACCCTGCTCCTCCACCAAAGGGATACTGTGCCTGAGCCTTCCATACCCTCTCTTGTCTGAAATGCAGGATGCAATTGCTACCTCATCTGGCCAAGCTATATTTGCTGACATTGGCATTTCAGTTTTTAACACCTTTTTTGCTCTTTCCCAATCTCCCTCTTACCACTGCCTCTCTAGCTCCCCAATTCTCAGATTTCCTCATTCCCAGCCCTACTTTCAAAATAGAAAGTAGGCATCCCTATGAGTCCAGGAGAGGGTTCAGGGTTTGAAATTCCAAGAGGGTGGCACCTACCTTCCACAGGCGAGGTCTTCAAACGCCGACAGATTCCTTCAGTGTCCCCATAGGTCTCCTTGATTTTGACCACAGCCTCTGTCCCCCGAAGTTCCATGAGGGAGCGGAGCTCCTCCATTGTACACCCAAAATCGCCTGCATGGTTGGCCTCATTTCTTTGGTTCTTGGAATAAAAATCGCTGTTGGTCATGTCTCCCATTTTTGCTGAGGTTCCTGCTCCACTTTGGGCAGATCCAAGGGTTATTATTATTTTTTACTTATCTGTTTTAGGTGAGAGGGGAAAAGAAGCAGGTTCCCAATTAGAGCTATAGGTCTATACGGCTTTCGGGAAGGAAGCAACTTTAGCAACTCTGAGCAGTCGGCTCCAATTCCAAGGGAGAAAATGGAGACGGGCCAGTGTGGCGGTGGCTGTGGCAAGCTCGGAGAGGAACACCTCGACACACAGGGATCCCAGCTCCAAGGTCGGTGGTGGTGGGCCTCACGACTGCAGACCCAGGCGTCCCCATTCAGCGCTGTCCATGCTGCTACTCCCCAGGGCCGGTGTCTACATGGTCATGGCCCCTTCCTGATACCTATGGGAATAAGCACAGGGCAGAAGTTAAGAGAAAGGCTGCCCTTAGCTAGGAAGCCATTTTCTCTACCTTTTCTCATTCATACCCTCACACACAGGACTGTTCACATTTGCGCCTCCATCTCCCTATGCACACTCTCACACAAGCATGCCTTCCTTTTACCACATACTACTCTGTGTGTGTCTCTGTCTTTCTCTGTCTCTGTGTCTCTGTCTGTCTCTGTCTCTCTGTCTCTCTCTGTCTCTGTCTCTCTCTGTCTCTCTCTCCCCCTCCCTCCCTCCCTCTCACAAGTACCATCCCTATATACAGCCATCCACCCAACCCCCACATATACTGTCCCATAAATGCAGCAACTCCCTACATACCCACACATTCTACCCACATATATCTTCAGGAGTATATCCTCATAAATAAATACACTCATGTGATTTTTATCTTTAGACCTCCTTCACATCCACATTTACCAGTATATAACCACACACACACACACACACACACACACACACACAAAGGAAGGAAAAGTGGCTTGCTCATAGAAGTCTAAATCTACCCCCACCAGACTGACATGGTCCTTGCTTGCTCCAGGATAGAAGGCACCGCCAACTGAATCGCACACGGGCCTCTCCCACAGCAGCAGTCCTCCTTACTTTAATCAAGTCCCAAGAGCACCAGCTAAATGAGACAGCTCATGCATATTAATAAGGAAGTCATTAGTCCAACAGCTTCGTGGCCTCCAGCATGAGATCTAGTTCTCGCTGCTCTATCAATCTCTCATCTGACAAGCACCAAAAAGTCCCACAAGACCCATCAAGGCCAAGAAAGTAATTGGGCCCCCATTCCTTGGGGTTGGGTCCATTATGGGAACCATTTGTCAGTACAAAGAGAGAGAAATGAAAGGGGGGAAGAGAGAGAATAAAATTCAGAAGCGGTTCCCTTGCCAGCCTGGAAGGCAGTCAGATAAATGTATCTGCAGCTCTTGCCAACCCAAGAACCAAATCCCCCAAGGGGACACCGAATACCTGCCTGCCAGCAGCCACAGCAAGCATTGGGTGACAAAGGACCTGGAAGTAGCAATGGCTTTCTCTCCTTCCCCCGGTTTCAGCCACACCTGAGAGCTAGGGACAGGGCACCATGCCACATGTTCTAGGGATGGGCAGGAGGCAGCCAACTCAGGTGCCCCAGAGAAAAAGCATGGATGGAGGATAGCCAAAACTTTTCATGCTTTTGTCCTCCCCTCCATTTGTCTTTCTTTCACCCTATATAGTTTCTTTTAGTCTTCTTTTCCCCTTTTATTTCCCTGTCTCTCTTTTTCTTATTCTCTTCCTTATTTCTCTGTCTTCCTCTTTCTTTCTCTCTCATCAAGAAATTTCAGGTACAGGGGCAGCTAGGTGGTACAGTGGATAAAGTACTGGCCCTGGATTCAGGAGGACCTCAGTTCAAATCTGGCCTCAGACACTTAACAATTACTAACTGTGTGACCCTGGGCAAGTCACTTAACCCCAATTGCCTCACCAAAAAAAAAAAATAGTTTCAGGTACATTCCTTTCCATCAATCAACAAATCTGGTACATAATAAAAAAAGCACTAGCTCTGGGATCAAAGAAGCTGGGTTCAAATCTCAGCTCTGACCACTGCCCTTGGGCAATTAATTTACCTTGCCTGGGTCTCAGGTTCTACATCTGTATAATTAGGTGGGGTTAGACTAGAAGGCCTTTAAAGTCCCTGTGGTCTTATAGATGCTTAGTGTCTGCTTAGATGGGCCAAGCACAATTCTAAATACTGGAGATACAAAGCAAAACCACTCCCCATCCTCAAGGAAATTACATTTAAGGAACATAGATACTTACAAAATACAGAGTTGATGAAAGGTAATCTTACCAGGTGTAGTACTAGCAGCTGAAGGGACCAAGAAAAGCCTCCCCCAAAAAATGAAGTTTCAAATAAGTTTTGAAGGAAGACAGATTTCTAAGAGTCCTGACAAGCAGGTGTTTCCAAGTAAGAAAACACCCAGGTCAAATGTGAACTCCCTTCCTCTTGTTCCCAAAAGTCTTGTAGGGAGAGGCCTGAAGAGGTCTGGGAAAAGAAAGTTCCAAGGAAGTGGGTTGATTGGTTCCTAGCTCTTCCTCCCAGACTTCTAAGTAGATCTAGGAAGGTACCCAACAGAAGCTCCACTGTAGAACCCTCCCCCTGGAGGATGTTAGTATCTCTTTCCCTCCATCTCCCTTCCTCTCCTATCCAAAATCCAGATAGAGGAGGAGGAGGAGAAGTACTATAGAATGTCTGAATCTGAATGGCTCTCATATTGAACTGCCCCCTAGATCTAGTCAAAAAGAGGGGGAAGAATACTCTCCTCTCCAAGGTTGTCTCAATGCCAATTATGTCATTGCCCTCTCATTTGTAATGGGCAATGACTGAGAAAGAATAATAGGAAAAGATGTGTGCAAGATACAAGAAGAAGGAAGAGCCTTAAATGAGTGAGGTAGCTGAGGACTGAGTTTATTAAGAATAGAAAGAGGCCAGAATTCTGTAAAAAATGATTTGGGGGGAGGGGGTCTCTATAAATGCAGGAAATGGAGGAATGTAAATTTCAAGATACCAGGCAAGGGTGGACAGGATGATAGGACAACAGAGCTAACAACCACATCTTTTTGCAGATGAGGAAAATGAGGCTAATGAGGAAGAGGGGAGTAAGTGACTTGTCCATGATCACAGAGATAGCATGTCAGAAGTGGCGTTTGAAGCCAGGTTCTCTGATCCAGAGACAAATGATCTTTCCACTGACAGTGATCTCTCCACTGTACCATATCATCTCCAAAGAGCAGGACCAGGAACCAGCTTGAGCAAAACTCAAGTTTATGAGCTAGGAAACTAGACATAACAGTTTCCTTAGCTTCTGGCCATCCAAATGCTAACCATCTTTCAAAGCCTAATCAAATTATTTTCTACCTCTTCCATATGTAGCCTCCTCCAGCATTTCTTCAGTATTTCCAGAGAGACAGCAAGAGGGTGAGGGGACTCAGAACCATACCATGTGAAGATCAATTGAAGAAATCACAAAGGCTTAGTCTGAAGATGAAAAGGCATCATCTGTCTGCAAATATTTCAAAGATTTTCATGGGGAAGAGATATTAACTCATTCTGCTTTGTCCCAGAGGAGGAGATAAAGACTAATGAGTGGGAGTTACAGGGAGGCTCGATATAGGGAAAAATTAGAATTATCACAAAGGAATTGGGCTGCACTTCAGGAGCCAATGTATTTCCTGACAGGAGAAATCTTTCCTGTTGCAAAATAGGATGGGCCAATACATGACAATTCTATCAATGGCAGGTTCCCTAGATACACCAAATCCTACCTTCCTCAGGAACCATAGCAAACCAGAGATGCCAAGGTTTTCAGGCATCTGATCTAAATCCAACCCAAAAAGTCATGAGGACTAATATTAATGGTATTAATTCTACTAGTTGATTGAAAAGATCCAGAAGGAAGATAGTTCCAACTGAGTACCATAAGTCTTTTTCCTTCTCAAAGTCATTGAGCTAGTTAATGTCTACTTTTCATAATGTCTACTTTTCTTGACCA
Organism: Dromiciops gliroides; assembly: GCF_019393635.1. Classification (NCBI taxonomy): domain Eukaryota; kingdom Metazoa; phylum Chordata; class Mammalia; order Microbiotheria; family Microbiotheriidae; genus Dromiciops; species Dromiciops gliroides. The sequence goes on from NC_057861.1 coordinate 709,526,255, forward strand.
GAGCTTTGCCCTTCTCAAAACCATTATCTATACCTTCAGGTACTCTTCTTTTTCCCCCCTCAGGGCAATGAGGGTTAAGTGACCTGCCCAGACTCACAAAGCTAGTAAGAGTCAAGTGTCTGAGGTTGGATTTGAACTCAGGTCCTCCTGAATCCAGGGCTGGTGCCTTATCCACTGTACCACCTAGCCGCCCCCGGTACTCTTCTTTTAAATCTTCAGACACAAGCATTTGCTTGTAGACATGTCAATCATTCCATGAGCATAAGAACCATAACCAGGGTGGGACAATTGGAGCTTTGTCCAAAGATGCTGACATTGAAGGGAATATACTTCATCTATGGGGGAGGGGGAGGCATTTCTAGCAGAGACTGTCATTTCCACACTTCAAAACACCTCTGCTTACCCCTGTGACAGAGATTATGGAGAAGGGTTCATTAGCCTACTCCATTCCCTGATCAGGATCCAATCAGGGTGATAGCTCTATCCCATGGCCTTCCCTACTTGACCCTTCAACCCCCTAACCCTAAAGAGGTAGAAGCTGGAGTCTAAATTCAATTACATTTTCAATTGAGCCATCTTTTGTTCCACTGTCATCCTAATTGTTTCATCCTAGTGAAAAAAAATCCTAGTTATAATTCTGCTGGGCATGCACATGCAGAACTCAGGTTATTTGGGATGTCATATAAGCACCACTAAAGTTCTGGATCTTGTCACATCTTACTTGAACTATTGCAGCCTTTTCATTGGTCTCTCTGATTCCCATCTTTGCCCTCTCCAATCCATGTTCCACACAGCTGCCATAAAATAATTCTTGTAAAGCAAAGAGATAATGCTATTACTCCCCTACTCAAGAAACTTCAGTGGCTCCCTATTAATTTGAATTCACAATACAAAATCCTCAGTTTAGAATTCAAGTCTGATTAGAGACAACTTTTCCCCATTATCTCACATTTCTCTACATGTTAGCCAAACTGGCCTACTTGCTTCTCCCTCAATTTGTTGGCTTCTACCACGATGCCTTTGCATAGGCCATCCCACATCTCCGAAATTCATGTCCTTACCTATGCTTTGTGCCATCCTTTGCTTCTTACTAGAAACCTTTTTTGCCATCTAATACTAGAATCCTTTGCTGATCACCCTGCCTCCACTTATTAGTAGTCTCTGCTTCCTCAAATTATCGTATATTACTTCTCCTCTCCATCCTCAGTAAAATGCAAACAATGAGGGCAGGGATATTATAATATGTCATTTTGTCTTTCTATCACCAGCACTGAACTGAGCAGAGTGCTTAACATAATAGACACCATATACATTTGTTGTTGTTCCTGGACAATCTGGAACTATAGATTTCCTAGGTGAGCTGACCTCAGCATTCCTGGGGATGAAGAGATAACTCTAAAGAAATTGTGTACTTAATGTTCAGTGATACACATGGATGGAGGGACAAGGGAGGAAGAGAAGCATTTCAAAAATTGATCATGGAACGTGGAATTTTAGGACAGGAATGGACCTCAGAGATAAACCAGGCCAATCCCTTCATTTTAGAGATAAGGAAATTGAGGTATTGATGAAGGGAAGGGTCATTCAATGTCACATATACAAGAACTCAGGTTGCCTGATTCCCAGCCTCCCCTCCCATTCTCCAAAAAGGCAATGTAGTATGACCAAAAGAATGCTGAAGATAGAGTCAAGAAGGTGCTGAGTTCAAATACCACCTTTAACACTTATTAGCTTCATTATTCCAGGCAAGTCACTTACTTAATCTAGCCTTTATAAAATGAGGATAGTAATAGCAGCTAGGAAACTGGTAAAACCTATACAATTGCAAAGTAGATGATCTGAACTGATAAACAATCAACTCAACCAATTGAAAAGCATTTCTTAAATAACTTCCCCGTGTCAGAGACTGGAAGAAAGAGTTTTGTTTTGTTTTGTTTTGTTTTTCCCTCTGAGTTCTCTAAAACAAGGAAATCACAAGTCCTATTTTTTAAAATAGCAGCAACTTCATGCGGCTGTTATGAGAATAAAGTGCAATAATGTATGTAAAGCATTTTGCAAACATTAAAGTGCCAGAAAAATGGGAGCATACTATTGTTATTAGCATCTCTACATTACCTCTTCCCACCTAAGCCATAGGGACAAGGTCTTCAGGGCCCAAATGCCAGAACCAATCAAGTCCACAGCATTGCCCTGAGTCCCAGCAGCTATGAAAAGCACTCCATTTATATGCAAATGAGTTTTTATGCTTAATCATTTTGGTCACAAACCAATCCTTGCATAAATACCACCTGGACAAGCAGAGGCTAAAAGCAAAGTGTGATTAGTTTCTGTCCGTTTCACTGCTGAGACATGGGATCATCAATTTAAACTCCTAATCCAACCCTCTCATTTTATAAATAAAGAAACTGAGGCCAAGAAGAGGCTGAATGACTTTCCCAAGGTATTAAAGTATATTCGGTGTGGGGCAGCTAGGTGGTGCAGTGGATAGAGCACTGGCCCTGGATTCAGGAGGACCTGAGTTCAAATCCAGCCTCAGACACTTGACACTTACTAGCTGTGTGACCTTGGGAAAGTCATTTAACCTTTATAAAGCACTTAATTCAATGTCTGGTATATAGTAAGTGACCTATAGATGTTACTTACTCTTATTATATTATACAGTGATTTCCTTCAGTTTAAATATCTTTTACTGTTCTGTACTTAAATATTTATCAACTTTTCACTAAGTTTAGTGGAAGGAAAAAAGGGATGAGATATCAGCCCTGCCCTTAAGTTGCTTGCAGTCTATTTGGGGAGAAAAGGTACTGCTACATATCAAGTTAAATAATAACCCTCAAATGTAGTAGTGTAAGTACTGTGGTTATCATCATCATGCTCATCACTAACATTTATATAATGCTTTAAGGCTTGCATATGTTCAATTCAATCCTCACAACCTTGTGAGGTAGGTGCTATATTACCCTCATTTGGCTAAGAGAGATTAAAGTTAGCCAGGGTTACAAAGCTAGTAAAGGGAGTCTAAGGGAGAATTGTAACTCAGGTCTTCCTAACTCCAAGTCTAATGCTCTTACACCACCTAGCCCAAAGTAGTTTGGGCACTTTAGGACTATGACAGCTATGAGACCTAGGGTGAGGGAGATTATTATGGGATATTACACTGTTAGCTGCCTGCGGGAAGGATTTCCATCTTATTTACCACTGTAATTCCCTCAGGGACTAGAACTTTGACTACTTTGTGTTTTGGAGTAGAAGACAAAGCAGAGAAGACTTAGGTGCCAAGACCCAGAAAGAACTAGAAAGGTACTAGGCTTCCAAGATACCATACAGCACTAAATTCCATGGCTCTAGGTTTCTTCTTTCTGGTCCCCACTTCTTCCCCTTTGTCCCTTCTTTACTCCATCCCCTCCCAATTCTCCTGCCATTCGTCCTCTATGCCACTGATTCATGTGTGACCTTAGACAGATAATTTCACCTTTTAACCCTTGATCAACCTCAGTTTCCCAATCTGATTTAAAGGGGGCAGGGAAGAATGCACTTCCTCACTCACAGAGTCTCATAATGTCAGAGCTGAAGAATTTTCAGAAGCCATTAAATCCAACTCATATCAGAAACAGGACTCCCCTCTACACGCTGAAAAAGTCATCACTGGCCTGTACCTGGACATCTCTAATGAGGGAAAAGCCATCAGCACTTCATCTAGAAGCCCATGCTACTTCTGGGCAACTCTCTTTGGGACCAAGTTCTTCACATCAAAGCGACAGATATCATTCTCCACATTCAACCCATTCCTCCTTGTTTTACCCTCTGGGGCCAAGGATAACAAAACTAATTGGTTCCTCTTCCATATAAGGTATATGGTTGACCAAGAGTTTGTTCTCAAAACCAACAAGACTTGGAATCAAAACCCACCTGTGACAAATACTAGGTGACCTTGGGCAAGGACATTTAACCTCTCAGTGCTCTAGGTAACTTTCTAAGACTATGAGTTCCTGAGAAGGCATTTTTCTGCACTGGTAGAGAGAGTTCCCTTCACTGGAAAAATTAGGGGTTCAGTCTCTTTCCCTTCCCACAAGACAGACTTTCAATTATTTGCTCAGAGATCACAACAGCATAAATTTGGTGTTGGAAGAGAACTTAGAAATGATTGAGTGAGGCTCCCTCATTTTCCATCTAAGGAAACTGAGGCACAGAGAAATTAAATTATTTGTACAAGATCACACAGTATCTGAGCTGGGATTTGAACCTGTCTTCTTAATTCTGAGTCTACCCCAGATGGGATCTGGCCCAGGCTGAATATAGCAGCACTAATGCCTCTAGCTTATCATCCTCTGCCCAAGCACCACTGTTTCAGTTCATTGATAAACTGGCAATTTTCCAGAAGAAGAGCAAGAAAAATAATAAAGGGACTTGAGATACCATGTAAGAATTGGTTGAATGAAATATATATGGTTGCCCTGGAAAAGAGAAGATTCAAAAAGTCTGGATTCAGGTGGTCACAAGCTTTAACACCTCAAGATCTTTTCTAGACAAACATCACAACATACATCCACCATCCCATACATGTGGAGTTGGTTTCTTTAAACCATGTAAGACTTTACATTTATACCAATTGTTTCACATTATTAGATTCAACTCTACATTCTAGTTTGTCAAGACATTTTGTCATCCACAATTTTTAGCTATTTCTCTCACTTTGGGGTTTTCTGGGAGTTTGATATGTACCTGATATGCTGACTATGCTTTCATTCTCTAAAAAAAATTTAAATAGCATAAAAACAAACATAGATTCCTTGAATACCACCAGGAAACGTCTTCCAAGTTGACAAAGAGCAATTAATAACTAGACTTTGGGTTCAGCCATACAACCAGTCCAAAAACAATCTAACTGTCCTTTACTCTACTTTATCATCAGAATCCACACCTTCATTTTTATCTGGGTGCCAAGCATCCTGTTGACATAGTTCTAGTCTTTCTTTTTTTCCTTTCTTTTTTTTTTTTTTTTGGCTGGGCAATGAGGGTTAAGTGACTTGCAGAGGGTCACACAGCTAGTAAATGTCAAGTGTCTGAGGCTAGATTTTAACTCAGGCCCTCCAAAAATCCAGGGCTGGTGCTTTATCCACTGTGCCACCTAGCTGCCCCCACAGTTCTAGTCTTTCAAAGTCAAGAGCAAACTCTAAATCTATTGCTTTTGGTTTTGGTGTTAATGTTGGTGTTGGTGTTGGTGTTCAGTCATTTTTCAGTCATGTCCAATTCTTCATGACCCCATTTGGGATATTCATGACACAGATAATGGAATGGTTTGCCATTCCCTTCTCCAATTGCTTTTGAAATATCCCCCCATTACCATATGGCTAGATACAACTTGACACTCATTTAATAGTATCCTTGTAGTCCCAGATCTATCATGATCTAGCTGTGTGGCCTCAGGCAAGTTGCCACCCTCTATGGGTCATAGTCTCTGTGTCTGTAAATTGAGAAAGTTGGATTCAGTGAAATCTAAGGGTCCATCTTGGTCTGCCTATCATTGGATGATTCCAGGTAGAAGTAGGCATCATACCCTTTCAGTAAGTAAGTTCTGTAGAGAAAACAGATCATTTCATCAACAAGGCTGACCTTGTTTCAAATAGCTATGAGGGTTCCTGTTTGGGAATGAATGAATGTCAAGACCAATTTGTGAGCAGCGCAAGCAAATCAGTTTCCTTTCTGTAGTCATACCTTGTTCTTAACCCTCAAGGTACATTTCCCTATTCACAGAAGAGATTTGGCTCCAAGAGAATTAGGGCTATTGCTCAAATTTAAGTCTTCCTGAGGCTTCAGGAGGACCTGAGTTCGAAGTCGGTATCAGACAGTTGACACTAGCTGTGTGACCCTGGGCAAGTCACATAACCCTCATTGCCCATCCCCCCCCCAAAATAAAGAAATAAACAAACAACTAAATAAATAAATAATGAATTAATAAATAAATAAATGGATAGATAGATAGATAGATAAGTCTTCCTTCAGATGAATCAACAAACCAACCAGCAAGCATTTGTTAAGTGCCTATCATGCTCCAGGTATTGTATCAGATAATTGTCATTGTTGTTCAGTCATGTCTAACTTTTTGTGATTTCATTTGGATGTTTTCAAAGATACTGGGGTGGTTTATCATTTCCTTCTCCAGCTCATTTTACAGAAGAGGAAACTGAGGCAAAGAGGGTTAAGTAACTTGTCCAGGGTCACACAGCTAGTAAGTGACTGAACCTGGATTTGAACTCATGAAGTTGAGTCTTCCTGATTCCAAGTCCAGGGTTCTATGCACTGCACCACCTATAGCTGCCTATAACAGGTACTGGAGATACATAAATGAAACAATCCCTTCCCTCAAGAAACTTAAAGCCTATGTAATATAAAGACATACCATTTGACACCACTGAGATGAAGACAATTGGGCCAGAGGCCCTGAAGGCTACTTCCAAAGTGGAATCCCAGAAATGTCACAAGTAGTGTCCTGCTCAGAGGATATATCTGGAATATTATCCCTCCTCACTTCTGTTTCTTGGAACCCTTAGCTCCCTTCAAGGCTCAGTTCAAGTGATGCCTTCTTCATGAAGCCATTCTTGATTGCTCATACTGCCCCTCACCTCCAAATTACTTCATATTTATTCCATATATATTTTGCATTTACTTATCTGTGTGTATGCTATTCTCCTTTAGCAGAATGTGAGCTCCCTGAGGGCAAGAGCAGTATTCCAATTTTTTGTCTTGAACCTCCAGTGCCTGGCACCCAGTAGACAATGAAGAAATGCTTATCAGATTTAACCAAATAATTCATTAATTGCTTACTATTCATGCACTGTTGTCCTTTATACTGAAGATACAAAGATAGGTTGCAGGGGGAGGGGTTAAGTGAATTAGTCCATACTCTATAGGAACTTATATTCTGTTATGGAGGGAGGAAATACAACATGCCCAAAGATCAATATAATATAATATCGACTTCAGCAGAAGAAAAGCAGAGACCAAGACAAAACACTCTCCAAAAATGTAAGATGGAAACAATGACTTTCCGGGGAAGGTTTCCTGGGGAAAGTTGCTTCTGTGTTGGGCCTTGAAGGGAGAAAAGGATTTCAAAAGACAAAGATAAGGAGGAAGTGCATTCCAGGCAGGGGAACAAGCCTGTGCAAATAAATGTAGAGGAGCCGAAACTGGACAGGCTGAGATTTGTGGCAGTTAACATATAGTCCAGTTTAAGCTGAAAAGTAGAATGTGTCATGGGAACTTTGAAGGCAGGAAAGGAAGATCCAGGTTGCATAAGGCCTTGAAGAGCATCCTCTATATTGTATTCTGTGAGGAATTTTCTGGATTATATTATTTTAAATGATAATAAATAATGTTATTTATTATTTTATTCTGTATAAGATTAAACAGAGAGTCACTGAGTATTTTCTTTTGAACAGGGGAATTGTTTTTAGGAAGATGGTGTGAGCACCAGTGGGGAGGCACAGGGAGGGACTGGAGGAAGAAGGAATCCAGTTAGGAGGACAGAGTCTTGTGAATGAGTAAGATCTGTTCTGTGGTTTAAACAATCAATTTTGTTACTTTTTCTCTATTTCTTTATTGCTTTTTTCTCTATTTTTCTATTTATTACTTTTTCTCTATTTCCCTGACACTAATTTTCTGTTAGGGCCAAGAAGAGAAAACTGGGCTTTGCAGGTTGGTTTTATGATGTAGGATTAATAACCATCCATTCTTACAAATGTCTTTGATCACCTTAGTCACTCACTCTTCCTCTCCTGCTGAGCAATTGATTCATGTAACTGATAATAAAAGTGATGCACAGAGAGATTAAACAAATTGAGAGTCTACACAGCAAATCGAGAACAGAGCCCAAATTCAAAACCAAAGCCCTGGAATTTCTATAGCTTCCCCTACTTCCTTCCAACCAACAGTGGCATAACACCATTGGATGACATCTAGAAATGGAAGAGAAATTTGTTACTACCTCCCTCAAGGAGACCAAGGCCCTAGAGAGCTTATGGGACATGACACACATCAGGAGAACCATAATCTGAACCCAGATCCTCTGATTCCAATTTCCAGCATTCTTTCTACTGTGTGAAGCTGCTTCCCTAGTTGGTCAAGAATAGAGGAAAGAATAATCAACAGCAAGATAGGTGTGAGTGCATAGGATCAAAGGTTTCTTAGATACCAACTTCCTACATTTACAAATGAGGAAACCAAGACACAGGAAGATTGAGTGGTTTGCTTAAGGTCATACAAGTAGTATGCCTCAGTCCTTGGACTCCAGAACCAGTGTGCTATTATTGCACCTGTGGAGCTCTGACCCAGACTCTGGAAGCAGTGCATTGTCTTTTATCACACCAGTAGAACTGTGGCCCAGACTCTAGAACCAGCACACTGTCTTTTATCACACCAGTAGAACTGTGGCCCAGACTCTAGAACCAGCACACTGTCTTTTATCACACCAGTAGAACTGTGGCCCAGACTCTAGAACCAGCACACTGTCTTTTATCACACCAGTACAACTGTGGCCCAGACTCTAGAACCAGCACACTGTCTTTTATCACACCAGTACAACTGTGGCCCAGACTCTAGAACCAGCACACTGTCTTTTATCACACCAGTACAACTGTGGCCCAGACTCTAGAACCAGCACACTGTCTTTTATCACACCAGTACAACTGTGGCCCAGACTCTAGAACCAGCACACTGTCTTTTATCACACCAGTAGAACTGTGGCCCAGACTCTAGAACCAGCACACTGTCTTTTATCACACCAGTAGAACTGTGGCCCAGACTCTAGAACCAGCACACTGTCTTTTATCACACCAGTACAACTGTGGCCCAGACTCTAGAACCAGCACACTGTCTTTTATCACACCAGTACAACTGTGGCCCAGACTCTAGAACCAGCACACTGTCTTTTATCACACCAGTACAACTGTGGCCCAGACTCTAGAACCAGCACACTGTCTTTTATCACACCAGTACAACTGTGGCCCAGACTCTAGAACCAGCACACTGTCTTTTATCACACCAGTACAACTGTGGCCCAGACTCTAGAACCAGCACACTGTCTTTTATCACACCAGTAGAACTGTGGCCCAGACTCTAGAACCAGCACACTGTCTTTTATCACACCAGTACAACTGTGGCCCAGACTCTAGAACCAGCACACTGTCTTTTATCACACCAGTACAACTGTGGCCCAGACTCTAGAACCAGCACACTGTCTTTTATCACACCAGTACAACTGTGGCCCAGACTCTAGAACCAGCACACTGTCTTTTATCACACCAGTACAACTGTGGCCCAGACTCTAGAACCAGCACACTGTCTTTTATCACACCAGTACAACTGTGGCCCAGACTCTAGAACCAGCACACTGTCTTTTATCACACCAGTACAACTGTGGCCCAGACTCTAGAACCAGCACACTGTCTTTTATCACACCAGTACAACTGTGGCCCAGACTCTAGAACCAGCACACTGTCTTTTATCACACCAGTACAACTGTGGCCCAGACTCTAGAACCAGCACACTGTCTTTTATCACACCAGTACAACTGTGGCCCAGACTCTAGAACCAGCACACTGTCTTTTATCACACCAGTACAACTGTGGCCCAGACTCTAGAACCAGCACACTGTCTTTTATCACACCAGTAGAACTGTGGCCCAGACTCTAGAACCAGCACACTGTCTTTTATCACACCAGTACAACTGTGGCCCAGACTCTAGAACCAGCACACTGTCTTTTATCACACCAGTACAACTGTGGCCCAGACTCTAGAACCAGCACACTGTCTTTTATCACACCAGTACAACTGTGGCCCAGACTCTAGAACCAGCACACTGTCTTTTATCACACCAGTACAACTGTGGCCCAGACTCTAGAACCAGCACACTGTCTTTTATCACACCAGTAGAACTGTGGCCCAGACTCTAGAACCAGCACACTGTCTTTTATCACACCAGTACAACTGTGGCCCAGACTCTAGAACCAGCACACTGTCTTTTATCACACCAGTACAACTGTGGCCCAGACTCTAGAACCAGCACACTGTCTTTTATCACACCAGTAGAACTGTGGCCCAGACTCTAGAACCAGCACACTGTCTTTTATCACACCAGTAGAGCTGGTTGACGTTGTTTAGTCATGTCTAACTTTTTGTGATTTCATTTGGATGTTTTCAAAGATACCGGGGTGTCCTGTCTGTTATCTCACCAGTAGGATTCTGGCCCAGACTCTAGAACCAGTACACCATCTGTTATTGTACCAATTCTGACCCAAACCAGTTGTTGGACCTAGGGCAAGTCACCACCCATCCCTGGGCTTTAGTTTGTGTGAGGGCATGCAGAGATCTAGTTGATTGAGCTGAAACAGCACCGGGGCCTGGAAGCAGGACAACCTAAGTTCAAATGTGGCCTCGAACACTTACTAGGTGAACGATCCTGGGCAAGTCACTTAATCCTGTTTGCCTCAATTTCCTCAACTGTAAAGTGGGGAGAACAATAGCACTTACCTCCCAGGGTTGTTCTGAGGATCAAATGACATAGTATTTGGCTTTTGTTTTTTTTTTAAGTGAGGCAATTGGGGTTAAGTGACTTGCCCAGGGTCACACAGCTAGTAAGTGTTAAATGTCTGAAGCCAGATTTGAACTCAGGTCCTCCTGACTCCAGGGCCGGTGCTCTATCCATGACATAGTATTTGTAAAAGTGCTTGGCACAAAAAAAGTGCTTGGCACAGTGCCTGGCACATAGTAAGTGCTTTAAAAATACTTCTTCTCTTCTTTTCTTCCTCCCTTCCAGGCCCAATGTTCCAAGCATCTCTGAATCTCCAAGAATATTCTGACCATACTGGGTTTATGCATTTTTATTCCTCTTATTAGCATTTAAATAACTATGCATTATTATGTCTCAGTGCCTCAAGAATAAGTTGAAAAGCCTTAATAAAAATACCAGATTAAAAGGGGGGGTAAGTAATATTTCCTTAGTTAACTTAACAAAGAGAAACGTATCTTTCGAAGGAAGGATTTAAAAAGAGGGGGGAAAAAACTTTTCAAAAATGAAGTGAGGGATGTTCGCTGTGACATTTGCAAATGAATTCTGTGCTAAAAATAACTTCCTGATGCCCAGCATTTCTGTTTTAAGATGTTCTGTATTTAAATACCTACTTATTTTTATCACCTTTTCACGTGAATCCAATCTGGGAGCAAGTAGAAATTTGCTGAATGTGGCTGAGGCTTGGAGACTCCAGACATATGAATCCTAATGTCTTCAGCCTGCTCTCACACAGAAATATGACTTGCTTTGCCCACTTTTCCCTTGCTAGCAGAGCCTTCAATGTCATCAGTTTTTAAATTTTGAAGGAAAAAAAAGGAATTTACGAGGACAAGGCAGTCAGACCAGGTTCCTTGTGGGGGAGGCCAATTTTCTAAGCTGTGGAAGCCTTGAGAGAATGGATGTGGGCTCTGAGGCATCCAAGGTGTCTGGGAAATGGCAAGAGAGTGGCAGAAGCCCTTTCCACACCAAGAGGTGTGCAGTGACCTCAAGTCACAGCCCCAAAATCATTGAAGAATACCCAAAGATGGTGCCACCAAAAGCCTGTCTCCTCCATGAGCTTGTGAGAAGAGGAGAAATATAGGCAAAGTCAAGTGGATGAGCCAACCCAAATCCTCATCCTCACCCAACTACCATGCGGGTCTGGGGGCAGCCAAAGGTAACTACGAGGCTCAGTGCAGACACCAGGATCCCAGCTGGGTGAGGCCCAGAGACACAGCCAGCTGAGGCCTCTGCACCAAGCAGCTACTGCTGAGTTCTGAGAGGGAAAAACAACAGCTCAATTCCTCAAGGAACAATAGCATTGGTCCAAGGGTCCCAAAAAAATCACCTTATCTTCTGCTTCTAGACAGGGAAAATGAGGGGCCAGGACTTTTTGGAGAAAGGATACTGCCCAAACTCCACATTTGTGTATCTGTGTGTGAGCATATTTGTGTCATCTACATGTATGACTGTGTGGGCATTCCTATGTGAGAGTAAAGGTGTGAATATGAGAATGCCTGTGTCAAAGTGCATGTATGTAAGGAAGTACGTGTGTTTATGGCCACCTGCCTGTGAGAGCATCTGAGTACGTGTCACGTGTGTTTAGATGTGATAACATGTAGCATTCTTGCCAAACCTTAAAACTCTATCAAAATGTCACTTATTTTCATGCTTAATGTTATTATTTTTTTATGTGAATTTGTGTCCATGGGTGTATCTTCATGGCCTAGTACCTGTGTAGATGTGAGAAAGAACATGAGTGAGTGTGCCTCTGCTTGTCAGTGCATCAGCACCTAGGGGTGTGTGGGATCATGCCTATGCACACATGTCTGCCTGAGAACACAGATATTTGTATGAGAGTATATAAATGTTAGAATGACACCCTTCATGCATCTATAGGACTTGTGGTAGGAAGTGCTCCATGACCCCCCTCCACCCCCCCAAAGAAAGGAAACCTGTGAATAGGAGGATGTACATGAGTGTGTCTGCCTGGAAGTGAGCACCTAGCTATGTGTATGTGAGAAAGCCTGGGTACGTGTGTGCGCGCATGCGCGCACCCACAGAGAAATGCAACCAAGTGCGTGATGTCAGTCACAGGTATGTGGATTCTCAAAAACTGAGAGAAGGAAAGGGGAATGATGAGGAAAAGGAAAAGCTACACCTTAGAAGCAAATTCAAAGCTCCTATTTTCTTCTCTAAAGTGAAGGTTCTTGACCTAACATCATGGCATAGATTATAGGGAGCCTGTGAACTTAGGAAAAAAATTACAACTTTATTTTCAGTAACCTCTGGCTGAAATTTAGCATTTCCTTCAATTACTTAAAAATAATATTCTGAGGAGGGGTTGATGGGGCCTACAAGGTTCCATCGCATACACAATAAAATGTGAAAACCCCTGATCTAATGGCCCAGGCTGATCACTCTCTAAATCCATGGACTTTTTAAAGCAATATTTGGATAACTTTTTTACCATCTTTTTGAGTTCCTTTGTAATCCTCTATATTTTAGTTTATGAGTTTAAAGAGAATGCAGTGCTTTTTGCACCATAAATACTTAATAGGGCCGTTGTTTTTCATTCATTTGTTCATTATTCTGAGAAGGGGTCCACAGGCTTCACTGGACTGCCCAAGGGGTTCATGATACAAAAAAAGATTAAGGACCTCCTTAGTGTAAAGTCTGCAAAGGAATGGGGAGGGAGGAGGATACCTAGCAACTTCCCTTTCCCCTCTAAAATCAACATCATTCAGACCCTGGTAGAGTCTTGGGAGAGAAGTCAGAGGAGGAGAGGTCTGTCTGACAACCACCAGGCCTTGGTCAGCTCCTCAGCCTTCCTTCCGCTTGTCCTTAACTCCAAGGGCTCAGGAACCAGCCAATGCTGTATCCTGTAATTTCTCCTACGGCACATTAGCCTGTCTGGTGGCTCTGAAAAATAAGCTAATATAACAGCAGCAGACACCAAGGGGCAATCGGGAAAAATGAGCAGTTACAGCTCCCCTGGGACCTGTGATCACCACCTCTACAATCAGACATCAAGGCCAGGACTTCCATAGGAGGCTCACTGGGAAAAAGCCTCTCTCAGCCAGGGCTGGCCAACCACACACCAGAATCCACAGCCTTGCTACTTCATAGAAAGATGGAGAAAGAGATAAGCAGAGAAAAGTCATTTAGACTGAAAAGAGGCTTAATTTAGGAAGGAGCCGTCAAAATAATTTAATCCAAACTCCTCGTTTTTGAGATGGAAAAAAAAATGTAACACAGGAAAGGAAAGTGAGTTGCCCAAAGTCAACACAACTAATGAGTGACCTTTGAAACCACCTCCCGATTCCCAGCATGTAGAGCAAGCTACTACATGCAGGATGATAGAAAGCCTGCATTGAGAGCTAGCAAGCCCACAGAGATCACCTGGCCCCACACAGCCCCTTATTCTACAGATGAAAAACATGCAGCCCTGGAGAAGGAAAGACACTTGTCAGAGATATCGAGTGGCGGAGGCAAGCTGCAAACCCAGCTCCCCTGATTTTAAATCAGTGTTCTTTCCATGGAATCTGGAGAGATGAAAGAGGCCTCAGATGTCATCCAGTTAAACATCAAGGAACACACAGGATAACAAAAGCTCACATTCCTACGGTGCTTTAAGGCTTCCAAGGATTTTTTTTCTCACTACGACAGTGTGAGGTAAGTGGTGTAATTATTACTGTCCCCTTTTTACAGATGAAGAAACTGAGACTCAAAGATGAAGGCCATTTATCCCTGATTAGACAGTTAGCAAGTTAGCCCAGGATTCCTGACTAACAGCCTAGCCCTTTTCCTCCTACATGCTGCCTTCCCATTGGGGGGGGGGAGGGTCTGCCCAGTGAAGTTGTGATTACTTATCTATACATGATTTGAAGGGTGCCAGGAAGCACCCCCTTTCTCATTCCCCAAAAGGAAATCTCCACTGACATTCTATCCCAGGATCTGAAATTCACAGTATTTCATTCCTTGTGTCCCTAGGACTCCTCTATAAAAGTACAAAATGCCTAGGGGAGAATTGCACATTAAGGCATTATCAGCCCTTAACATCTTGCTGGGAATTGGCTAATGAAATTGTTTTCCCTGGCAACAAGCTAAACTCAAAGGCCTGGTGAATAAAAGGCCGGGTCCATGGGCTTTCTGTAGAAAGGAGGAAGGAGAAGAGATCAGGTCACTGTTCCTGGGAGGCAATTCTAGATAGGGCTGGATCTGAGGTCTTGAGAAGCATGAGGGGAAATCGGGGCCTTTGGGGAATTACCAATAGGAGAAAAGGGGGGCACAGGGATAACATCTCTGGGAAAGTGTTAGGCAAGGGCCCATCAATCATCTGCAGAATCCATCATGGACTAGAGCTGCAAAGAACCTTAATGTATAGTGAATGGAAAACCAAATTTGGAGTCAGAAGACCTGAGTTGAATCCCCAGTCCTGTGACTTATCATCTGTGTGACCTTAGGCAAGTTATTTGACCTAGAGTTTCCATCTATCAAATGAGGGAGTTGGATGAGATGACCTCTGAGGTTTCTTCCCACCCTACATTGACAATCCTGCCATTATCTAACCCAAACCCCTCATTTTCCAGATGGCCAGATTTTATAACTTGAAATCTAGAAAGCACCCTTGGATCCAGTCCTCCCCTTTCATTCTAGAGGTATGGAAACTGATGCCAAGAAAGAGGAAATGACTTGCTTATGGTCACACAGCTAAGTTATGGCAAGGTGTGGACTAGAACACCCATTTCCTGATTCTTGATGCAGTGCTAGGGACTGAAGAACTATTCATGAGAACAGAGATAAGAGGCAGGTCTTTCTGGGTATCCTGATATGACATCTGCCATGTATTCTAGGCTATAAGTAATGACTTCTACTGACAGTTTCACCTCTAAATAGTGTTGTGTGACATCTCCACATTTTAACAGAGGTACCAAACATAGGCTCAGAGTCATGCAGCTGGATAACCTCTAAAAATAAAAAGCAAGAACTATCTCACTATTCTATTTCTGTTATGAGTTTTAGCATACCATAAGCACTTAATAAATGTTTTTCCATTCCATTCAACGTATTCCTTTGGATTAAGACAGTCTTCAGGAATGTCCTGTGAAAGTGTTCTTAGTCCTGAATCACAGACATATGAAGCATCAAAAGACCATTAATTTAGAGATAGAAGGAATCTTAGTTCAACTGAGTTCAACTCTCTCATTTTACAGATGAGGAAATTGAACCAGAGCAGTAAGGGGCCTTGCTGAATGTCACACAAGTAGAAATTGACAGTGAAGGGAATGATTGAAATATTTTCAGCTCTTAACCCACTAGCCCAGCTTAGTTCTTTAGAGCTTATTATTATCATCTAATGGGGCCCTGAGGAAATGGGACAGAGGTCTTGTAAGTTTTGATGAAAGAGAAGTGTAAGAGTTGTCCAGGTCAGTGGGTGCTTCCCAAATGGGATATTACCAGGAAGTAGACTGAGACTGGTTGAGTAGAGAACTGAGAGATGGGAAGGCTCTCATAATAATCTAGTTTGATCCCTTCAAATATGGAATGTGAGTCCCAAAGAGCAGGTTAAGTGACTTGCTAGAGATTCAAAAGGTAGTAAGTATAAACCCACATAATTCGTCAGCATTTCTATATATTACCAACAAAGTCCAGCAGCAAGAGATAGAGAAATTCCATTTAAAGTAACTGTAGACAATACAAAATACTTGGGAGTCTACCTGAAAAGACAAATCCAGGAACTATATGAACACAATTACAAAACACTTTTCACACAAATAAAGTCAGATCTAAGGAAACAGAAAAACATTAATTGCTCATGGGAAGGCCAAGCCAATATAATAAAATTACAATTCTATCTAAATTAATCTAATCATTCAGTGCCATAATAATCAAACTACCAAAAAGTTATTTTATAGAGCTAGAAAAAAATAACATCAAAATTCATGTGGAAGAACAAAAGGTCAAGGATATCAAAGTAATCAATGAAAAAAATATGGAGGAAGGTGGTCTAGTCATGCTAGATTTTCAAACTCTATTATAAAGCAGTAATTAGCAAAACAATCTGGTACAGGCTAATAAATAGAGTTGTGAATCAATGGAAAATATAAGGTACACGAAACATCATAACCCCAGTAAACTAGGAGATGATAAACCAGAAGATCCAAGCTTTTGGAACAAAAACTCCTTATTTGGCAAAAACTTCTGGCAAAACTGGAAAATAGTATACCAAGATAAGATCAAAATGGATACATGATTTATACATGAAGGGTAATACCATAAGCAATTTAAGAGAGCATGGACTAGTTTACCTGTCAAATCTATGGAAAAGGGGAGAATTTAGGACCCAACAAAATATAGAGAGCATTACAAAATGTAAAATAGATAATGTTGATTACATAAAACTAAAAAGTTTTTGCACAAACAAACCAATGCAACCAAAATTAGAAGAGAAGCAGAAAACTGAGGGTAGGGGGGATTTGCAATAAGTTTCTCTGATAAAGGCTTCATTCCTCAGATATATAGAGAATTGCAGTTTTCAGACAAAGAAA
Organism: Dromiciops gliroides; assembly: GCF_019393635.1. Classification (NCBI taxonomy): domain Eukaryota; kingdom Metazoa; phylum Chordata; class Mammalia; order Microbiotheria; family Microbiotheriidae; genus Dromiciops; species Dromiciops gliroides. The sequence goes on from NC_057861.1 coordinate 709,543,352, forward strand.
TCAAAGCTATAGTCATATGAAAAAATGGTCTAAATCACTATTGATTAGAGAAATGCAAATTAAAACAACTCCAAGGTACTACCTTACACCTGTCAGATTGGCTAATATGAAAATGATCAATGTTGGAGGGGATTTGGGAAAACTGGGCTACTAATAATACACTGTTTGTGGAGTTGTGAACTGACCCAACCATTGTGGAGAGCAATTTGGAACTATGCCCAAAGGGCTATAAAAGTGTGCATACCCTTTGATCCAGCAATACCACTTCTATGTTTATATCAAAGTGGGGGAACCTATTTGTACAAAAAATATTTATGGAAGCTCTTTTTGTGGTGGATAAGAACTGAAAATTGAGGGGATGCCTATCAATTGGGGAATGACTGGACAAAATGTGGTAAATGATTGTGATTGAATATTATTGTGCTATAAGAAAGGAAAAGCAGAATGATTTCAGAAAAACCTTGAAGGACTTACATGCACTGATGCAAAGGGAAGTGAGCAGAACCAGGAGAACATTGTACACAGCAACAGCAATATTGTATGATGAAGAATTGTGAATGTTTTAGCTATTCTGAGCAATACAATGATCCAAGACAATTTCAAAGGACTCATGATGAAACGTGCCATCCTCCTCCAGAGAAAGAACTAACATTATATGGATACGGACTGAAGCATACTATTTTTCCACTTTCTATTTTTTGTTCATCTTCTTGTACAAAATGAATAATAGGGACATGTTTTAGATGATTGCCATGCATTATCTATATCAGATTTCTTACCTTCTCAGGGAGGGGGAAGGAAAAGGAGGGAGGGATAGAATTTGTAACTCAAAACTTTTAAAAATTTTAAAACTTATTTTAACATGTAATGGCAGGAGTAAAAGATTATTTTAAAAAGAAAAGGAAAGGTAGTAAATAGCAACAGAGTTGGAATTTGAACTCAGGTCCCTGTGACTCCAAAATCTGAGGCTCTTTCACCACACTTGGGAACTTTTCCCTCCTCTGAGTTCCTATGACACTGACTGTCCATTGCCTTCATTTGATACCTAGCATCTACTGTCTCATATTCTCCGAAAGTTAACATAGTCTCTTAACTAAATTATGAGCGATGCTTGAAAGTTGAGACTCTCTCATATTCTTCATGTATCCACTACATTAACTATTTCAGAACAGGGTACTAAGTGAATATTTAATGCCAAATTAGAGAATATCAGGTTTGGAAGGACCCTGAAAGGCCATTTGGCCCAACTAATGCCTGACATCCTGCCTTTACTTAAAGACCTCCCATGAGGAAGAACCTGCTACTTCCTGAAGTAGTTCATTCTACTTTTGAGTAACTCTAATTCTTAATAACTTCTATTTTTCAAACCTAAATTGACTCTACAACCTCCATTCATTTTTGGCCTTTGGTAACCAAATACAACAAATCTAAAACTTCTTTTATGTGATAGTCCTTCAAGTACCTGAACACAAATATCAACCCTCTCCTATTGTCCTCAGTCTTCTCTTTTCTAGTCTAAACATTGCCAGGTCCTTCAAAGACTTCATATAAACTTATTTTAAGGCCCTCCACCAACCATGTTGACCTCTTCTGAACCCTTTCTATCTTATAAATGGCTTTTCTAAAATGTGGCACCAAGAATTGAACATGAGACTCCAGATGTGGTCTGGTAGAGAAAGAGTACCATGGGTATTCTTGTCCTAGACTCATTTTCTCACAATATAACCTCATACTGCATTGACTTTTCTGGCTGCCACATTACATTGTTGACTCATATTGAGGCCAGTAAAGCTTGTTGTGTGGGTGTTGGCAGATGCTCTGGGATGAGAGTAAGTAGGACAGCAGAACTCCAGTGACTTGGATTCAAAACTGACTCTTCCAGGGAATGAGGAGAAGCACATGCTAACAAAGCCTCTCTTCTAATAGTCACCTTTATTGCTCAACTGAAAGAGCTGAGGAGAAGCATCTCAGAAGATATGTGCACATTAGTGGATGCCAGCTGTGTGGCAACTGATCCTAAGAGGGTCAGGGAAACTGGGGTAAGCCACAAACAAGATCCCTGGACTCTAAGCAACTTGAGGGCAGAGACTTAGTGAGTTTTGGGCTTTGTACACCCAGCACTTAGCACAATGCCTGGCACAGAATAGGTATTTAACATTTAATGATTCCCCAGGTGATGGGATGGGCTAAGGAAGAATGGAGATGAAAAAATGCTCAAGGAGCATTCCTACAGATTCAGGAGGATAATAATAATGATATCAATAAACATTTATTAAGCTCCTACTACATGCCAGGAATTTTGTTAAGTGCTGGGGATAGAAAGAAAGGCAAACAGTCCTTACTTTCAAGGAAGGAAGGAAAGAAAGAATTTACTCACACTTACTATATGCAAAGCACCATGCTAAGCATTAAGGATACATGTAGAAAAGTAAAGTGGTTTCTGCTCTCAAGAAGTTCACAGTTTCATGGGGGAGATAAGCTAGGATTTCTAGGTAGCATTTATAAAGACCAAATATAGCTTTATGGTTTGCAAAATCCTTTATGCAAATTGTCTTATTTTATCCTCATAACAACATTGAGAAATGGGTTCTAGTATTAGTATCATTTTACAGTTGAGGAAACTGAAGCTGAGAAAAGCCCAAGATGAAACAGGAAAGATAAGGCATGTGTAAAACATAGTGTAAAAGACATCTTCAGGAACATCTGAAATCAGAAAGGGGGCAGTCATGCAGTGAGAATAACAGCCCAAGGAGGTTTGTCCTTTCATCCAAGAAATATTAGAAGACCCAGAAGAAAGCTCACAGCAGAATGGTTCCTCAATAGCTGATTTCTGAAAGGAAATTAAAAATGATGAATAACATTTGGCTTAGCAATACCACCACTGGGTCTCTACCCAAAAAAAAATCAAAGAAAGAGGACCAAATGTACAAACATATTTATAGCAGCTCTTTTGTGGTGATGAAGAGTTGGAAACTGAGAGGATGCCAATCAACTGGGGAATGGCTAAAGAAGTTGTGATATATGTATAATATGTATATGATATAGTATGTTCCATGTAATAGAGTACTCTAAGAAATAATGGGGATGGTTCTGGAAAAACTTGGAAAGACGTTTATGAAGTGATGCAAAGTGAAATGAGCAGAACCAGAAAAATAATTTATGTAATAACAATACTGTAAAAACTTTGAAAGACTTGGGAATTCTGATCAACACAATGGCCAATCAGAATTCCAGAGAACTAATAATGAAACATACCATCTACCTCCAGATAGAGAGGTGATGGACTCAGAATACAGACTGACACTTAGATCTTTTGGACATAGGCAATGGGGGAATCTGTTTTGCTTGACTACACATTGTGGAATATGTTTTGCTTGTCTTGCCTTTTCCCCTGCCAGGGATTCATTAAAGCATTGAAAGATCATTGGCACTGGACTGGCTTCTAAGGCAAGCTCTGCCTTAAACTAACTTTATAATGTTGAGGAATTCATTTGACTGCTCTGGGGCTCAGCTTCCTGCCTTGGAAAATAAGGGGATGGTTCTAGATGATGGTAATCCCTTTTGTAAGGATCAAAAGGTTACTAGCACTTCCCCCTGCATTGGCTCCAAGGTCTCTTCCAACTCCAAAATTTTATCATCCTATAATTACTCCTTACCTGTCTCTTATCCCTTCAAGAATTCCTTGAATCATTCTGGAGGCTGCTTCTTCCCTAGTCAGGCTCTTATCTTAATGGCTGATTCAGCACCCCCTAAAAGAAGACTCAAGGATGGAGAAACACCTTGATGCTGAGGAGTCCTAAATGCCTGCAAAAGTTAATCTACAGGGAGCAGCTGGGTGGTGCAGTGGATAGAGCAGCGGCCCTAGAGTCAGGAGAACCTGAGTTCAAATCCAGCCTCAGACACTTGACACTAGCTGTGTGACCCTGGGCAAGTCACTTAACCCCAATTTCCTCACAAAAAAAGAAAGAAAGAAAAAGAAAGTTAATCTACAATCCCCTTTCTCTTCATTGGTCCCAGACAACTCCTTCGACTTTTTCAAACTCATGCCCTTTACACATTAGGGAATTTCCATTCATCTTTCCAGAGTTGTTGTTTTTGTTGTTGTTGTTGTTTTCCAAATGATATCAAAAAGCATCCATTATGGAAAGGAAATAACCCTGGACTCTTGAGGGCTACATAAGCAAAGATTTTGGTGCAGGTACCACTAAATTAGAAGATTTCATGCATAGCCCCAGGGACCGAGTATAGTCAGAACTGTCATCTGCATACCAGGCCCAGCTAAGTGGGATGAGAGAGCTTCAGTTGTTCCTAATGACCTCTAGGATAAAATATAAACACATCATTTTGACATTTAAAATGCTTAGCAAGCTGGGATCAGCTGACTTTTCCAAGCATTGCTCCCCTTCACACACTCTACAATCCAGCCAAACTGTCCTTATTAATATTCTTCATATATAATAGTCCATCTCCATTTCCCATGCCTTTACATAAGTTGAATTAAATGTTTTCACCTCCATCTCTGCTCACGAGCCCACTGAAAAGTCCAGCTAAAGGCCCTAGGACATGAGGCCCAACCCACCTAGCTGCTATTGCTCCAATTAAAGTTACTTAGTATAAAGTTTGAAATTACTTATGTATACATGTGATTTCACCAATGTATGTATACATGTAACTTCACCAATAGAATGTAAGCTCCTTGAAGGCAGGGAGTCTTTCAGTTGTGTCTGCATGCATAATGTTCTAGCAGAATATCAAACATGTAGTGCATTAATAAATGCTCATTGATTGACTGGTTGATTGAAGATGCCAGTTACCATTGGCCATAAGGCAATAAGTTGCTTTTCCCATTTGATTATATAAAGGAATAGAATCGACACAATAAGTGTTATATGAATAAGAATAGATCAGGGATCTCAAATTCAGTCTACTCTGGCCTGCTTTTAGCCTATAAGTCATCTATAGCCCATTTTGCCTTTGTAATCATATTAATAAGTGTTGGTGTTGAGGCAGCTAGGTTGTGCAGTGGTTAGAGCACCGGCCCTGGAGTCAGGAGGACCTGAGTTTAAATCCGGCCTCAGACACTTGACACTTACTAGCTGTGTGACCTTGGGCAAGTCACTTAACCCCAAATGCCTCACCAAATAAATAAATAAATAAGTGTTGGTGGAGCCTAAGATGTGTGTGGTAAGGCCAAGAGTTTCCCAACTAGCCTGAGAACTGAGCATACAATCCCCCATAAATGAGTCATGATGAAACAGGGAGGCCCCAGATATGTACTTTCCTCCCCCCTTCTCACCCACCCAAATTCCTTTGAAGTGTCAGGGAAAAGAAAAATTCATCCCAGGAACAAAAGAAGACGAAAACCCTCTGCCCTTTTCTCATCAATGTCCGGTCAAAGTAATCAGTTTTTCATGAGAAGATAGGCAGGGATGGAGTTGGACCAGAAAAGATAAGAAAAAAAGTCAGCTAAATAGAAAAAAAATCCAGTGGCATACCCTGAGAAATAATGGGGAAAGAATCACACTTGGGAGTAAGGAGGAGCTTAGGATCAATTTCTGGTTGGGAAAGTTCCCAGCTGTATATCCACAGACAAGTTACAACCTCCCTGAGCCTCAGTTACCTCATCTGCAAAATGGGGATAATAATATTAATAATACCCACAGGGTTATTAAAATAAAATCCATCAATACCAGACAGTCTAGGTCCAGAGTCTGAGAGTTCAGTCAAGGTGAAAGAGAGAAAAAGCTTTGGAATAGAAGTCAGAAATGATGGATTTAGGTCCTATATCTGTCCATAACTCTCTATGTGACCTGAAACAAGTCACTTCCTCTTGGTGAGTCTCAGTTTTTTCATCTCTCCAATGTGGACAGTGAATGAGAGGATTTCTAGGATCTCTTTCAACTCTGACTTTCTTTTTTTTCAACTCTGACTTTCAATGATTCTCTGATTCTATAAGAGTTATGTGAGAGAAGAAGACTAGTAAACTCTAATCCTATCAGAGAATCCCTTTATCCTCTGCCTCTTTGTCCTGCCTGGTGGGTATGGATGGCCCTGAGTCCATAGGAATGGACTCTAGAGCAAAAGGTAACAGAGGCCTGCAGATGAGGCTAACTGCTGAGAGAGCATGCTAAGAGGTCAGGTCTCCTGGTAAACATCACAACTTAGTTTGTCTTTTATTTTCATATCCATTTTGTTCAGTATTGCAAGAGGAGAAGCAAGAGATCCACTGGGAAACTATCAATAATGGGGTTATTTAAAAAAGAAAAAACAGGTCGCCCTCTCAAACACTGCTCTCCTTTCTGTTCTGATCCCTTTTCTCCCCTCCATAGAATCATAGAATCTCAGAACTAAAATAGACCATCAACACCATCTCGTTCAACCCATGCCTTTTATGACAACGGCAAGTGGTCACCCAGCCTTTGCTTGAAGACCTCCAGGAAGGAGTAAATCACTACTTCTGGAGGACACCCACTCCATTTCTGGATACCTTTCATTCTTTAGAGGTTTTTCTTCACACTGAAATGAAATTTTCTTTCCAACTTCTACCCATGATTTTCACAGGTTCTTCCCTATAGCGCCAAACAAACTTATTATAAATATGATGATCTCTCAAATACTTGTACATCGCTACCAAGACCTCACTGTTCCAAGTCTTTTCAACTAGAGGCTCAATATCACCAGATGCCCTAAATAACATTCATATGACGTGACTTCCTGTCACCTTCCTAGTCACTTTCCACTAGGTAAACACCATTTTTTCTGGAGGGATACAAGACATCCTTTCCTTGAAGACATTCATTAAGGAAAAAAGCAACCAGCTCCACTTTTAAACCACTCTCATTATTAGTATGGTTTTCCTCATCTCAAATCTTAGAATGCAACTTTTTAACTTCTATCCATTGCTATTCACTCAGCTTATTTGTCATTGAGTTTCCTAAAATGTAGTGTATGCACAACACAATGCTGCAGCTGTGGTCTGACTAGGACAGTATAGTGAGGTACCCAACAGCACTTTGGTTCTGGACACTATGCTATGTTTTTTTTCTTAATGCAATCTAAGATTGCATTCAATTCTTTAACCTCATATTGGCTGATGACTCATATTGAGTTTGCTGTCCCCTAAAATCCCAGATCTTTTCATGATGAACTATAATCTAATTACACCTTCCTTTTCCATCTTATTTGTGAAGTTGACTTTTTTAATCCTAGTCTGAGATTTTAGATTTCTCCTAATTAAATTTCATATTATTAGGTTGGAATGAAAGTTTATCTCCATGATTTTTTTATTCCTGACATCCAATATATTAACTATCCCACCTAGTTTTGTGTCAATTGTATACTTCATAAACATGCCATTTATTCCTTTAGCTAACTCACTGATTAAAATGTTAGAAAGCACAAAGACAAAGACAAGATCTTTGGGACATGCCACTGATGATCTTCTAAGACACTACAAGTCAGGTCTCTCCAGATGACAAGTGAGGAGATATAAATTTAATTCCTGGGTCCCCTTCATATTAATGGTCTTCCATTCCTAAAAGCTTCACTTTTCTTACCATTATAATGGCATGCTACCTTCAGAAGACAGTGACTAAAATATATTAGACTCCTAAAATGAGCTGAAATTGATAACCTGTTGGCAAATATCCCCAGTTCCCATCGCGATCTTCAAGTTCCCAATTTTTGTTCCTTTTCAACTTCCTAAACTTGTTTTCTGTATTGTTGCCTTCTTGTTTTAATCTCCTTTTGTGGAGCAGTTTTGGAAAACTTCTGAAATCTTCCTATCCTGTGAATGTTATCTGGATTGGAATACAAAGCCAGAAATGAACCTATCTCCATATTGGGCCTTCTACTCCACTCAAACTGGCTCTTAAATGACTCCTGCACACACTACATTTCTTTCTCCTTTCAAACCTTTATTCCACTGGTTCTTACTCCTGATGTTTTACATAATGAAACCCCAACATCCAACTCAGATTCCTCCACCAGAAAGTTACCCATGTTAACTCCAACTCACATTGACCTACCCCCCTTCTCAACTGCCCAGTCCCAGGGAATGAACATGGAAAAGGGGAAGTTCTTTATTTTGAAGCTCCTTATAGTGTTCCTTATAAACTGTACATCCAGGTTAAGCTCCTTAGGGGGCTCAAGAAAAAGATGAGGTTCTTTTAGGAATCAATCTGATAGAAAGACTGAATTCAAGTCAATAAAACCAAATTTTCTGAGATGCAGTCTTATCAGCAAAGGAGAGAACCTATTTGCCACCCACTCAGAGCAGGTGAAGCCCTTGTTTCTGCATAATCTTAAAATCCTATAGTGCACTAATTCAAGTCAGCCTAGTAAATACAGATGCTAAACATATACACTAGCAAAAAAGACAAAACAAAACAAAAAACCATTCTTAGTCATAACCCTTCTTCATAGGAGAAATAAAAAGGCATCAGTTTACTGAATTATTCTACTAATAATAACCAGAATAACAAAGTATCTTCAACAAGAACAATTTTAGAAATACAAAAGGTAAGAATCTATAAGAAAACAAAACCTGACAGTTTGCTACATACAAGAAAGACACATGCAAAATATAAATGCATAAAGAATAAAAATGAAAGCCTGCCACTTAAATTTACTATTCATCAGGCAACTTTTTAAAAGCAAGAGTTTCTATCATTATTTCAGATAAGGCAATAATAAAAATTCACAATTTTAAGAGAGAGAAACAGGAAAACTATAATATTCTTTAAGGCATTATAAACAATAGAACAATATCATTATTAAATATATATGCATGAGCTGTCATCATATCTAAGTTTGTAAAGGAAAAGCTAAATGAATTGGAAAAAGACATAGTAAAAATAATATTTGCTGAAGCTTTTATTATTCCTATTTCAGAGGAAAAAAGAATAAAAATAAAGCAGAATAGACTGTTGGAAAAATTAGATTTGAAAAAATCATGCCATCTTCTGAATGGGGAAATTAAGAAGAAAATATATTCAAAAAATTATAATACCTTAAAAATGGATTTGTGCTAGAGCATAAAGAAATCACAAATAATTGTAAAAAGGGTAGAATCATTATTACTAGCACTAGTATTTCATTGCTTCAAAGACTCATGATCCCACAGATATGGGTGCTCCCTCCTCTAAAACAGACTGCCACACCTCTGTGCTTCCAGTGGGCTATCTTCATGTGCTTTTGTGACTGGGAAAGAAAAACCATCACCAAATGGCCAACTCTTTGGTGATGAGCTCTTCCAAACAGAGATTGGATGATAACATTCAGTCCATAGCCAGGTTCACAGTTCTTAAAACCTCCCCAGCTTGATACACTCTGCTGACAGTCTTTAAAAACCCAAGATATCTCTAAGCTGAAATAATGAGAGGGGTTGTGGTCGTGGATGGATGTCAAAAAATCATTATAATTCCATAACACTTTTTACCATAAAATTCATCTTCTCATTTGACCTTCTCAACCACTTTAGAAAGTAGAGTGATTAGGTAATATCATTCCTGTATCATAGATAAGGAAAATAAGATGGAGGCAGGTAAAGTGATTTGCCCAAGGTCTACCAGCAAGTGAGTAGAAAAGAATGAGAACCTATGTTTCCTACCCACTGGGCATAAATTCTTCTCCTCCTTCTCTTTCTCCTCCTCCTCATATATATATATATACATATATATATATATATACGAGAGAGAGAGAGAGAGAGAATAGGACTTAGAAACTGGTTTAAGATGATTTAGGTCATGGGAAGGTATTCAAAAAGTGACAGGATGATTAATCCTTGAGGATATTGTAGGGGCCATTCCTGAATTAGGCACAGAATTGGACTAAATAACCTCTGAGACCCTTGTACAACTCTTACATTCTATGGTTCTACATGGATATGTATGTTATTAATTAATTAAGCTGTCCTGGGAACCAAATATTGTTTCTAAGTAAAAATGTTCTTCAAGTTCTAAACAACTGCACTTGACAAGTTGAAAACTCCCTAGTTTAGCATTCCTGCTCCCCTGCAAAGCAGAAATCCTGCTTCCATACTGTTTCTCTTTGGAGCAGGGTGAGATACAAAACATCAGATTTACCAGTGGGCTCGATGTGACACATCCTTAATCCCTGCTACTAGGAGAGGCCGGGACTGATGGTTAGCTTGAGTTGGGAAGGTCTGAACTATGGCAGTGCTCAAATGGAACAGATGTCTGGAGTTAGAGCAGTTAAAACAGAAGGGCTCTGGGAGCAGAGGACTACCAAGTAACCAAAGGAGGGGCAGACCAGTCCAAATTAGAAAAACAGACTATGTGGAAGCATCTAAACCAATAGCATTGGCATTCAGTTCATGAGTGGCCTCTGCACTTTAAACATAAGGGAGATATGGAGATCTTATCTAAAAAGGAAAAGAAAAGAATAAATTTCAAAAGAAAATTCAAAAAGAAAGGTGCCAAATATCCCAGAACTTCAAAGTCAGCATCCCTTTGCTTCACTGAACAAGGAGTCCATGCTCTGCTAAACTATGTCCATTAGAAAGAGTGAAAGCCCCAAATATTTCTAGACAGGACTCACAAGGTGTCTGATGATGCATGGAATTGTCTATTGAAAAGGGTTTGGTTTTTTTGATTCACTCTACAGAGCTGAACAAATAATTTCACCTCCTGACATTCTGCTCGGGAAATAACCATGGTAGTTCCCATGGTGGAGGTGGGGATGTTGTGGGTCACTGAAGCCATATGGCCAAGGCAGAAAGCCAGGATCAATGCCATTTGCTAGAAAACAGAGAAGTCCCAAGAATGCAGTCACTCAATCCTACCTTCTCAAACCTCACATAGCACAGAACCAAAGGATACTTGGCCAGATGTTTTTTGGACAATATGGTTTCTGAGTTACCTTCTAACCAGAAGACTCTATGAGTCTATAATGTCATTATGTTTTGTATATCTCTAATGTAGTTATGTTATATTCTATATTACAGTTATTTTTGTCAGTGCCCTGGAAACAAAGGTTCTTAGAGTAGGAAGAGATTTCATTTCAAACAATACTTGAAAAGAAGCACAACTCCAAAACAGATGAAAAGTGGTCATCCAGTCTCTGATTGAAGATGACCAAAGAAGGAAAAGGCAACACTTCCCAAGGCATCTTAGTCCTATTTTGGACAGCTCAGATTACTAGGAAGTGTTTTCCTCATATCCAAATTAAATTTGGCTCTTAGCAACTTTCACCCACTGTTCCTGGTTTTAGCTGCTGGGGACAAACAGGACAAATCAAAGCCCTCTTCAGCCTAACAGCCCTTTGCATCATTGGCCACAACATCTACATCTCCCTGGACTCCTCTTCTTTAGGATAAACTTGACTATTTCCTTTACCCAATCTTCTTATGACCAGGATTCAAGGCCCTTCACCTGGTTGTCCTCCTCTGGACCCTCTAGCTTATCAAAATTCTTCCTAAAATAAATAATCTAGAACAAACACATTACTCTAAGTGTGATCTAAGTTGTTGTTGTTTTTAAGTCATTTTAGTCATATCCAACTCTTTGTGATCCTATTTGGAGATTTCTTGACAAAACCCTTGAGTAGTTTGCCATTTCTTTCTCCAGCTCAAATGTAAAGATGAGGAACTGAGGCAAACAGGGTTAAGTGACTTGCCCAGGATCACACAGACACTAAGTGTCTAGGGCCAGATTTGAAATCATGAACATGAGTCTTCCTGGGTAGAGTAAAAAGGAGTTGATGCTTTCTTATTTCCTGAAGCTATTTCTCTCTTAATATAGCCCAAATCACCTCACCTTTTTGTAGCTTCTTGTATTGTGTTTGAAAGTCAACAATCCCCACCATGATCCTATTCAGCCAAACTGCTAAATCCCTCCTCTCATGTACTTGTGGAGTTGACTTCTTTTAACTCAAATGTAAAACTTTACATTTATTCCCCCATTGGGTTTTCTATTACATTCAACCTAGTGCTCAGGTCTGACTCTATTATACAGTGTGTTAGCTCTCTCTCCCCCTTGCATCTCATCTGCAAATTTGATAAGCATGCCATCTATGCTTTTATCCAAGTCAATGATCTAAAAATAAATTAAATAGCATAGAGCCAAGTAAAGATCCCTGGGGCACTCCACTGGAAACCTCCTGCCAAGTTGAAATTGAAAGATTAACAATCACTTGGTAAGTCTGGCCATTCAACCAATTCTAAATGCATCTAACTGTTTTATATTCTATCATGCAGCTCTCCATCTTTTCCACAAGAACAGTATGAGATACTTTAACAATAATAACAACTAAGATTTATACAGCAATGTAAAATTGCAAAGTATTTTACATATGTTAACTCATTTCATCCTTTATCCAGTGATTTGCTAAATTCTAGGTATAACAAGATTCCTTTGATCTACTAGTTCAGTTATTGTCCAAAAAAAAAAAGAAAGAAATATCTTTCTATTCTGAACTCCTTGAGGGCAAGGACACTGCCTTAACTAAATTTTATACTTCCTCCAGGAATTTGCCCAAGGCTCTGCCTATAGCAGGTGCTTACTAAATGTTTAATTGATTACTAAAGATGGTACTTAAATATTCCCTCAACCATTGGTGTGATGGAGTTGATGGATTGGACTGGGAAAAGAGAGATCTTGGTTCTAGTCCTGGAGATCTGTGACTATTCATTACAAATATCCTCTTAAATATCCTGGCTTTGAAATTGTTGCCCAATCATTTTTAAACCTTATAGAACAAATTCAATAAAAATAATACACCAAGAAAAGAAAATAGTGATTGCAAGGAGCTGGTGTGACTTCATCAAGAACATCTCATATTAGATTAGCCACATTTCCTTTAGGGGTTGGGGTGGACTGCTAGGTCAAAATAATACTCTTGTTCTAATTTACCTAGATTTTAACAAAGCATTCAACAAAGTAGCTCAAGCTATTTTATTTTTTTTTAAGTGAGGCAACTGGGGTTAAGTGACTTACCCAAGGTCACACAGCTAGTAAGTGTTAAGTGTCTGAGGTTGGATTTGAACTCAGGTACTCCTGACTCCAGGGCCGGTGCTCTATGCACTGCGCCACCTAGCTGCCCCATCAAGCTATTTTATGATGGGGGAAAAAGATAATAAAATCACAGATTTCCAGATGCAAGAGACTTTAGCGACCATCCATTTCAATGGCCTCATTTTACAGATGAGGAAACTAAATCATGAAGAATCTAAGTTATTTGCCCAGTGTGACACAGGTAGTATGTAAGTGCCTGAGGTGGGAGAGATGAACCCAGTTCTTCTTTTTTTTTTTTGTTTTAGTGAGGCAATTGGGGTTAAGTGACTTGCCCAGGATCACACAGCTAGTAAGTGTTAAGTGTCTGAGGCCGGATTTGAACTCAGGTACTCCTGACTCCAGGGCCGGTACTCTATCCACTGTGCCACTTAGCTGTCCCTGAACCCAGGTCTTCTTAACTCCAAACATAGTTGCCCACTATTTTATGATGTAAAAGATCATAGCAGAGTCCGGTGGGTTAAGACTGGTTGAATGGTCATACTGAAAGCATAGTCACAAATGGTTCATCATCAGCTTGGGGGGACTTTTCTAGCAGATCTGTCCTTAGTGCTATTTAATATTTTTATCAATGACTTAAGTAAAGGTATAGATAGATGGCATGGTTATCAAATTTGCAGATGGCACAGAATTGAGAAGGATAACTAACATGTTGGATGACAGAGTCAGGATCCAAAAATTTCTTGACATGCTAGAACAGCCAGCCAAATCTAATAATATGAAATGTAATGGGATATATGTAAAGTCTTATGATTGGATTCAAAAAAGCAATTTCATAAGTACAAGATGGAAGAGGCATAGATAGACATGGGATTGCAAAAAAAGAGCTAGATTATTTTAGTGGACTGCAAACTCAATATGAATCAACAGTATGCTGAAATAGCTCCCCTTCCCCACCTCAGAAAAAACCCACCCACAAATGAGACCTTAAGCTGCATTATAGAGTGTCCAAAATGAGGGAAGTAATAGTCCCATCATACCACATCTGGAGAGCTATGGTGAATTCCAGGTGCTTCATTTTAGAAAGGATACTTATAAGCTAGAGAATATCTAAAGGATGACAGCCAATATGGTAAAGAGTCTTAAGATTGTTATATGGAAATCAGTTGAAGGAACTGGGAATCTATTAGCCTGGAGAAAAAAAAGACTGCAAGGAGATATGATGATGGTCTTCAAGTATTTGAAGGTATAGCATATGGAAAGAGAATTAGACCCAAGTTTCTCTGGCCCTAGTGGGTGGAATTAGTAGGAGTAATGGATGGAAGGTTCAAAGAAGCAAATGTAATCTTGATGCATGGAATACCTAACAATCAGGCTGCCTCCAGAGATGATGGGTTTCCATTCCATAGAGTTATTCAAATATATCTTAGATGACCACTCACTGGGAAGGCACATTGTAGAGAGGAAAGAAGACTCCTGATCTCAAAGCCAAATTGCTACACTAGAAAGGGCCATGGATTTTGGAGTCAGAGAGTCTGAGTTGGAATCTGGTTCTTTCCACTAAATACCTAGAAGACAAGTCACTCAACCTTTATGAGCAGGGGTGTCCTCATCTGTAAGGTGAGAGGCATGATCTTGATTGCCTCTAAGATGTTTTTGAGCTCCAAATCTAGAATTTTATGACCAAAGTGCAGTTCTATGAGGTAGAAAGGTAAAATACAAGCAGGAGAGCAGGAGGATCTGATCACTGAACTAGACATTTGTTCTATCCCTTTGATCTAGAACTGGTTGTATAGCCTTAAGTAAGTCACTTCATATCTTTCCCTTGGTTTCTTCATAATAATCTCTGCCTGGCCCATTTCTCTGGGTTGCTTGTGAAGATCAAGAGAGCTAATGAATGTAAAGAACTTTAAAGCACTATAAAGGGGCAGGTAGGTGGCACAGTGGATAAAGCACTGGCCCTAGGTTCAGGAGGACCTGAGTTCAAATCTGACCTCAGACACTTGACACTTAACTAGATGTGTGACCCTGGGCAAGTCACTTAACCCTCATTGCCCTGCAAAAACATTAAAAATAAAAAATAAAGCACTATAAAAATTTAAATGAGCTACTATGAACATAATGATACACTATCCAGATCCTGAATTTGTCCCTCGTTTAACAAGATCTGCAATGAAGAAGACTTGCCCATCCATTTATGCCATAATGCACAGGTATGTCACTTGGGAATAAGTAAAAACCAATCTCTAAGACCTCATGGTCCATCATCCCCAACTAATGGGCCTTGAGGAGCAATGTCATGGAATGGAGACTGCAGTGAACTTATAGTCAGAAGCCCTGAATTCCCTTCCTAGCTCCAAGACTTGTTTTTTTTCTTATTTTTATTTTTTTGGGGGGGTCAATTGGGGTTAAGTGACTTGCCCAGAGTCACACAGCTAGTAAGTGTTACATGTCTGAGGCTGGATTTGAACTCAGGTACTCCTGAATCCAGGGCCGGTGCTCTATCCACTGTGCCATCTAGCTGCCCCACTCCAAGACTTGTTAGCTATGTACACTTTGACAAATCACTTAAATTCTCTTGAGTTTCAGTTCCCTCATCATACTTGTGCTCACAGGGTGTTTGGTAGTGAAGAAACTGCTTTGAAAGGTGCTAGAGAGGTTATTATTATTATTATTATTATTGGTGGAAGTATTGTTGTTGCTGCTAGTGTTGCTATATTCCTTTAATTCTGTGGCAACACCATAATTTACGAAGGTGCATTTGGGGAGATGGGCAAGGGGAGATATATTCCAGTGAAAGGCATTCTGTGTGTCAAAAAATCATTGTACAAATAATGACCAAAGATGGAAATGTGAAGCTGGCTTAAGCAGAGTAAGAAAAGAGGGGGAAATTGTTCTGTGCCTCACGCCAGCAAAGCTCAGCTGAGCTCTGAGCAGGTACTGATCAAACACAAGCTCTGCTGCGGTTGTCTGCCTGCTGACTCATTACAGGAAAACAAGCATAGCCCCTTGGGCTCTCTGATGCCTCCCCTCTGACTCAACACCTAGACCTCAGAGTGTGGAGCAGAGGGAGCTGTCCTTATATACTTGGTGCTGATGGACAGAGCCCCAAAGTCCAAGACCATGTATAAATCCCCACTGCAGAGGCCTCGGGTGTTGGAGGTCAGCTAACAGGCTGCCCTGGGATGACCTCACATAGGCAGAGCAGGTGGCCATCTGTATTCAGTGATAACTCGGAAAGTCCCCCTGACTCAAAAGATATCCCTCAATATCCATCTCTGTTCCTGAATTCCCAGGATTAGTCATTCATTCCTGTATGTTGTCATTGTCTTCTCCCTAAGGTTATATATTAAAATTCAGATACCCCTTTGAGACAGAGCATATTGAGCTGCTGACTCTTTAGTATGAAATATGTTATCAACCTAGAGACGAGAGAAGTCAAGTAGGTTTTCAAAGGATCCGTGGCTAATTGGTGACAGAGTTGTGACTCAGAAAGATAGGATTTGTAGGAGTACAGGAGCAAATTCTACCTTCTACACAGTTTTGCCCAGTGACTAAACCTAAGCCCAAAAGAGACCCTTTCAATAATTGAATCCATCACCTTGATACAGGACAGATATGCAGAGATGTGAAGGTAGAGAAAACATCATGCCCTCAGAACCAGAAATCAGTTCAGCAGAGACAATGTCAAAAGCTGAGAATGGACAGGGAGGCTAGTGAAGAGGTAAGTGCTTGGATGCCCTGAGATTCTTCCTTATTGCTGTCAACACTTTGGAAGAAACATCAGCTTGGGAGCAAGCCAAGCAGACTCTCTCCCTCCCCCTCTGCAAGATTAGTCCTAGGAGAGACCTCTATGTCACAGGAAGAATACCAGGTGGATATATCTCTGACAGTAACATTTTCTACTGCTCATTCACTGTTTTTCAGTGTGGAAACTCCAGGCACTCACTGCCCTTGATCTTCTTCAGCATCTACTGATTGTGGATAATACACAGACTTCTCTGAAGTACTACATGGTCACAATTGGTCATTGTTTCAATAGGATCAAATAATCCACGCCCTTATCCTTGAACCTAAGAAAAGGGATGAGGAAAAATGAGAGGCCAAAGGAAATAAGAAAAATGAAAAAGAAAAAAAAAAGAAGTCAGGGTGCCTCTAATTTGGAAGTCGATGATTTTTTTCTCCTTTCAAGCTAACAGCATGAAGTTGGACTGGAGTAGCCTGAGAAAATCTATAGAGATAACAATATTGGTCTTTGGTGCTCTCCCCCACAGTGCCCTATGCATTAATTGCCTCTTACTTTTCCCTACCTGCCTGACAAAATTTCTATTCTCCAAGTACTGTAACCTCAACTACCAGATAGGTAAAAAGCAATACAATAAAACTAATCCATTTTCTAAGGTATGAATGTCTGAAGGCCTCCTTCCTCTATTCTTTACGGAAGACTTGAGGATTGGTTAAACCACAAGAATCACTATCCATTCATTCAACAAGCATTTATCAAGCAATTGCTATGTACTAGGCACCACACTGGGCACCAGGAATACAATAACAAAAGATACAACACGCTCTCTGACTTCAAGGAGCTTCTATTCCATGGTGGGGGAAGAGGGACCAGATCCACAAATTTTAAAAATACAAAAATAAACACAGGTCAATAAATACAAACTACAGACAAAATAAATGCAAAGTAATTTTGGGAGGAGGGAACTAGGAGCTGGGGATCTAAATAGGCCTGGCAGCAAGCAGGAGGGGGAACTGACCTGAGCCTTGAAGGAAGAAGGGATTTAAAAGGTAGAGGAAGAGTACCTTCCAGGAATGGGGAACAATGGTGCAGAGAATAGCAAGTAGACATGCATAACTGGAATTTTAAGTGTTTAAAGGAGAGTGATGTGCAGTAAGCCTGGATAACTAGGCTAGAGTCATGCTAGGGAAGGTCTAACAGTGGACTTTGTACTTGATCCTACAGAAAATTAGGAGACTGCCAGACAATGCAACAAAGCAAAGCCCTTTTGACTTAACAGGGCAACACTGAGAGGAGAGTGAAAAAAATCTCCTATGGGTGACTTTGCATGAAGGTGGCCCCTACAGTTTCTATAAAAAGCTCATTAGCACTACCTTATAGCCCCACTTTTCAAAACTTCTCTGGCTGCCTGCCTCCCATCCCTACCCACCCAGAGTCTAGCTAGAATGTCTCTCTCAGCCAAAAACATTGCATCTGTATGAGAAGGACAAGGGAAGAAGGAGGTCCTTCATTTTGGATACCATTCATATTTAACCACACATCCTGATTTCTTCAAAGCCTTATACCTCTGGTTAGTTTCCCATCAGCAAAGTCAGCCATGCCCAGCTGAGCATCCCCAAGGCATTAAATGCCTAGATGTTGGGGCATCACAGCTCCAACTGCTCCATCCAGGAGAACCTCTTTGGCTTCATTTCTGGGAGCACTGAGAATAGCTGCTCTTTGAAAGAAAGCTGGCTTCCAATGAAGGCTTCTTTCTAGCCAGAATGTGTCATGAAAATAAGCATTGGCTGACACAAATCCCATCCATTTGGGCCCTGTTCATTTTTCATGCAACAATTTCTCTGCCACCAGCTCCAAACCTCCCTGCCATGGTGTGGCCATTTCCCTGACTCAGCACCATTCTCTACCAGCCATTTGCAAAGATGAATAAAATCCAAACAGCACCTTAAACAGATGGTGCAATTTCTAAAAATAACACAGAACAACACACCCGATTTCAGCTGAACCCATATACAAATCCTGGTGACAGAAGGGAGGGGGAACACTAGCTGAGTTCACCAGCCATCTGCAGAGGGACAGATGCTAATTCAGCATTCCCCAGGGAAGAGACAAACAGGGGGGCCATCCAGGTCCATTCAAGGACTGTTTAGAGCTGTTCAACCTAATGCAAAGAATTCTTGACTAAGGCCAGAGGAAGGAAAGAGAATAAAACAGGGTTATAGTCATGTTTTCCACTATTCCTCCATTCTACGTGTAGGACTTATTTCCCCATGAAGAATGTTGTTCTTATAGAAAAATTAACTATGTGTAGGTCTACAGTGTCTCATTCAGGATATGAAGGGGAGAAGAAGGGAAAGGACAAATTGGAGCTGAGGGTGGAGGGATGGACAATGGTAAATAAGTAAGGATTAGCATGGTGAGTTTCAGGGTACAATAAGGAGACTGGCCTGCTTTAAGGTGAGATCTGTCAATAGCAGCCAAGCCCCTGGCCATGGTTCTAAGAAAGGGGGTAGACCACAGAGCAGGATGCTGACCATGGTGCTGACATTTGGCTCCTAACCACCCCCCCACCCCACCCTCACCCCGTGCCATAGTAGGCATTTAGTAAGTGCCTACTAAGGACCAAGAACTGTACCAGATGCTGAGAATTCAAAGACAAAAAAGAAACAGTCCGTGCCCTAATCGAGCTTACACTGTATCAGTTACATTTTATTCCATCAACTACCAGGTGCTTTAATGGGTGAGGTGACACAGATAAATAAATCAACCATCTCCAAATCCATAACATTGCTGTTACTAAAGAAGTTCACTGAGCCAGAACAGTGGCAGACAGTCCTTCCGTCTGGACCTGGGAGAGGCAAGCAGAACCAGTGGAGGAAGCCAGTGCATTACTGGGGATCTGTGATAGCTGAAGGGGAGGCAGGGGTACAGTAGAAAGAACATTGTGTCTGAAGTCCAAAGCCCTGGGTTTTAAGAGTTGGTCTTGCTATTTACTTACCATGTGATCATGGACAAATCTCTTAATTTATCTAACTCCAATATTTCTCATCTACAAAATGGGAGTAATAACATTTGCCTTATATATTTCCCAGTGCTACTGTGAGCAGTCAATGAGGTAAGGAAAGAAAGCAATTGATAAGCTGAAAAGCATTACTTCAATATCACCATCATCATTTTAAGAGCAGTTCTTAATCATTTGGTATGTCATGGACTCCTGTGGCAGTCTGGTAAAAATTATGGTCACCTTCCCTCCCCCCAAAAATGTTTTTAAATGCATGTAAAATGCATAGAATTACAAAGGAAACAAATTCTATTGCAATAGTTTTCAAAATGATTTTCAAAAACAAATTCACAAGCCCCAGGCTAAAATTCCCATGTGTAGATTATTCTTGGAGTGCCACTTCCCACTGGCTCTCCTCTTAGACTCCTGTGCTTTGTTCAAGGCTCAGCATAATTGCTTTTAATAAGGAGCCTTTCTTGTTGCCCCCAATAGCTAGTGTATTCTGCCTCCTCAAATTGCATTTAGACATTGTCATTGCATTCCACAGCAGAATGCAAGCTCTGTGAGGACAAGGGCCATTTTCTATCCTTATATTTGTGTTCTCAGTGCCTCAGAGAGTGCTTTATACTTAATAGAGCCACATAAATACTTCTGGATGGGAATGGGGCATGTGTTTCAGGATTCAGTGCCCTGAAGAACTTGGCCCCCATAGCATCCAGTGACTTAGTTATTCAACAAGAGCCCTGTGTGCCCCATGCTATTACTGGACAGTTGCCCCTGACCTAGGCTAAGTATGTGGTGTCCCCTGGGTATCCAGAAGAGGGGGAGTAGCCTTTTTAGGGCCCTCATCATTCTGCATGTACTGTTGTGCACTCAAGATAACCAGAGTCTGATTCTCAATCTGTTAAGTCACCAGCAGGTCACTGGCCTGGGATGAAAGCTGGCTTGCAGTCAAGTCACTCCCAGAACTTCTGTCTGAGAGACAACATTCCCAGGCCCTCCCCTCGTCCACCAGGAGGATGAGTGGTGGGGGCTGGGAGGAAGCAACAGCTGTCACAATGAGAAGCCCTGTTTGGCTGGAACAGAGGCTTGCCTTGTGTAAGAAAGGACAGCACTAACTTACTCAGGAAGCAGCATGATGCTTTGGGAAGAGCCCTGAATTTGGAGTCAGAGGCCCTGGATTCAAATCTTAGCTCTGCTACTGACCAGATCTGTGATATGCAGCATGGTAAGGTATAAAGAATAATTAGGTGGCGCAGTAGATAAAGCACTGGCCCTGGATTCAGGAGGACCTGAGTTCAAATCCGGCCTCAGACACTTGACACTTACTAGCTGTGTGACCCTGGGCAAGTCACTGTTAATGTCATTGTCCCCCCCAAAAATTGTTTTTAAATAAATAAATAGATAGATAGGTAGATAGATAGATAGATAGATAGATAGATAGATAGATAGATAAAATGTTGTATTTGGAATTAGAGCACCTGGAGGCAGATCCCAATAGTGCCCAAATAACCTTGACCACTTGGTTTAACCTTTTTGGACTTCAGTTTTCTCCCCTATAAATTGAGAGAATTATAATATATAACTTCTCAGAGTCTCTTCCAGCTCTATTAGATCCTAAGATTTTACTTCTGGGAAACTCAGTTTTCTCCCCTGTAAAATGGAGAGAATTATTTTAATACTGGAGGAGCAGCAAAGTAGAGTGGATAAAATGGCAAGACCCAGGTTCCAGCCTCACCTCTTCCCATATTGCATAACATAGGACCAGTCACTCAGCTTCTCAGTGACCACAAGGCTATACATTGTCCAACAGTCCACAATCTGCAATAGTATAGAGGTTGTCCTTATCTAAAGTTCCCAACACTCATGAAGATCACAGGTCTAGACCAATATATAAAGCCCAAACACCTTATACTACCTACTTTAGAGAACTAGCATAAGGTCAGCACTTTGTAAAACATAAAATGCTATCTAACTGTACATTATTTCCATAAACATGCAAATAATAGAGCTAAATCAAACTCTACTAGGCCATAACATAATATCTTGTCTAAACTTTGTATGGCATTTAGGTGGTGTAGTAGTTAGGGCCCTGGGCCTACACTCGGGAAGACCTTAGTTTAATCCTGGCCTCAGACATTTATTATACATTAAAAAGAGGCAAATTCAAGAAAACCAAATAAAGCCCTGCCTTTGACACTTACTACCTATGCAACCCTAGGCAAGTCACTTAATTTCTCTGAACCTCAGTTTCCTCATCTTTAAAATGAAGGCACTAATTATATTAGGGGTTGTTGAGTGGTGCAATAGATAGAGTGCTGGGCCTGGAGTCAGGAAGACTTGAGTTCAAATCCAGCCTCAGACACTTACTAGCTATGTGAGCCTGGCAACTCAAGTAACCCTTTTTGCCTCAGTTTCCTCATCTGTAAAATGGGGTCGAGAAGGAAATGGCAAAACCCTCCAGTATCTCTGCCAAGAAAACCCCAAATGGGGTGACCAAGAGTCAGACATAACTGAAACAACTGAACAACAGCAACAACAAAACTTTCTATCTCCCTCAGGACCAAGTACAGTACTTTAAATGCTTATATAACTATGTGTTGAATCAATTGTCCCTGGCCTACTCAAGATAACACTTAACCCATCTCAGAAATATGGAAGTGACTCATGTTCTGAATGACATGCAGAGAAATAAATCTTATCCAATTATATCCATCTTCTACAGGGACTTTCCTGAGGGTTTAAGGTGAAGGCAAATCACAGAGTCTCTATTTCCACCATTTTAAGAATGGGAAATTAAGTTAAAATGGGCATCAAATATTGTCTTCAAGGAGGAAAGATATTACAAAAGGGCAGCTGATGGCCTGATGGGTGTCTGTGGGGGTAGGGAGGGATGGTTAGCTAGCCAAAAAGCACCTATTAAGCATATACTCCTATCCAAAAGAAGCTCACATTCTAATTAAAGGGATGAATTTAAGTAACCACCATGTATATAAAAGATATGTATACATGTATGTGTGTATATATATAATATATACATATACATAAATATATACATGAATCCTTATAGTTCAATTCAAGATCATCTCAAAAGGAAGGTACTGGAGGAGGGCACTAAAAAGACCTCCTACATGAGGGGGATTTGAACTGAGTCTGAAGGAAGCCAGAGAAACTGCAGCCAGTGTGAGGAGAGAGCATTCCAGGGAGACCATTGGTGAACAGTCTCTGAGAGCCAAAGCTTTACCTCTGTGCAAGTATAAGATTTTCAGGATAATTGTATGTATATGGACTTTGTGTCTTGTTTTTCCCCACCAACAACATTTGGATTAGCCCCCTTGTCCAGCACCAGCACCTGCCAGATGCCTCACTGAGGCCCAATCATTAACAATTTGGGGTTCATGGCAACTGCCTTGATTTATCATTAACTAGGGGCAACTCTACTTACAGATTTGGAGTCTGAAGGAATATTAAGAGATCATCTAGGGCAGCTAGGTGGTATAGTGGGTAAAGCACCAGCCCTGGATTCAGGAAGACCTGAGTTCAGATCCAGCTTCAGACACTTGACACTTACTAGCTGTGTGACCCTGGGCAAGTCACTTAACCCTCATTGCCCCACAAAAAAAAGAAGAGCTCATCTATTCTAACTGCCTTGACTTTTATACATGAGGACATTGAAAACCAGGAAATAAATTAGAGTACTATGTTTTTAGTCAGAGGACCTGCATTCAAATCTCAGCTCTATGTAGTACCATTACTATCAGTTCTGACAATTTCCCTCATCTCTCTGGGTCTCAGTTTCTTCATTTGTAAAATTAAGTATTTGTACTACATGACATAGGAGGTCCCTTCCAACCCTTTATCTGTGATTCTAAATTGAATTGCCTCAGGTCATAATGTAAGTATCCTAGCCAGCATAGAAACAAGGGCCTCTGGCTCCAAATTCTATATTCTTCACACTAAACCTTATACAACTGGGCCATATAAAGTTCAGTGATTCTCCTAATCTACACCTCCCTAGAGCCAGGGTTTTGGAATTATCCTAGACCATCTGAACAAGGACGAAAGCTGTCAGAATCTCTTTTAGTGGGGTTGGGGGACTTAACCTCTTTCAGAAGGAATCATGGTTTCAACTAGGACTGCAGGAAAAGGACAATGCTTATCCCAGAATAAAAAGTAAAAGCAAAAAATCATAGAACTTCAGGCATCGATGATCAGGGTGGGGATATATTTTAAACTCAGTGAGAAGGGTCTTCCTGATGCTTCCAAAATCCCACCCCCTAAACCATCATCATCTACTCCATCTGTGTTTAGAGCCAGGTTTGCTGCCTTATACCGGGGCCACACACAATCTCCTGTTAGTGATGCCCAGTGGGAATGACTGCCTCTGTTCCCACCTCCAGAAAAAGGTTTGAGGAAGGGACCAAATCATATAATGATTTAGGGTTCAAGTCCTCTGAGCACTAGGGGGAAGACTGATGTTTCTATATAACCTCAGGCTTCAAAGCAGAAGTAAAGATGTAAACAAGTCCAGGCCCTGCTGGGTTTCCCAACTGCTGTGACCTAGAAAAGTTTGCTATTCCTGGCCCCGGTCTCCCCTAGGCAGAGAGTGCCAAAGGTGCAAGGTGATAGCAGGATAATGCTTTTGCAAAGCTCAACATAAAAGCAAAGCCCAGAAGAGGACTCAGGCCTTTAATGATTGTATTCCATGGCCTCTCATAATGGATGCCCCTCTTCCAGGCCTAAAATCCATGGGGAACTGAAACAGAGATCCCTGGATCCTTCTGCTTTCTCACATTTTCCCTGAAGGGTGAGCTAATCTCCATGTGAATGGACAGGGGCTGACCCAAACTGGGACTCTGGGGAAAACAAATCAATATAAACAGAAGAGGTAACTCTAGAACTCTCATAAAAGCCTAGGTCCTTTTTTCCTGCTGTTGTATAGTAGAAAATCAAGAAATTATATAGACTAAGGAATAATAAACAGAACAATTATGGAAGAATTCTGGGGACATGAACAATGTGGAAATTTGTTTTGTTTGACCATGCATATTTGTTACAAGGGTATTGCTATTTGGGGTTTTTTTCCGTTTAAATGGGGGATGGGTGAATAAAGAAGGAGAATAAATATTTAATTGAAAATTAAAATTAAAATATACAATCAAGGGAAATTTTATTTTAGGCTAGAAAATAGAGTCAGAAAGCCAAAGAACTTCCCAAGAGCACTGTTCAACTAGAAATTAGAAGATCTATGTTCTAATGTGTCACTAACAAGTTGTGTGACCTTGAGCAAGTCACTTCCATTCTCTGAGATTTAAATACCCTTATCTCTAAAAGTAGGCTAGATTATTTCAAAGATTCCTTCCAGTATTAAAGGTGTATGATACTATGGACTAAATGAAGGGGACGGTGAAGAGGAACTCTGAATAGTGTGCACACCTGGAGGTTTGGGGAATGACTCAGGAAAGGAGATGGAGCATGAATCAAGGAGTGCCCCAGGAAAGGGAAAAAGAATATTTTTGTGCAGGAAGGAGGAAAGAAGTGTGTAAGGAAGGACTAAAGAGAATATCTCAATAACCAGAAGGGAAGAAGAAAGGGAAATAGAAATAGGGGCATAGGTTGAAGGGATACATCCATATGAATTTGTATTGATGTGTACCAGGTCTGCATTCGCTGGGTGAGGGAGTCCCAGGTGGGAAGGAAGCCTAGTGAGGAGAAAGCCACAGAGCTAGGCTAGAACTGATAAAAGGCCCAGAGCATCCCCAATAGGTGACAAAAAGTAGATTGAAGGAAGGCCCTGAATAACACTGCCAAGTGCACAGCCCCACTAAACCTTCTCATTCAGACCTTAATCAAAATTAAACAGCCTCAGGCTAATGAGCTGCACATTCAGAACCAAGCTAGTTAATCAAGGGAGTATTCTAACAAGCAGTCATAAATCTAGAGAATGGAGGAGGATCATTGGATGGGAGTCAGGAGAACTGGCTCCTAACACTTGCTTTAAAATGAGGATGCTGTGGATAAAGCACCAGCCCTGGATTCAGGAAGGCCTGAGTTCAAATACAACCTCAGACACTTGTAGTTGTGTGACCCTGGGCAAGTCACTTAACCCTCACTGCCCAACAAAAAAAATGAAGAGTCTATATGATAACCCTAAACAACACTCCCCCCTCTGAGCTCCTCCCTCAAGAGGAGATCTCTAAGATCTCTTTTAGTTCTATGAACATTCTAGATTTAAAATTCTGAGGGTTCTAAAGAGAGAAAAAACTTTTGATATTTAAATAGTCGCTTAAAATTTGCACGGTACTTTATGAATCTCCCAACAACTATAATACTCATTTTACAAATGGAAAAACTGAAGCTCAGGAATGTTAAGTGTCCATGGTCACACAGCTTAGAAGTAAGTATTGGATGTGATAGACTTAGCTCCTCTCAGCAATACAATGATCCAAGATAACTCCAAAGAACACATGATGGAAAATGCTCTCCACATCCAGAAAAAAAGAACTGTGGAATCTGGATGCAGATTGAACCAGACTGTTTCTACTTTTTTTTTTGTTTTTTTCTTTTTTGAGGTTTTCCCCTTTTTTTCTGATTCTTCTTTCACAGCATGACTAATGCAGAAATGTGTTTAATGTGATTGTACATATATAACCTATATCAGATTGCTTGCTGTCCAGGGAAAGGGGGAGGGAAGGGAGGGAAAACCATTTTAAACTAGAAATCTTATAAAAACAAATGCTAAAATCCATCTCTACATGTAACTAGAAAATAATAAATTACTTTTATGATTTAAAAAATGTATTGGAACCTATATTGGAACCTAACTTGTTTTTACTCCCAATCCAATACTCTATTCACTAGACTAAATAGGGTTCACTGCATATGGAAGAAGGTCTGACAAGATGGGAGTATCTAGTTTTCTACCTCACATGAAACATATTGGGCTTCAGAGAACTTCCCCAGAACAGAGCTGGTGGATATTTGTGGATCTATGAGGAATATCACGGAATAAGGTGAAAAAATGTCACTAGACCATGTAAAGACAGTGGCATTTCTATGGCCAGAAATCCCCTATTTCAAGCACAAAGAGGTGCAAGGGAACTCCACTATGAGTCACTTGGCCAGGATAAATAAGCTAAAGTTGAACAATCTTGGGTGGAACAATCAAGAAAGTTGTAAAATTAGGTCAGGTGATAGTAAAAGGAAACTCTAAGTATCCCTGTCCCCCTTTCCCTAAACTTTCAGAGCCTCTATTTTCCCATCTATACGATGGGAATGATAATGTTGAGTACATCAATTTGTAAAACTCACCACCCTAGAGAACTCTGAGTTATTAGTTTGTGTCCAAAAACTATTGCATCAGACACAGAGCTTTAGAACCCAGTGAGAAAAAGAAAAAGAACATCCATGCTTCCAAGCAGTGAATAAGAGCATAGAAAGAAGCAGTATGTTATTATGAGAATAGAATGTAAGCTTCTGGAGGACAGGGATTGTTTTATTTTCTTTGTTTGTAATCCTTCCTAACCCTAGCACAGTGCTATAGGCACATGGCAAATGTTTATTAAGTTGAATTGAACTGCAACCTAGTTTAGTTCACCTTCCTCTTGGATGAGAGAAGGTCACTAATAATCTACTCAGAGTGATTTGGGTTTTTTGGGGGTTTTTTTGTTGTTGTTTTTGTTTTTTTTTAGTGAGGCAATTGGGGTTAAGTGACTTGCCCAGGGTCACACAGCTAGTAAGTGTTAAGTGTCTGAGGCCGGATTTGAACTCAGGTACTCCTCACTTCAGGGCCGGTGCTCTATCCACTGCACCACCTAGCTGCCCCAGAGTGATTTGTTTTAAGCAAAGAAAAAAAAAACCATCAAGAGCAGAAGCTATGTTGTTGCTGCTGCTGCTGTTCCTGTTGTTTGAATCCATGGGCTCACTCTCAGGCACCTGATGGGAACTCTAATCTGGGTTATATGCATGATAAGGATGCATAAAGCATGATGAGGGCAATAAGGAGACCTGAGGAAAGGAATCAACACCTTGCTTCCCTTTTCTAGAGGAAGACATGAAGGAGATCCCCATTCAGAGTGGCCTTTTGAAGCAGTGGCATAAGAACAAAAGACCATGGAGTCACAGGACATGACTGAGTCGCGCTGACAAGCTAGGTATAGGTACAATCCTGGGACCAGATGGTATCCACCTAAGAGATCGGAAGGAACTCAAGGGTGAAATGTTTTTGAACTGTTGGCCAAACTGTGTAACCTGTCTTTAGAAATGGCCACAGTGCCAAAGGCCTGGCAGGCTGCCAAGGAGACTCTCATCCAAGAGTCAGGGAGAGAGGGGGTCTGTGACTAGTAAATACTGACCAGTGAGGTTCATTTCTGGACCCTAAAAGCTACATAAAAAACACACTCTAGGGGGCAGCTAGGTGGCACAGTGGATAAAGCGCTGGCCCTGGATTCAGGAGGGCCTGAGTTCAAATCCGGCCTCAGACACTTGATACTTATTAGTTGTGTGACCCTGGGCAAGTAACTTAACCCTCATCACCCCGCAAAACACACACACACACACACACACACACACACACACACACCACACGCGCACGCGCACGCATTCTACATTATTGTCAAAAGGAAAAACATGGAAGGATCATTGATCTTGTAAAGCAAGTTTAACTTATTGCAGAATTTCCTAAAAGGAAATCTTGCCTAAAAATCCTATAGATTGGAAACTCCTCAAAGTCAGGGACTATATGGGTTTTTTGGTTTTGTATCCCTAGCCCCCAACCCAGAGACATGCACATAGTAGGTGCTTAGCAAATGTCAATCAGAATTGGACTCAATGGATCATATATAGACTTTTATATTTAAAGAGACGTTACCCTTTAGACAAACTCGCTCATTAGATGGAGGCCCAGAGAAGGACTTGGCCAAAACCACAATGTTAATCAGCAGCAGAAGCAAATAATCCTACAAAGGGAACTCAGTGAGTATCATTTCCCAAATTCACTTAGCAAAATTTCTCTCAAAAGGCTATTTTGGTCCAACTTCCTTATTTTTTTAGATAAGGAAAGTGAGGCCAGAAACTGCTAGCAGAGTGAGGACTAGAAAGCAAGTGTCCTGACTCAAACCAAAGCTTATTCCACTGTAGTGTAATGCCTCCTCTATACAACAAGGTCAGCTTAACAAATTTATTAAGCGAAAAAGTTGCATCCCCAAATTAAAGAGATATAAAGGCATTTGAAAGAAAGGTTTAGCTAAATGGTGAAATAGAAAAAGCACTGAATGTTAGTCACAGTATCCAAGTTCAAAGCTTTGGCTTTGTCACTTATGATATGCATATGTGACCTTGGGGTAAATCACTTTACTTCTATTCATCTTACTGTCCTTGTCTGCAAAATTGAGGGCATTAGACTAGATGGGTTGTGAGGTTCTCCCAGCTTTAGATGGATAAGTCTGTGAAACTAAGGAATTACAGAATGAGAGACCCCTAAGGGTTCCAAAGGAAAAACGTGATTTTGGAGGGCGCATCTCCAGCTCTCAAGCTGATGCCAAAAAGGACAACCACGTCTTGAGACAATCCATCCCTCTGGGCTTCCATCACAGACAAAAGCCTGGGTTGGAGAGCCTATAGGGTTGGGGGAAGGGGGGGGCACTTCTGCAGGAGACTCTAGAAAAGACTGTGACAACCACCAGATCAGTTAGCAGCATGTGGCTCCAATTTCCCCCTCCCTGAGGCTGACCGCATGCTACCAGCCTGTAAAAATATCCCAGGCTAATCTCCCCCTTAAATCTTCACACCAAGTTTGGGGAGGGGGAAAATCATTCTCCATCGAGCTGAGGCAGGCTCACTCCCTGGCTCCTCCACCAGCACAACTGAGGCCAGACAGAAGGCAGCTTCCCCAAGCCCCTCCCCTTCTCACTGCAGACAGGATAGATTCCAAGGCCACTGCCGCCCCAAGGAAAGCAGACACAAATCCTGAGAGCCGCAGAGGACTCCATGACACCCAAGGCTGCCGGGCAATTGCCTTTTTTGTTGCTAGGGAATGGATTAGGACATCCCTCACAGGCAAGGTTACAATTTCACCAGAGTCACCGGCTCTAGGACCAAATGGCAAAGCTCTGAGTTCTTGTCATAGAAAATGCCCATCATTTTCTCAACCCAACCCCCCCTCCTTCTACACACTGCAAAACTGAGGGCCATAGAGGTCAAGTGACTTTGTCAGAATCACACGGTGGGTGGGTGGCAGTGCCAGGGTAAGAAGCCAGATCTCCTGATGATCACAGCTCAGAAGACAAGTTAGGAGCAGACAGTAGAGTCAAGAAGATACACACGGCCCACAGCCCAAACAACCTTTTGACCCTTTCTGAAGCCTGGGACTGCATGTATAGCAGTAGCTGGGAAATTCCCCACATCCCCTTGCAGGCCTGGAAGGACCTCCCGGAAAAATGCAGGAAGACCACAGAAGCTGGTGAGGCCCCCTCCCCTCTGTGGGCTGCCTAGCTGGAACCAGTTCTCCAGGAACTGAAGGGAAGGAGGCTTCCCAGCCAGAGTGGTGACCTTTCCCGGGACTTTTGATTTCACAGTGCCTGGGATGTTGTTGTTTTTTCTCCTCCTCATTCACCCCTGCAACCTGAGCATCATCGCTGCCAAGAGACACACAACCCCCCAGGTTACCATGGAGGCACCACATCCGATACTGACCTGAGGACGTGCTGAGGGGCCAAGCTTGGACAGAGGGCCGTAGGACTGTGCAACCAGGCAAAAGGCAAAATTATCCCGCCGAGCCCAATGCCCCTGCTTCTATTTATATTTCTGCTGAATTGAATCGCTGACCAAATCTGCAGATGGGTCCTGCTGAGAAACCCAACCTGGGCTTGAATACAGGCAACCGTGAACCAGTGGGATAGATCCCGAAGGTGACTTCCCAACAAAGAAGTAACCAAAAAGCAAAAGCAAAAACACTCACCCCTTTAGCAAAACCCGGCCCTAGCACCCAATCACTAATATTTCATGAAGGTGCTGGGTTACAACGCCCTGCTACTAGGAAGCGATAGCCAGATGGCGATGATAGGCCTGTTCCCCTCCACCCTTTAGTCCCTGCACCTGCCCCACTTCTCCCCTTCAGTATTGGGAACTGAGGGCAGAGACCTCACCCAGTCCAGGCTCCTGTAGAAAACGCATGGCCAGGATCCTGGGAGGATGGGAGATTGATTGTTCTTCCCAAAAATAAGATAGACTCTCCCCCACTCGTTCCTCCAATATCCAGAGCAAAGCACAATGTGCAAAGAGTAGAAGAGGATGAGTACACAGAAGAGAGACAGAGTCAGAAAGAGACAGAGATAGATAAAGAGACAGAAATACAGAGACAAAGAATCATCTAAAGAGAGGAAGAAAGAAAAAGAGAAACAGAGATAGAGAAACAGACAAAGACAGAAGCAAAGAAGTAAGGACCATGAAAGATGCCAGAAAGGAGAAGTGATAGGCAAAGGAATGCGGGTGAGAGATGGAAGAAGAGAAATACAAAACGTAAGGGATTTAGATCTGGAATGGACTATAGATTCATCTAGTCTAAGGCCCCCATTTTACAGATAAGGAAACTGAGGGCACTGTGGAGAATGATCTCCCTTCCCCAAACCTTATGTGATGATGTAAGCGGGGCTGGTCTGGGGTTTTCTTACAGTATCCTCAGTGGAGTAGAAAGGGACTTCCTGCAGGAAAAGGACTGTATCACTTTTGTATCTGTATCCCTTGGACTTAACACAATGCTAAGTATATAGCAGGAGCTTAATAAATGCTTGTTAATTGATTCTAGCTCCCCTCCTCTAGACTCGTTATCCTTAACTGGAACACAGGAGTAGTTTGGTACCTTAGCCTAAGGTTTAAAGTAGCAGAACCAAGATTCAAAGCTAAGATTTTGGATGGGATACCCAGTGGTTTTACTATTCCACCATGAAGAAAAAAGAGACAAAGACACAGAGGAAGGTAGAGAGAGAGAAAAAAGAAAAAAAGGAAGAAGAGATGGTGGGAGAAGATAAAAGACAGAAGATGGGGGAAGGAGGGGGAGGGAGACCTAGAACAAGGAGGGAGAAAAGGACAGTGGAGGAAAAAGAGTGTTAGAGCTAGAGGAAGGGAAAAGAGGAAGAAGAGGAGTCGTTCCCATTTGCAAGTCTGATTCTAGGCCTTGAATGGGTATTCTCTAGCCTGGAAATCAAATTGCTAAATACTGATCAAAACTTCTATGTCTTAATGCTTGCCTAAGTGGCTCAATTTCTTCGTCCTCTATTTCTAGAGAGGCAGCATAGGATGGTGGAAAAAATGCTGAATTGGGATCAGAAGATCTGGGTTGACATTTTATATATGACCCTTAAAATCTGTGTGACCACCAGTTTATCCCTCTGAGCCTTAGTTTCTTCATCTGCAAAATGGGAATGAAAATAATTTTTCAGAGAACCTAAAATTGGCTTTATGAACCTAAAAGTTCAGATATGTTCTATTATTTATACTTATTGAAAGTAGTCTTACATTTATAATCCATTTTTTGGTCTCAGATCTGTGATTTCAACCATGTAGCTCTACCAAAGCAAGTCAGCTCTCTGTTCTGCCCAGTAGCACTGAATGCTAAGTTAACTTGTCCAAGATCACACAGCTAGAGCATATCAAAGGCATATCTTGAAACCAGGTCCTCCTGACTGAGATTGGCTCTTTATTTCTTATGTCACACTACCCCCTTGCAATTAAAGATAGACAGAGATAGAGAGATAAAGATAGAGAATATGTAACATCACATTCTATATTATATTATCTATTTTAAACTAATATGGATTGATCCCTCTGGTATGAGTTATAAATGAGAAATTGCTGAGTGTTTAAAAAAATAAAGAGAAAAGATAAATCTAAGGCAAGACATGGATGAGACAGGGTCACAAGATCCTTGCAATTTCCAGCCTGGACAGTACTCAGTTGGACAGACACCATGCTGGTGAGTAATTTCAGATCACCTCCCAAAATGGTCCCTGAGTCACCACCACATTCTGTCCAAAGAGGGAAATGAAAGGAGGTGTGCTAGGACTCATCCAAGGTCACTCTGTGAGTCTGGGGACAATCCAGGACTGGAAAACAATGGGGATTCTTCTCAAGATATCATTTGCACTTCTACACTCTGAGTCATTTTCTTTTTGGAGCTTTCCAGCCTCAGTTGGCTCCCCAGCTTTGGCAGAGAGCATTTCTTCATGGTCCAGTAGCTACTGACTCAGAATATTCTCTCAAGGAAACTTGGCTTCATGTAAATTCACCCAAATCTATGCACACAGAGAATGTCTCTTTCCCTTCTGGGTTATTGGGCTCTTAAAAGACAGAGGGGGAGCCAGGCAGACATCAGACTGGCCCTTGAACTAGACATTTAAATTCAGTACAGCCCAATGAGTGTCTCCAGACAAGTCAAAGCAGCAAGATTCAGATCATTTTAGAACTAGAACAGTTTAAGAGCCAGTTCATCCACAGTCTTCATTTTATAGACAGAGAAATTGGGGTCCAAAGGGAAGAAATGCTTGAGTCTTTGTTGCATCAATAACAAAGGGAATAAGGACAATTAAAATGATCAACCATATTGATGAATAGTAGACCACTCCTGTTTCTTAACTAGGGCATGGGCATTTGTATATTTTATTTCTCTCTATTGGAATATCCTCCTTCTGTCATTGCCTACATTCAAAGTCTAAATCAAGTCCCCATGCAGATTTTTTGTCCTCCTATGAGCCCCTATATTTACCAAGTGCTCTTACTTAGCCCTCAACATACACTACCTTCTCTTACTATCTATCTTCTCTCTCCCCTATTAAACTGTAAACTCATTGAAGGCAGGCACTATTAGAAATATTTTGTATGTTTCACCATGCCTTGAAGCTTTAATGTTACAAATTCTAAGGCCTCTTTTACTTTTAATGGTCTATGTTATTAAGTACCTTTTAGCTCTAAACACTCTATGTTTTGTGCACAATTTCTCCTTCTACCCCTTTCAACTAAGGTTGAAGAATATTACATATGCTGTCAGACAAGTGTTCTGGTAAATGTTTAACAACTGATTCCAAAAAAAGTACGCAGGACACACTTTTAAATTTATCTGCATTATTAAAATTTTCTCCATCACTTTCTTGAGTCTACACAATCAATAAAACATTAATCCAAGACCTGAGTTGTACCATTTGCTGATTTCTGAGGTGTAAATACTCACCCTGGAAATGTAATAATCAGCTCTTCAGAGCTAGTACAATCTAGCTCTAGGAGCCCCCTGCAGTGTTAGACATGTCTGATGTGTTGATTGAGGGGGGGTCCTCTTTGTTTTGGTGGATGGTTTCTGTGTAGGGTAGATGAAGGGATGTTTTGAGAAATGAGGGTAATGTTAAAAATAAAAGACAACTATAAAAGTAAAATTGGTTAATTTTTTAAAGTCTATATTCTACCATTCTATGGTCTAAGGCTTCCTTCAGTTCAGAAATTCTGTGTTCTGTGATGTCTTCTGACTTAATCATTTTATTTTGACTGGTAAGTAGTTATCAAATGCCTGATAATTAATTGGTTCCCAAACCTTCACTAATCCTTCCTGAGACAACCCAGCTGTTAGAAGACCTTCTTGAATGAGACATTGCCTTCTCCTTCTTCCTTCTAACTATCCTGACCACAAAGGATCAAAAGTATATGCCCCAAAGTGTAAGACCTTTGGGAAAGAGCTCATGGATCATTGGAGCTAAGGTCCATCTTGCAAGGCCCTCCACCAACTGGCCTGATGCAAGCCATTTTAAGCTACCCCTCATGACTCCCAACACACCCTCCACTTCAGGACAGCCAGTTTATTCACCCATGCACCTTTGTACATGCCCTTTCCCCCTTACTTGGAAGCCATCCCCTCCTCTCCCAATCATATTCACCACTGAGGCTCAGTTCAAGCTCCTATGTCCCCTGGGAAGCTTTCCTTGGTCATTCCAGACCCCATGCATTGATCTCCCTTCTCTTCTGTACTCCACTAATACCTTTAAAGAATATCACATAATTTAACAGAACTATTCTCCAATTGTTACATTTTTAAAAGGGATTCTTGGGGGCAGCTAGGTGGTGCAGTGGATAAAGCACTGTCCCTGGATTCAGGAGTACCTGAGTTCAAATTCGGCCTCAGACACTTGACACTTACTAGCTGTGCGATCCTGGGAAAGTCACTTAACCCCCATTGCCCACCAAAAAAAAAAAAAAACACAACACAACACAACAAAACAAAAATAAATTAAAAAGGGATTCTTTTATCTGCTTTATCCGCATAGAACCCAACAGAGTGTTGGGCACACAGGAGACATTTCAGTCAGTAAGTCCTGACTGATTGAAATGCTCTGCCTCTCAGGCCAGCTATTTATTTGCAAACGGCCTGGAGAGGGAAGAAGGGGTAACACAGCTCCCTTTCAGACAATGTTACCCTGGCAGACCAACCAGGCCCCTGGCATTCAGTAATTTGGTGCCCAGATATCGCGGGGCTTGGGGAAAGGAACCAGGATTAGGCCCCAGTGTGTGGTTAGCAGGAAGACCAAGGCCAAGACAGTGGTGCCAGGAAGGACAAATAAGACAGTACAACTAGAGACACCATCGTAGAGTGGACAGAGCACAGAACTACAGAACTGACTAGGGGTCAGA
Organism: Dromiciops gliroides; assembly: GCF_019393635.1. Lineage (NCBI taxonomy): Eukaryota > Metazoa > Chordata > Mammalia > Microbiotheria > Microbiotheriidae > Dromiciops > Dromiciops gliroides. The sequence goes on from NC_057861.1 coordinate 709,578,735, forward strand.
AAAGCTGAGCTCTAGTCCTGCCACTACCAATGACTAGCTGTGTGATTGTGGGCCTCAGTCTTCTGGGTCTGTTAAAGGAAGGGATTGGTTTAGAGAATCTTCCCAGCTCTTATATTCTTTCTACATTACTATGAAGACCTGGACCTGCCTGGCCCAGATACAGCAGTAACAAGAGTATGACTCCTTGAAGATAAAGAAGGCCTGAAGGGGACCTAGCTCTCCAGACCTAGGCAGAGGGGCTTGACTCAGCTCCAAGAGACAGCTGGGTCATAACTCTAAAGTCCATGCAAAGGAGACAGCTGGAAACCAGGCTCCTTAAATGAAACCTTCTAGGTGCCAGATGCTCTCTGTAGAGAGAAGCAAGGGTGGGGAACGCAGACAGAGGGCAAGAGGGAAGCACGCCTTGGCCAAAGCCCTGACTCAGTCTTTGGCAAGGAGGACAGATAGCAACACATCCCCTGACTTCCAGCCCAAATCTGAGTTAAAATATCAAGGCCTTGCTCTCGAGTGACAATGCATGGACCAGCAATTGGTTACTGACTCTCATGGCTAGATGCAACCTGTAGATCCTTTAGTCCAACCCATTCATTTGATAGCAGAGAAAACAGGCTCATAGTGAGATAATGACTCACCCAAGCAGATCCTTGAGAACAGGGACTGCCTTTTGTCTTTCTTTGTATCCCCACCACTTAGCACAGTGTTTGACACAGAATATATGCCTAATAAATGCTTACTAACTGACTGATTGACTGACAGCAGAATGGAGACAAGAACCGAGGCATCCCAATGTCTAACTCCATGATCTGTCAACCATGACCCAATGCCTTACTGTTCTGCAGCTCTGAAGCACGAGTAAACTGAGTGAAAGTCAGGAGGTTATCAAGAGCCAGGGGTGTGGGGGAATCAGGCCACTCCCATATTATAATTTCCAGTCAAAAAGACACTCCTTGAGGGTAGGACCCATCTCACTTTTGTGTTTATTGCCCCAGCACAGTGCAAAGGAGGAATTTAATAAATGCTTGTTGATTGATCAACTATAGATCTTTAAGGGTCCTCTCCAGTTCTAAAAAATCATTCTAAGTTCCAAGATTGATTCAGGAACTGGGGTCCAGGCCTAGAGCAGGAACAAGACATACACAGGACCAGACAGATAATATTAACTAATTTGCCTTCTCTATTTCCTAATCAAGGTTACTCTGGCTGATTAACAGATGTCAGGGGAGAGGCTCAAAGAAGAAACTCTTGGGCACTAGAAGAAGTCATGACTGGAAATGCATGTATACTGGTTGAAGCATGAACACACAGAGGAAAAGAAAATAAGCATTGATTACCTACTACATACCAGCCAATGCTCTAAACCCTATAAGTATATTAGAGACTTTCAGCCTCACAACAACCTTAGGAGTCTGAGGAAACCGAGGCAGACAGAAGTTAAGTGACTTGCCCAGGGTCAAAGAGCAAGTAAGTTTCTGAAGCTGGATTTGAATTCAGACCTTCTTGACTCTATCCACTTGTTCTATCCACTGTGCCACCTAACTAAGAAACAGACTTAAAGCTTACAACAACTTTTTTAGTCCAACTCCCTCATTTTACAAATGAGAAAACTGAGGCCAAGGGAAATGAAATGACATACCCAGAATTACAGAGAAATTAAATAGCAAGCTGGAACTTTTCAGCTGTTCTGCATTATAATCCCCTATACCTTCTTGCCCATTCCTTCAAACAGGAAGGACAAAGGAATAAAGAGATAATTGACAGCAAAGAAGAACTTTTGATTTTCCAAGGGTAAAGGTGATTCTTGATGCTTAAAAAAATGGTGGAAGAAAAGTGATTTGAACCCAAGTCCACTCTTTTCCTTAACCCTGAGATTTAACCTATGCTCCCTATTTAACACTCAACTAAACCATACTGCCTCAGTTTCACCCAGGTGTCTTTTCTCTTTTTCATTTCAAGGTGGTGGAAATATCTTATTTACTCTATTCAACTGAAAGTACCCATAATGTCTCAGCATTTACTGAGATGGCTGGAAAGGGAATCTTTATATAGAGAATTTCTTTTCACTCTATTAGGCATCATGATGCCAGATATGTATCCTAGCAGGAACAAATTTTGCCCCAAAACATAATAAAAGTTGCACTTCAGAATGTATTGAACCTTTTGGATTTTTTTCCAAAAATCAAAAATGCAGAAGAAAGGTGATTGTTTTCTAATTACATGATGATGGGACTCAGCCATTAGTCACAAAGTAGCAATGCCAAGTGGCATGGGTTATTTTTAGGATGTGTACAATAGCTTTAAGGTCCAAAAGAAAGAAAACAGTGCCAAATCAACCGAGCAGAACAGGCAGCCAGCTTCAATCCAGGGCCCTCCCCAATAGTCTACAAAAGAACATGACCTTGGAAACTCAGACTTTGTTTTTAAGAAACTACAGGATTTTTGGAAATAATAATAACTAATATTTATATGATGCTTTAAGGTTTGCAAAGTGCTCTACATACCTGATCTCATTTGAGCCTCACAGTGACTCTGTGAGGTTAGCATTATTGTTGTTTCCATTTTATAGACGAAGAAACTAAGGCTGAGAAAAGTTGAGGGGCTGGCCAAGAGCCACATAGCTAGTGTCTGAGGCAGAATTTGAAATCAGGTCTTCCTGACGATAGGTGATATAGTGAATCAGGAAGAACTGAGTTCAAATGTGGCCTTGGACACTTCCTAGCTGTGTGACTTCACCCTGTTTGCCTCAGTTCCTCATCTGTAACATGAGCTGGAGAGGGAAATGGCGAATCACTCCAGTATCTTTGCCAAGATCATGAAGAGTCAGACACAACTAAAATGACTGAACAACACCTACAGCTTCCTGATTCTAAGCCCAGTGCTCTATCTACTGTACCACACTGCTTCTCAATCTGAGGAGAAAGAATGCAAAGTTCATAGAAGAGTCAACCAGATAGCTGAGCATATGTCTAGGAAATGTGACCGAACCAACTTAAACACTTGAATTCCTGAACACCTTTGTGAGCACCTCCTATATGCCAGCCTACTTCCTAATAGAGGTACAAAGACAAAGTGAAAAATAACCCCTGCCTTCAAGGGGTTTATATTCTAAAAATGTGCTGACTGATTAGGTTTGAGGGACACAAGATTTAAACAGTTATAAATACAAGCCATGTGTATTTGAGGAGATAAAGAGCATTGACCACCAGAAGAATCAAGAAAGGGGAGAAAAGGGAGGAAGGAAAGAAGGGAGGGAAGGAAAGAAGAGAGGGAGGAAGGGGAGAAGGGAGGAAGGAAGGAAGGTGAAAAGGAAGGAAGGAAGAGAGGGAGGGAGGGGGGAAGGAAACATCAAGATAGCATATGAGATGAGCCTTGAAGAAAGTTAAAGACTGTAAGAGGTGGATATGAGAAGAAAATGCACTTCCTAATGCCAAAGAAATTCTACAAATTTCAATGTTTGGTCTTATCATAATTGTTATATTCAAAAGCAGCTAGAGTTTACTAATCCCACATTGGTGCTTCCAGTTCCTCAGTATCAAACTGCACTGCTAGGCCTGTCTTCTTCAGGATAAAACTACCAAGCCCCTAATAGTTTGAGGTCATTCAGTGGTTTAGCTATTGCCTATATACAGCCACCTTTGTAGAAGTTATCTACACTGCTTTCGTTCCTCTATGCTAAACAAAAGTGGAATCCAGAAGGCAGCAGTGAGGTGGACCAGAACATACCAATCTCTTTGGATCCTTTTTTAGGTGAGATAGTATTTCCACTAAATAGGTTTGTATACCCTCAATAATCTCTGGAGTTGGATCAACTGACTGTGAGATTTTTGTCTCTGCTCTTAGAAATTCTGATATTGACTAAGTACACGGACAATCCAGAGAGATACAAGAGGGAGTAGTGAGCTCCCCCTCCCTACAGGTCTGCAAGTCAAGGAAGGATGACAATTTAAGAGAAATGCTATGATGGGGCTTCTTCAGATACATATCAAACTAGATACCCTCTAAGTTACCTTATAATTTGGGCACTCTGTGATACTATGACCTATAAAATAAAGAGAACACTAGCTCTGCTAACATCACGGAGCTGTTGTAAAGACCCAATGACCAAATGTACATAAAGTGGTAAAGTGCTATGGAGATTATTATTTTGGTCAAATAGATATCCCCTTTGTCCCTAGGCCTCTGGTAATGGTAAAAGTCTATGTGGAATTATTAGTTTGGTAACATAGGGAAATCCTTTGTCTCTAGATATCTATATGTCAAGTCTAAGCCTGACCCACACAGATTATCTAATTCAACCCCCTCTTTTTACAGAAAAAGGAAACTATAAAAATATCATTTATAATAATCAATGATATTTTTTTAAAATAATCAATGAAATTAAAATAACACTCCAAAGTTTAATAACTGCTTCACATACAATCTCACTGGAGTTTTACAACACCACATGTGTTATTATTCCCATTTTGCAGATGAGAAAACAGATCCAGAAAGACTAAGTGACCTGTCTGTGGTTGCCTACTTAATAAGCATCAGAGGTAGAAACTGAAGCCAGATCTCTCTTGATTCTATGTCCTAGTGCTTTCTATTATGCCATGTTGCCTTACACTCTAAGGTTCTTTGCTGTTTAGGAGTGAAAGCTCCTGGGGCCAGCTAGGTGGGGCAGTGGATAAAGCACTGGCCCTGGATTCAGGAGGACCTGAGTTCAAGTCCAGCCTCAAACACTTGACACTTACTAGCTGTGTGACTCTGGGCAAGTCACTTAACCCTCATTACCCAACAAAAAAGGAGTGGGGGGCAGCTAGGTGGCACGGTGGATAAAGCTCTGGCCCTGGATTCAGGAGGACCTGAGTTCAAATCCGGCCTCAGACACTTGACACTTACTAGCTGTGTGACCCTGAGCAAGTCACTTAACCCTCATTGCCCTGCAAAAAAAGGAGTGAAAGCTTCTTCTTGCACTGAGGTCAATGTATTTTTTCCTCTAACAACAGAGAACAGAGAGGATTTATGTCTAGTTCACTATTTCTAAAAAAAATAAAAAAGAGACTCATGATCACTAGAAAATGGAATGACCCTATCCATATGAATAGATTTTTGGTGACAGAGCCACCTCCCTAAAAGATGAAATACAAAGGTTACTGCAGAATTGGGAGAGATTGGGATATGAGGATGTCCCTCCTAGGAGCCTGGAGAAATTCTATACTGCACAAAAATTCCTCATTCAAAAAATTGTATGGGGCAGCTAGGTGGCACAGTGGATAAAGCACCGGCCCTGAATTCAGGAGTACCTGAGTTCAAATCCGGCCTCAGACACTTGATACTTACGAGCTGTGTGACCCTGGGCAAGTCACTTAACCCCCCCCCATTGCCCTGAAAAAAAAATTGCAAGCCCTCCTCATGCTTACAGGACAGAATTGAACCTCCACATCCTGGCATTCAAAGTCTTCTATGATTTATCCTTACCCTCCCAATCTGAATTTATGCTTCCTATCCCCCCTCCAATGCTCACTAACATCTGTCCTCCACTTTAGCCAGCCTAATCTCTTCAGTCTCTTCTAAATATGCCATAGGATCATATAATCATATATTTTGAGGTTGGAAGCAGCCAGAAATGTCTAAGCTGGAGCACAAGGAACCAGAAATAGGGGAAACACATTTATTAACATACATAGAAAGGAGGTGAATGAAATATTTTGTAAAATGGGTCATCTGATAACATAAAACAGATAAGGACCTTGGTTTTTCAATTCTATAAGAGACTGATAGGGTGTTTTTTTTTCAAAATCCTGAGTTTCTGTACAATCATAGCACCAGGATCACTCAACCTCATTCTTTTGAAAGGACAGCATGTTGACAGGACAGCAAAGCTATCAACCAGGCTACAGTTCTGGGTATGTGATGGGGAAAAGGGTAAAACTGGTCAGGTAGATCAGGTCCAGCATATGAAGAATCCTGAAAGCCAGGCAGAAGGATATAAACTTGATGCTGTAGGAAATAGTCATCCGAGACATTTGAACATGAAAGTCACACAATCAAATGGATTTCAGAAGATTAGCAAAGACATCTAGAAATCTTTTCAAGGGAAATATGATGGAGGGTGGACCAGAGCTCAGGTGCTCTTAGTACAATGTTAGTTTTAGCAAGTGACTAGTTAGATTGTACTTAGTACAGTCCTAGATCATAGAAAATTCATAGAAGGACCAGGCTGCCCAACCAGGATAGGCAAGGGCATATGGAGTAAGGCAAAAAAAAAAAAGAAGTAAAGCCTACAGTATGGCAGACCTTTAAGTGAGACTCAGGGGAGTCAAGAACACATAACTAAAAGTCATGGTCATGCAAACAAGCCAGTGGGGCTCATGACAACATACAGAAACAGAAGAGTTGTCAGAACAGAGATCACAGAAGGAGCAAGGTTCAAAAGGCATCCAGGATACAAAGACAGGAATGCTGAGAATTTTTAAAAGGAACAAGGAGTCAAAGTGGGTGAAGGAAGAAACAGTGTCAGCACCATGGACAGCTGCCATTGTTCACACAATCTCAGAAGAGGCAGGCCCAGGGCTATTGCACCCCCCCCCCAAAGTCAGTGTACTAAAACTAAAAGGGTCTTTGCCTTGTTTTTAGAGTCTCTGGTTTATCTTGGGAAAGGGGACTGACTACCTTCATCTGACCGTGATCTATTGATGTCTGTACAAGGACACATTTTTCTCTTGGTTGAAAGGTTAAGGATTCTACATCACTTTGGACTCCCCATCTACTTACTACCAGCCAATGGAGATGGAAGAGAAGACTATAGCATATTTGTTATAAACAGCATCACCTTCCTCAGGTGTTGGGGTTTTTTTTTGGGGGGGTGGGAGTTCCTGTCCCTCAGGTTCCCTATCAGTGCCAGGGTAGATCACAGATTCTGAAGGAAAACAAGATTTGGATAGTCAGAGACCCCAAAAGAACCCTTAAATTGGAATAGTCCAGAGGCAGTGTGGGATACAATCATTATGTAAGCAATAGAAGCAACATGATGCAGTAGAAAGAGAACTGACCAATCTGAAGTCAGAAGACCTAGTTTGAAATCCCACATTTGATGCTTACTACCTGTGACCTTGGGCAAGTCAAGGTCAACTTCCTGGGCTTCATTTCCCTCATCTGTGAAATGAGAGGCTTTCCAGCAAAATGGTTGGGTTTTTGTATCTCCAAAGGATAAGGCCTCTGGGAGATTTTGAAGGAGGAAATAATGTGCATGTGTAACTGACACAGCATAGAATTTAATGCTTATGGGGGCCTTACAATAGACCGTTTAGTCTAACCCCCCATTTTCAAGAGGAAGATACTGAAGCTCTGACAAGGGAAGTGAACTGCCCTGTGTAGCTCTGCCTTTTCTTAACCTACTTCCTCTTACTAGCTGGATCAAGATCAAGGGAGACATAATTTATCATTTCCGATTTGAGAAAGTGCTCCTGTTCTAAACAGACTGTACAGCAAAAGGTCAATAGAAATAGAGTTAGCAACCATCACTCATCCCACTCATCCTTGCACTTTTACTGGGCCTCCCATCTGCCATATGAGCAAGAAGGAAGGGGGTGGGGATGAAAAGCCCAAAAGAAGAAGAAAAGGGAGAAAAGAGCAATTTAATTTCTGAGTCTTCATTACCACATAGAACTCATGCTAAAAGACTTTATTCTTAAGAAAATCCAATATTTCATGGACACTGAGGGAGGAGGGAGGCAATAAAGACATATTTCTCATAGCAGGGGAACTGAAGATTGATCGGAGGGTCTTGTGTTCATATCAGCAACAAACCATACCCTGCAGTGGGGGCAACTAGAGAGGGACTTGCAGGAGGTGACTTTTCTGTAGCTGAGGCACCATTGCATTGCAAGCAGTTCTGACCCACTAATGATTCTGTTCTTGCAGAAAAACACTTTACTTTTTTTTTAGTGAGGCAATTGGGGTTAAGTGACTTTCCCAGGGTCACACAGCTAGTTAAGTGTTAAGTGTCTGAGACTGGATTTGAACCCAGGTACTCCTGACTCCAGGGCCGGTGCTCTATCCACTGTGCCACCTAGCTGCCCCACCACTTTACTTTTTTAAATAATATTTTATCTTTCCCCCAGTTACATGTAAAAACAATTTTAACATCCTTTTTTAAAGTTTTCAAACTCTATCCCTCCTTCCCTTTTCCCCTCCTTGAGATAATAAGCAATCTGATATAGGTTATACATGTGCAATCATATAAAACATGTCCATGTTAGTCATTTTGTGCAAAAAAAGCCACACACATAAAAAGAAAGTGGAAAATATACTTTGGTCAGTATTCAGATGACAGCAGTTTCTTTTTCTGGAAGCAGATAGCATTTTTCAGCATGAGTCCTTTGGGATTGTCTTGGATCATTGTATTGCTGAGAGTACTAAGTCATTCATGGTTCTTCATCATACAACATTGTTGTTACTGTGTATAATGTTACCCAGGTTCTGTTCACTTCACTTTGTATCAGTTCATGTAAATCCCAGAAAACCACTTTAACTGGATCACACAGAGGGACAAGCCTCCTCATCCTTGTTTTCTATCACCTCTATTTTCTATACCTTTTTTCAGGGCAATAAGGGTTAAGTGACTTTCCCAGGGTCACACAACTAGTAAGTGTCAAGTGTCTGAGGTCGGATTTGAACTCAGCTCCTCCTGAATCCAGGGCTGGTGCTTTATCCACTGCACCACCTAGCTGCCCCCTATAACTTCTGTCATTTTAAAACTTGGTGGTTTTGCCTAAATACCACTGTCCTCATTGCTATGTTCACCATTTACATAATTTCCTTATTTCCTGCTCCTCTCTAATATTTTGTGCTAAAATAAGAGAGGAAGGGAATTATGAGGTGATATTGCTTAGATGAGATGACCTAAACTACAAGATGATCATTTCTTCCCTTTGTGGTTGTAGCCATGGAGAAGCACAAGGTGACTGTAAGCAGGCAGTCATAAATCATCAATGATGACTTAAATGCAAGAAATGGCACAAAACAAAATTAAGAATTAATATGACCAGAAAATGGGAGATACCATCCATATAGGGAAAGTGAAGCCAAACACATCAAGAGATATAGAAAAGGTTCAAAAGAAGACATCCAGTACACATGGTAAGATTTTTCCCTAGAGAATTTATAGAAAGCTAAGGATAAGAATCAAACAGAATGAGAATACATTTTGTTGTGGGTTATTATGGTCCATACTATTAGGGAGTGCCCCTGTTGGTAAAATGATGGATTTAAGTTGAATTCAACAACATCCCCTCTGAGCCTCAGTTTCTTAAACTGTAATGTGAAAATAATAATATTGCTCTACTTACCTCATACAAATGTTCTAAGAAAAGTACTTTGAAAACTGAAAACTGTTCTACAGATATGAGCATCTCTGATTATCATCATCCTTCAACTCTAATCAGGCCTGCACGGTGTGCCAGTCATAGGCACACAATGATTTTCAGCAATGAAAGGATCAAAAGAACTGGAAATAAAAGGGGTGCCCATCAATTTGGGAATGGCCAAATAAATGATGGAATATGAATGTCATGGAATATTACTATGCCTTAGAAATGATAATAGGGATGGTTCCAAAGAAACCTAGAAAGACTTGCATGAATTGATGCAGTGTGGCATGAACAGAACCAGGAGGGCATCATTATACAATAAAAGCATTGTAAAGACAAAGAACATTGAAAGATTTAAGAACTCTGATCAATCCAATGACCAACCATTAAACAGAAACTATGGGGAAACATGTTACCCTCTTTCTAAAGGAGATGTGGACTCAAGATGAAGACATAGGTATAGACAAACACACAATCATAGTTATAACGATATAAAAAGAGATAAAGATAGTATGTTCATAGTTACTTGTATGTTTTCTTGCTCACTAGAATGTAAGTTTCAAGAAGGGAGGAACACTCTTTTGGGGCCTTTCTTTGCATCCCCAGAACTTAGCACAGAGTCTGGCATATAGTAAGTCCTTGATAAATGCTTGTTGACTATTTTTCCCAATCCAATCTTTTTTTTTTTATTATTTTTTTTTTTAGTGAGGCAATTGGGGTTAAGTGACTTGCCCAGGGTCACACAGCTAGTAAGTGTTAAGTGTCTGAGGCCGGATCTGAACTCAGGTACTCCTGACTCCAGGGCCGGTGCTCTATCCACTGCGCCACCTAGCCGCCCCCCAATCCAATCTTTATAGGATGAGATTACTATAGGCACATATAGATCAACCTCGTCAACCATACATACATACATACATACATACATACATATACGCACATGTACACACACACATAAATCTACAAAGAAAAACTACCAAAAAGAGCTTACAGCAGAACCAAGGCCCCTGCAAATGTAATTAGTAATAAAAGTCAAGGATGAGAAATGAAGCAAAGAGTTTGGGGAGAGCCTGAGTCTCTCTTCTCAGGACTTGGAGATACACAGACAAGTAGATACTGTTGGTAAAAGGAATATCTTGGGGTTAAATCCTTTAATTTATCAAAGCTTTTAGCACTCCCAGAAGTCACAGTTGTAGTCCAATTTCACTAATCTGATGCTTGGCAACAAGAAATAACATTTCTCAGTTGTTGTTTTTTCCAAGTATAATGTAAAACTAATTGTTTCAGACACCAAATACCCTAACCATAAATGATTAGCCTGTACTTAAGAGGAAATTAAATTTTATCCTATTTACCCATTAAACAGAGGCTCTATCTCAAGCAGGGCAGCAAAGATGGCAAAGTTGAATACTATGCACTATAAAGTGCATCAGGTAGACAGATCAGGTAAAATGGCTGCCTTTTATTTATTTTTTTTTTTTGAGCAAACACTCCAAATGAATTCGTCTAATTACACAATCATTCTAACAAGGGAACCACTACTTAGCACATGATGCTGCCTCTCTGGAAACTGCCTTCAGAGCTTGAGCCCATTTCTTTAAATACTTTCTGTAGTGGCAAACAATTCTCTCTAGAAAGCAGAAACAGTTAAAAGTTGTGGAGAGGGGCAGCTAGATGGCGCAGTGGTTAAAAGCACCGGCCCTGGATTCAGGAGTACCTGAGTTCAAATCCGGCCTCAGACACTTGACACTTACTAGCTGTGTGACTCTGGGCAAGTCACTTAACCCCCATTGCCTAAAAAAAAAAAAAAAAAAAAAGTTGTGGAGAACCCACTCTGCAAACAAAGTGAATGATTAAATGCGGAGATAAAAATGTAAAGATTTGAGGCTGATTCTCTTATGAAAAGAATTTCCAAAAAGGAGTTTCCACAATGGTTTAACAATTCACATTGCTATGTTTTCATGTTCTCAAAGTACTCTCCTCATAAGACTGTGAAGGATGTAGCACTGAGAAAATTGAGGAAACTGAGGTTCAGCACCTTGGCCAAGGTCACACAGCTAGATGTCCAAGTTAGTTAGGATCTGAATCTCAAGTCTTCAGACTGTGCATTTACCCTCCAAAAGGCTGACCAAGATAAAATAAAAGAATATTTGTAAGGCATTTTGTAAATCTTAAAACACCATGTAAATGCTAGCTATAAACAAGGGCAATGGACAAAAGTGATAAATAGACAACTTAAGCTTAATGTTTGGGTGGTGGGAGAGAAATTCCTAACAATTATAAGTTGTCTATTTATAGAATGAGCTGCCTGGGGAAGTAGTGGGTTGCCCTTATTGGAGGTCATTAAGAAAAATTTGGGTGAGCAACAGTCATACCTGTATGAAAAGGGATTTTGCTCATGTATAGCCTGGTCTGTGTGGCTGCTCAGGTCCACTCCACTTTTGCATTCTCTGACTCTGTTACCCTAGACTATGCTATGCTGCCTTACGTTGCTTTGACCAAAGGCCATATCAATGAAATAAGATTTTGACCTCACAAGGTGACTGCCATGATGGAGACCATGTTTTTTGACCATGTAAATTCTGATATTTTTGCTTTTTTAAAAAGTCATTATTTTATCCTCACATCTTATAGATGTAAATGACTTCTCTTTACCATCTGCAAATGTCAACAAATATCTGATTACAGGCCAGCTCCCAGGCTAGTTAGTGGTGCTAGTATGGTACAGAACAGAAACTCCTATAGATAATGGTGGTCATGCATGGTAATGGGGGAAATGAGGTGAAATCCTTGAATCACAAAAAAAAGTCCTGGCTTTTGTCTCCAAACAAACAGACTCCCCTTGCCATGAGCAGCTCCAATTTCTAAGGCCTTTCTGACCATTTGCTTTCTGTTTCCTCCTTTCTGACCACATACAAATTGATTTTACAAAGTTAGTGGGAGGGGAAAGTAAAGGATGTCTGTGGGCCACATGGAGGCTTTAATAACTTAGAATCATCCAATTACAGACCTGTGCAATTGCAGAACCTTTTAAAGCTAGAAGCTTAGTGCTAGAAGGGACTTCTGAGATTATCGAGTTTGAACCCCAGCTACCTATCCAAACAGAGTCACACACACCCTCCATGAAACCTTCACTGACCCTCTTCAGGCAACCAAATGGTGTAGACTTAAGACACAGTGCAGGACTGGAAATGAGAAAGACCTGAGTTCATATATGCCCTCAGACATATGTCATAGCCATGTGAGCCTAGCCAAGTGACCTAACCCTTTTCAGCCTCAGTTTCCTTATCTACAAAAGGGGAAAAATAAAAGCAGCTACCTCAGAGTGTAGCTGTGAGGTTCAAAGGAAATTTCATAGATACAGAGCTAGATACACACGTATGTGGGAGAAGGCCCATCCTATGAAAAAAATAAAGAGACAGACATTGACCTAGGTTCTAGTCTTGGCATTGCCACTAATTTCCCTGATGACCTTGAACAAAGAACTCATTTGCCTTCTCTTGTCCCCAGTTTCTTCTTTGAAAAAATTAAGGGGTTCAACAAAATGATCTCAAGGATCCCTTTCAGCTCTGACATTCTGGTATTCAAGGTTGGACAAGGCTGTAACTCAATGTTGATTGGCTCAGTCTTTTGCCAGAGCCCAAGGGAGGGCCCAAGGAGAGAGAGAATGAGGAGAGAATATTAAGGGAAACAGAAATTAGGTCAGTAGGAATCCTGGGGGGGTCTTATAGAAAGGTCAAGGAAAAAGAAAGATTGCAGAGGGAAATATTCTCCTCAATTAAGGGCATCCATATACAGCCAACATCTGCTTATCTTTGTTAGTTTGTGATTTCCCAGGACTCTTACTTTTCCCTCTCAGTTTTGGTACAATGTAAAGAAGCCAGGATTGAGAATCAGAGGACCTGGGTTCAAATCCCACCCTCTGCTATTTATTGCTTTTGTGATCTTGGTCAAGTCACTTACCCTTTAGGGACTTCAGATTCCTCATCTGCAAAAATGAGGGGATTGGTCAAGCTGGCCTCTAAGGTCTCCTCCAGCCATGGTTCTCTGCTGCTTCCCTATAGCCCAATGTGCCCTATGCATTAGCAACCCCCCACTGGAATAGGATGAAGCCACAGAAAGTCCTGGAAGCAGACTCTAATCAGTTCCCAGTGTCCATCTGGAGTCACTCTGGTGAAAGGCCTTTAGGAGGAAGAGAGATGATAATATGAGTCTTCTGGGGGGAAGAAAGGGGAGGAAATGGTGGTGGTAAGAAAAGAACACCATGGTGGATTCGAGATGTCCCAGCTCTGCCACTTGCTAGTCAAGTGACCTTGGATGAGTCACTTGAACTTGTTAGCCTCAGTCTCTTCCTCTGTCAAATAGAAATAATGGTACTGGTGCCTAGCCCAGTTCTCTCATTTTACCAGATGAAGTAAATGACGGTCAAAGAGGGAAAATAACCTGCCAGTGTCACATAGCAAGACAGTGTCAGAGCCAGAACTAGAAACCCGGGCCTGTTCCCTCCTACCCAGGGCTCTTCCCACTTTATTATAGCAAATAACCACATCTGGGCATTGGGGGTATATTTACCGCAGCTGGAAATTCCACTCCATTTTCTTCCCTGACCCTCAAACACATTTCTGTGTCTCGCAGTTATTTTTGGAGCTACAGTATGGTCCAAAACATACACGCGTTTCTTTGCTTAAGCTCTAGGCTTCTTAGAAAAAGCAAGATTTAAGGCAGAAGGAAGGACATAGGTCTGGGGCCAGGCAAAATGTTGCTTGGGGAAGCAAGCATATGGTCGAAGGGTCCTGCCCACCTTGGAAGTTCTGGGATCCTGATGATAGGAGATGAAGCATTCCCTAGCATATATGGGGAGAATACTGGATTAAGAATGAGGACTGTTGGGGCAGCTAGGTGGCACAGTGGATAGAGCACCAGCCCTGGATTCAGGAGTACCTGAGTTCAAATCCGGCCTCAGACACTTAACACTTACTAGCTGTGTGACCCTGGGCAAGTCACTTAACCCCAATTGCCTCACTGGAAAAAAAAAAAAAAAAGAATGAGGACTGTTTGGAATTCTGGCTTTGCCACTAACTGAATAATCTCTAGCAAAGAGACCACATGGACAGAATGACAGCTTTGAAGTCAAACGATCTTGGTTCAAATCCCAGGTCTGCATGAATTCTTAATCTGACCTTGAAGGAGTCACAACCTCTGCTGGCTATAAAATGAGGACCTTGGACAAGACAGCCTCTGAAGTCCCCCTTGGCCCTGAGTCCAGTGAACATTCTGGGCTTCAGTTTTCCTCCTTTGTAAAGGGAGGGGAGGAATGAGATTCAAGGGTGCTTTGTAGTTTTACATCCTATGTTCTTATAAAAATAGGAGCAATAACAAGAGCTCTGTAGCAAAACTCAAGTAAAATCCCTGTTTGTTCATAATAATAACAATAAGCTTTTTTGTTTGGGGGGGGGGTGGTGAGGCAATTGGGGTTAAGTGACTTGCCCAGGTTCACACAGCTAATAAGTGTTAAATGTCTGAAGTCGGATTTGAACTCAGGTGCTCCTGACTCCAGGGCCCATACCCTATCCACTGCGCCACCTAGCTGCCCCTAACAATAAGCTTTTTAAGGTTTAAAAAGTACTTTATAGGGGGCAGCTAGGTGGCACAGTGGATAAAGCACCAGCCCTGGATTCAGGAGGACCTGAGTTCAAATTCAGCCTCAGACACTTGACACTTACTAGCTGTGTGACCCTGGGCAAGTCACTTAACCCTCATTGCCCCACCAATAAATAAATAAATAGATAGAGAAATAAATACTTTATAAATATGAGCTCATTTTATCCTCACAACAATGCTGGAAAGTAGGTTGTTGTTATCATCATTTTAAAGTTGAAGAAACATAAATTAAGCGACTTGCCCATGGTCACAAAGCTATTATATGTCTGATGTTACATTTGAACTCAGGTGTTCCTGACTCCAGATTCAACACTATCCAGTGCACCATTTTAGATGGTTTGCTATTTTCCAGGGAGAGCAGGGCTGGAGCATAGGGGTTTCTCAAGGAAGGAATAAATTCGGGGCACTGCTTGGGGAAAGCAAGAAACAGGGGCAAGAGGTGACTGACACAGGTAACCTCCTCCTAGGCAGAAGCCCAGAACTGCCCTTGGCAATATCCCAGTTATATTCATTCCTTTCAAACATAAATGATCCTTCCCCATCCACACACTCATCAGCACCCAGAGTCTTATAAGCCAAAGTATTTCTATAGAATTAGCATGTTGCCCTTTTAGTTTTCTCTTATTCTTCTTATCTGAAGCTTTCTAAAGTTGTCCCCTGTGAATCATAGGAGGGAAGCTAAATTACCCTGCTCATCCCTAAACCCAATGCTCCTTGTCTGAAGGAGGAGAGAAAAAATCAACAGGACACCCACACCTCAGGAAGACATCAGAGTCTTGTGGAGGGGGGAGGAGGGCATGGCAGAAGACCCGAGATAAGTCCTGCCTCTATTTCTTCCCCATGTGTGATGCAGGAAAGACCACTTTCCTTTTCAGGACCTCAGTTCCCTTCTCTGTCAAATGGAGGAGTTGTATCAATTGATCCCTAAGCCCCCTTCCATTCTCAAAATGGATGCTGGAAGGCTATGGGAAAAGAGAAATTAACTGCAACCCTCGAGGCTTTCCTGGATGAAAAAACTGAGCTGAGACGCAGCCCTGGCTTCTCCATGTACAGCCCAACCGCTTTCAGTTTGTGGATGCTAAGTTCCTGGAGGGCAGGACCAAGGCCATTTACAGAGAGCCTGCTAAGTCCTCTAGGCGATAAAGGCTGAACAGAAGCTCTGAACTGACTGCTTAACATGGACTCCTGAAAACAGACTCTCCTCAGAGCAGGTATCATACCCACGAAACATGGCCATCACCTCCCAAACCCAGGGAGAGGGTTACAAACAGTACAGGGCAACAAGCAGGGGTCCTTAGCCATTGGGAAATGGGGAGGGGGGGCAGCAGGAACAACTAAATTTAGAGCTAACAGAGACTTTGCCTTTCTTTTTTCTTTCTTTCTTTTTTTTCAGAGCAATGAGGGTTAAGTGGCTTGTCCAGGGTCACACAGCTAGTAAGTGTCAAGTGTCTGAGGCCAGATTTGAACTCAGGTTCTCCTGAATCCAGGGCCAGTGCTTTATCCACTGCACCACCTACCTGCCCTTAGCTAAAAGAGACTTTGGAGGCACTAGGTCCAAATGGGTCATTTCACAAATTGGGAACCTGAGGCCCAGAGATGCAACAGGTTAACCCAACATCCCCCAGGTAGAGTAACAAAGCTAGTATTCAAACCGGGTCATTGGGTGCCAAATCTGAATCAAGAGGGTAAGCAAAAATCTCTAAAAGTCTTAGGGGAAAAGAGAATGAGGACAGGGTGGGGAGTGGCCCAAGGGCATTTCAGGACTGATTATATGTTTTCTTCTCTATTTCTCACATCCCATCTATCTAAGGAATTGTCAAATTTTGTCATTTTTTTCCTCTACAACACACTCCCATAATCCTCCACTTCTCCACCTATACAACCAACATCCTAATTATTGCAAGAACCTCTCAATGGTTTCCCTACCTCAAGTCTCTTCCAACTCCAAAATTCACTGCACACTAAAAAGGTACACATCTGACAACGCCACCCGCCTCTCCCTATGCAGTAAACTCCAATGGCTCCCTATGACTTCTAAGATCAAATTTAAATTTTGACTCTTCAAACTCTTCCCAACCAACCTCATCCCTTACTATCCTTCCAGTCTTCTTAAATATTATTCTCCTCACTGCATTCTCTCATTTAGCCATACTGGTCTACTCCCCCACACGTGAGGACAGTTGCCATGCCTTTGCACTGGTTGTCTTTCACCTTTGTCTTTTGGCATGTGTGGCTTCTTTCAATATTCAGCTCCAATGCCACCTTCTGCAGGAGAGCATATTCAGCAGCCCTCACTGCTAGTGCCTCCCCCTCTGAGGTTACCATCCATCTACTCTGTAGCTGTCATATGACCTATTTATAAACACTGACTCCTCCATTAAGATGAAAGCTCAGTGAGGGCAGGAACTGCTTTTGCATTGTCTTTGCATCACCAGTACTTAGCACAGTATCTGGCACATAAGAAGTGCTTTAAAAATTATTATCGAGTGATTTATTTAAAATAATTTGTTGCCATTAGCAATGTATCTTCAATAATGATGATGACGGGGATGGTGGTGGTGATGATAATAATGGTGGTGGTGGTGGTGATGATGATGGATGATGGATGATGCTGGGGAGGGGTGGGGAAATCACATGTGAGAAACTAATCCGATGTGTCTGGATGATGAAGAAGAAGAAGAAGAAGAAGAAGAAGAAGAAGAAGAAGAAGAAGAAGAAGAAGAAGAAGAAGAAGAAGAAGAAGAAGAAGAAGAAGAGCAGGAATTTATATAGCACTTTGAGGTTGCAAAGTGCTTTACAAATATCTCATTTTATCACCACAAACAACCCATTTTGTGGATGAGGAAATAGTGGCCAACAGAGGTTAAGCAACTTGCCTAGGGTCACCCAGTAAAGTGTCTGAGGCTGGAATTTAATTCAGGTCTTCCTGACTCCAGGTCCAGAATTCTGTGCCATGTTACCGTGCCATGTCATGGTAGATTTCCTAATAGAGAACCAAGGAAGGCAGCCTGCTGTTTTAATAATGAGAATGCCAATAGTTCACATTTATATAGCATTTTAAGGTTTGAATCAATCAAATTCAAAGCAAATTTCTTGACTATCTACTGTATACAGAACACTGTGCTGACCAAACATTAGGGGAGAGGCCAAGTGTGGATGAAACATGGTCCTGCTCTCCTATTGAGAGCCTAGTAAATTAACAAAGTACTTCCCTCACAACAATCCAGTGAGCTTGATAGAGCAAGTGTTGTTTTTCCCTTTTGCCAAATGCAAAGTATGACCCTCTAATAGATTCGGAGTTTTTGGAGGACAGGAACTAGTTTCTTTGGTTCTTTGCATCTCCAGTGTCTATCAAAATGCTTTGTACATGGTAAGTACTTAATAAATATTGCTGAGTTGCCTTGAGTTGAGTGGGTGACTGATATAACCACAGTCACCCAACGCGTCAATATATCTTGTACTCAAGCGAGAATGGTATCATGGGAAGAGTCCTGGACTTGGATCCAGAAGACCTGGATTCTAATCCTGGCTTTATTAGTTACTACCTTATGACCTTGTCCAAATAACCTTGCACATGTCATGGTCGCTTCATCTCCTGGGCCCTCAGTTTCTTCATCTGTAAAATGAGGAAGTTAGGCTCCTTTCCAGCTCTTAATCTGTGACCCTATGACTCCAAAAGCCCCAGTGCTCCTTCCAAGCTATTCAAAATTCCTGAGGTTGGGATTTGGTCTCTAGATCTCTGCAGTTCAACCAAGTTCTCCTGGACAATGATACATCCAGTGTGGGTGATCTGGATGCCAAGGAGGGAGCCACATGCCCACATATTCACCAGCCTTGGACTTATTTCACACTCACTCCCACAACTACACCACCTCCCTCTCCTGTTCTATGAGTGTTCACAGGACCCACTCACTCGAAGACACTTTCAGGAAGAAGGGGGCCCTGCAGTGCCCAGGCCCTGGGCTGGTTTCATAAGCAGACCTGTCTTACCAAAAGTGGTCTCCACAGAAAGTTAAGGTAGCAGAAAATGGAGAAGATAAATCTGTCCCTCACTCATTAGGATATACTCTCTGCAGGAAACCCATAGTGCCAGCAGCAACCCACACATGGCCTCTGGCTTTCTTGGATTACGTGATAGAGACACATGATTTAACTATGCTTTGATGGGGGGCATGGGATTCAGCAGGTCCTTCACGTCCATGCCGGACATGAGTGGAGAACAAAGGCACCATGGCCCATCAGAAGACCTGCATGGTTCCTTGGCCCTCGCTATTGGTGAAATAGAGTCAGGCCACCATTGCTTTGTGAAAACCCTTATCAAAAAACATTTTTGAAGCACTTTCTCTGGGCCTGGGTGCTGTGCTAAGTTCTCCGGATAGAAAGAATGGCAAAAAACAGTCCTTCTCTTCAGGTAACATTCTAATGGGTGGAGAGGCTCTGAGAATCTTCAGCAACATCCAAACCCTACCAAGCCCCTCTTATTAAGAGCTCTCTCTGAGCTTCAGAGATGCAGTAATGTACTGAAGGGATAGCTAGATGACCCAGTAGCTAGAGTGCTGGGTTTCAAGTCATCTTCCTGAGTTCAAGTCTAGCCTTAAGTACTATCAGTGTGACCCTGGGGTGTTCCCCAAGGTGTGCTTTCCCCAAGGTTCTGTCTTTGGCTTCTTCTTTCCTCTCTATACCCTCCCTTGGAAATCTAATTCATGAGTACTGATGGACCTGCCACCTGCATACAGAAGATTCCCAAATCTCTATTTCCAGGCCTTTTGTCCATAGCTCACCTCCAATCACCAGCATATGGCACCAACTCCTTTGAATCGCCATGTCTGAAACTTCACACACATCCCATCTATTTTTCTACCTCTGTGCATTTAGTGAGGATAGCTTCCCTCCTACATGCCCATTAACCTGCTGAATTCCTTTAAATTCCAACTCAAACATGACTTCCTCTATGAAGCTTTCTTTGAGTCTCTACCTTTATTCCACCTCTATCCCTATCCTTGGGTCTCGAAAAGAAAGGAAAGAAACAAGCATTTATTAAGCACCTACTGTATATGAGGCACTGTGTTAAGTACTTTACAAATATGATATAATTTAATCTTCACAACAACCTTGGGAGGTAGGTGCTATTATTATCCTCACTTTACAGTGGACGAAATTGAGGCACATAGCTAGTAAATGTTTCAGACTAGATCTGAACTCAGGTCTTCCTGACTCTAGACCCAGAGCTCTATCTACTCTACTGTACAAGCTGCTTCTCTTGCCCATAAGTTATTTTATCATTGTTTCATGTCTTTACCAGATTATGAATTCTATGAGGTTACAATCTACATTAAACATTCTTCTCCAGTGCCTAGCACAAGACCTTGCTCATAGTAGGCATTTAAGAAATGCTTACAGAGATTTTCAGTGTGATTTACCTGATTTGTGTCTGCACCTGTCACTTCCCTCAATCAGACTAGAAGCTCCCACAGGACAGTGACCATGTCCAGCATTTCTTCTATGCCTCCCAGAGCATCCAGCATGGAACTTTTACCCAGAAAAAGCCCTCCTTAAATGTTTATAAATAGAGCAGTCCCATAGATGTGACAATAAGGTGCCTAGTATTCAGCCTCAGACACTTAAAAGCTATATGACCCTAGGTAAGTCACTTTACCTTGGTTTGCTCATCTGTAAATTGTGGATAATAATGATAACATCTACCACCCAGGGTTGTCATGATGATCAGATAAGGTCATAATTGTAAAGTGTCTGGCATAGTGCCTGGCACATAGTTAGCACTATATAAATGTCAGCTATTATTATTAGTTATTAGTATAATCAGTGGGATTTTACAGATGAGGAAATCAAGATCCAGAGGGTGTGGACGACTTATAGATGTGTCACAGCTAGTAATATCAAATTGGCAGCTTTGTGAAGAATGGACGCGAGGACTAGAAACAAGAAGGATGGTTATCATACCAGCTACACCTGAAAACTGGTCCCAAGCCCCCCCCAGCACCTATTTAGCCACATTACCCTGGACAAGTCACTTAACTTTCCTGAGACTCAATTTCCTAATCTGAAAAATGGGAGCAAACTCTGCTAGTCCCTTTGTCACTGGATCACCATGAGGCTGAAGTGAGAATATGTTTGTAAAGTGTTTTTGGAACTTTAACGTGCTATGGAAATGTCAATTATTGTTTTTCCTCAAAGTTGTTGTAAAGCGATATCTCATACTTTCTGGCAACACCCCCACCTCTACCTTCTAGGGTCGGGTCCCTGATGTCCTTCAAGACTCTGCTCAAATCCCACCTGGATTAAGGCTTCTGAGCTCCTGCCTCCCCCCAGGCACCCAGAGAATAGAACCTGCCCCTGGCCAATTCCACTTCCATCTTCTTAGCATATGCTGTATCATGTATGTATCCCCATTAGAATAGGGGTGCCTTGAGGGTACAGACTGTGTTTTTGCCTTTCTCCACAACATAGTAACCTGTACAGAGTGAGCACTTAATAAATGTTTCCTGACTGATGGAATTCAGATAGAAAGTGTCAGGAAACACATCACTACCTGCTAAGTATCTTGAGGGATGGGAGTTTTTATTTCCATCTTTGTGTCTCCAGGGTCTAGCCCACTATGGGGCTAATAAATGTCTGCTGTCTGATTATCATTCTTTTATATTTAATGTTCGGCAGACATTCACAAAAGTGGTTAAACTCAGTGCTTTTTTTTTTAATTAAATAAGTCCTGAGATGTAAGCTCATCTTCTGTAGACTGATTGAAGACATGATCACTGCTGTTATTATTAATAACATGATCTTTATTACAACCTGCTTCACTGCAGGTGCTAAGGAGAGATCTCTATGTAGATTCACTTTTTACAGGTAAGGCGAGATAGGTTGGCTATAGGAGAAGGCACAATGGATGCACCAGTAGCCTTAGAGTCTTGAGGTCTATCTTGTCTGTACTCTTGGGTTTCTATCCTGTCTCAGGAATTTACTAACAGTGTGACCCAAGGGAAAACATGTACCCTCTGTCAGGGGTTATCTCAAATAATACTATATGTAAAATGCTTTACAAAACTTGAAACGCCATAAAGGTTAGCTGCTAGAATTACTTCTACAACAGTGATAAATACTTATTTATTAATAATGTTGATTGATTGGTTATTATTCTTTATTCGTATGACCTTGGGCAAGTCACTTGACCTCACTGGGCCTCAGTTTCCTCATCTGTACAATGTAGAGGTTGGACCAGTTGATCTCTAAAGTCCCTCCTAGCTCTAAATTTATGATTCCTCTCTGGGCCTCAGTTTCCTCCTTATAAAATGAAGGGTTTGGACCAGATGACCTCTAGATCCATCACATCTTTAAGTCTGTGATCCTATGATTCCTAGAGACAAAATAAAGCCAAGAACTGAGAGTTCTTTCAGACCTCTCCAGTATCCAAGCCCCTGGGTCTAGAGTCTCCCATGAAAACACAATATTGCAAGGGAATAGCCAACACCTCCCCAAGAACTCATTGCCACAAAGAGGAAGGGGACCAAGAGGAGACTTCAGAGAAAGCCAAGGACACAGGAAGATGTAAGGAGGAAATCAAAAGCATCCTTGGGGGACAGCTAGGTGGTGAAGTGGATAGAGCACCGGCCCTGGAATCAGGAGTACCTGAGTTCAAATCCGGCCTCAGACACTTAACATTTACTACTAGCTGTATGACCCTGGGCAAGTCACTTAGCACCAATTGCCTCACTAAAAAAAAAAAAAAAGCATCCTTGGCCAGCTCGAGAGTTCTGCCCTGGATCCATCCCAAGCCATGAAATCTATGGATGGTTGGGACACAAGAAATGCTCTCCCATGGTGGCAGATGATATCTGAGTGGCAGCATTGGACTTGGAATCTGGAAGACCTGGATTTGAAGCCTGCCCCACTCACTTATGAACCTTAACCTCTATGGACTGCAGTTTCCTCATCTGTAAAATGAATGGAGTGAGCCTCAGTGACTTCTGAGGACCCTTCCAGTTCTACATCTATTATTCTATGATGCTGCGATCTCTCTCCCTTGACTCCAAATTCCCAGAGGTTCATCGTCACCACAGATATTCACAAGCTCTGCCTTCCTGGCAAAAGAGCAAAGCAGCAACAAACACCTGAGGCCATGCCCTCTGTGCCAAGCCACAAATGAGCCTGGGGGGAATAGAGGCTAGGATGCCCTGGAGAGGAGGAGGAAGCCACCTGCTAAGCAGCTCTCCCCTGAGTCCTGCTCCCAGAAGGATGGCATCCTCAGCTCTGCCAGCCTGTGCCCAGGAGAATACTTACCTCAGCCATAACCTTCACCCAATGGTCTGGGGACATGGACCATACACATTGAACACACATGACCTCCTCCATCACAACACCCAAGGATGTGACTAGATCCCGCTTCCTGCCCTGGAGGCAAGTCACAAAATCTCACCTCATCTGCTTCGTCACTTAGGAAATGGTAATAATACTACTTGCAATACTAGTCTCCCAAGGTTGTTGTGGACATCAGGAAACCTGTATTGTACCTTGTTCTGCTACTAAGTAGCTGTGTGACCTTGGGCAAATCACTTTGAGAGAGAAAGGGAAGGGGAGAGAAACAGATGATAGATAGATAGATAGATAGATAGATAGATAGATAGATAGATAGATAGATAGATAGATAGATAGATAGATAGATAAGAGATATATAAATGGATGATGGATGGATAGATGATAGATAGATAGATAGATAGATAGAGAGAGAGAGAGAGAGAGAGAGATAGATAAGAGAGATATATCAATGGATGATAGATGGATAGATTATAGATAGATAGACAAATAGATAAATGGATAGACAGATAGATAGATAAGAGATAAGTAGATAAGAGAGATATATCAGTGGAAGATGGATGGATAGATGATAGAGAGAGAGAGACAAATAGATAAATGGATAGACAGACATATAGATAGATAGATAAGTAGATAAGAGATATATCAATGGATGATGGATGGATAGATGATAGATAGATAGATATACGATAGATAGGTAGATCGATAGAGCATGTGAACATTTATCAGACATTTACAATATTCCAGCCACTTTGATAAGCACTGTGTATAAATATAAGCAAGCAAAAGTCGCTACCTTCAAAGATTTTACATTCTAATAGAGGAAGACAACAGATTTGGAGTGCTTAAAATCAGGAAGAAGGGAGGGCAGTGTGAGGGATATTCCCAGGTGGGAGAAATGCAGGAAGACAGGGAAAAGAAAAGGATCCTGTAGAGAGCCCAGCGTAAGATACAGCATGGGATTGGGTCCTTCCCAAAATGATGTCTCAGGGAGGGAGTCACCAACACAGAGAGGAAGGGCCCAGGGTTGAGGTTTCTTAGGAGGGGATTGGGGTAAGTGAGGAGAAGGATTGGGCTTTGTGCTCCCCAAATCCCCTTCCCAGCTCTGACATTTGAGGATTTCTTAAATAAATAAACTGTCCAACCAAATTCAGAAGCAAAAGGCCAAGTTACCTAAAAAATTCTTCACAGGGAGGGACAAAGACATCTCCACCGGCTGCCGAGCATGGTGACCCAGGGCTCTCCTCATTGTGGCCCCACACCCTTGAGTATGCTGCTTGGCCTGAACAGCTTCTATCAGAACAGAAGGAGATGCTCAGTGAGCGTGTCCCTGGTTCTCACTCCCTAGGGCAACAGCCGTGGTTGGTCTCTGCTGCCTTGACAGGTTTGGGACAGGTCGGCTTGGCTGAACCTGGTTATTGACTAAAAATCCTTTCATGCCTGCTCTCTTCTTTCTGACTGTGCTACCTTTTCGGCCCACATTTGGCACTGGAGATATTGACCATCTGCTCCTGTCCCCTCCGCTGGGCCTGGCAGCAAAGGGGCATGTGGGGGGGGGGAAGAGCTGCTGATGTCTTTGCGGAGACAAGGGATGGGCTGCCCATTCCCACGGACTATGCATAAGCAGGGTTCTAGATGCTGATGCTGGCAGAGATACAAGTATCCCCTATGTGCCAGGCACTGTGCTAAGTATTTAGGATACAAAGAAAGGCCAAAAAAAACCAGTCCCTTCTCTCAAGGAGCTCACAGTCTAATTGAGGAGACAACAGGGAAACTATGCATGAACCAGTTATATACAGGGTAAATAAATCAGAGATAAACAATAGAGGGAAGACACTAGTATGAAAGGGGGATCAGGAAAAGCTTCTTGTAGACAGAAGCTGAGATGGAGATCGGGAGGAAGTCCAGGAGGGGTCTTGGAGTAAATTTAATCTGACATCCTCCTTTCAACACCAGAAAAAAAATTCAGCAACCTCCCAGAGGGTAAACAGAGAGTAAAGAGCGGGGGAAGATTTGAATCCAGGATCTCTAAGCCTTGTCAGTAACTTCCTCCATTATACCATGTTGCCCCAGGAGGGCCCCCCTAGTCTTGCTGATAGTCACATAATAAATGTGAACCAAGAGTTGAACCCCAAACTGCCCTGATGCCAAGTCCAGCAGTCTTTTTACTATACACTACTTTGGCTCTAAGGCTGCTGTAAATATGCACTGTGCATCCCTGGTTTGTTAAAGTCTCAGAAGTCACACCTTCATCACACAAAATCACTTCCTATGGATCTCAACACTCACCTCTTCTACAGCAATTAATATTGGGCGCAGCCCCAAAGCATATTCAATACAGACTTGAAGCTGCATGAAGTTATTGACTCTTAGAATCTTGAGAAAGATGATACCCTGCTTTAGGGCACCAGAGACCTAAAAGTGGGCAAAACCAAGATCTGGGAGGAAGGAGAGAGGGGAGTACCTTGGGCACAATCAGAATAAACATGCTGGGCCCTATGTTTGGAGGAATCCTGCACAATGGGCAGGCTGAATCCAAAGGAGAAGAGTAGTTAAAGGGCTGTTGTTGAGAAAACCCTGAGGGGCACCTGTATGTATTATCAACAGAAAAGACCAGGAGGACTAGAGCTGAGAGAAGAATTAGGACTTGGAGGGGACTCAGTCCATCCCTTCTCCTTCTAGTCGATGCTTTTCTTTCTCACCTGTTCTTGATCCCCAAATCATAAAAATTGTGACCCAAGAGAGTTCTCAGAAGTAGAAGTTAGCATGGTGAGTGGGTGTGGGGAGGAAGCTATCAATTAACTATTAATAGGAAGAGGTCCTGGGTTCAAATATTAGTTCTGCCACTTACTACTGGTGTGTCTTAGGGCAGATAAATTCATTTTTAAGGCCTTAGGTCGCCTCCTCTGTAAAAAGAGGGGAATTGGATTAGCTGACCTCCAAGGTCCCTTCTAATTCTAAATACTTCCACAATCAATGTTGACTGTGTAAGCCATAGCAGTTTACTAGTGGTTGCCACGGCAACTGTTATCCGTGAGGACAAAAAAATAATAACAAAAAGTTCTCATCTTTCAACTCAAATCAACAACCATTTACTAAACATACACTCTCTACCAGACACTGTGATGAGCACTGGGATACAGGAATGAAAAAATGTCCCTACCTAGAAGCTTACATTCCTAACCATGATTTACAAATAGGGAAATTGAGGCACCAAGAAATTAAATTAAATGGACAAGGACAGTGAGCTACTGATTGAGCCCAAGATAAAATGCCGATTTCTTGACCTCCAAGACAGTGTACCTTTATCTTAGTGCCCCACATGGACTCTCATAACTAGATTGAATGAGTAGAAAAAACCTTCTGGGAAGGGGAAAGGGTAAACAATTACAACTGGCCAACTTTTTCCCCTAAAGTACAATGTTAGACACATTGTCCAGGAGAATGGAAACTCTTTGAGGGCAAACACAAGTTTATTTCTATCTTTGCATCCCCAGCCCCAAGCACAGTGTCTGGCACACACCAAGAGCATAATAAATGTGGGAATGAATTAAAATGAACAGCCCAAACTCAAGAAATACATATTGATTGGGAATTTGGACTCATTCAAAGCTTCCATTCCCTTAGCTTAGTTTCTCATGTCTTGTGGATTAATGTGGTTGTTTATCTTCAGTGACATCCAGATTCTCAGAAGCCAGCCTCTGTGTCTGAGAAAGAGAGAGAGACAGACAGACAGACAGAGAGAAACAGAGACAGAGAGAGAGATGGAAGGAGGGAGAGGGAGAGAGGGAGACAGAGACGGAGAGAGGGAGGGAGGAAGAGACAGAGAGACAGAGAAAGACAGAGAGACAGAGACAGAGAGAGACACAAAGAGAGAATGAATGAATGAATGAATGAATGAATGTATGTATTCAGGGGACGGAGATGGAAATGAGCTTACTGGGTCCAAATGAAGGCAAAGTGCCATTTCTGCAACTCCAACAATGTACTAAGAGGCCAGGCCAGGCCAGGCCAGGGAAGGAGGGTGGGAAGCCTTGGGAATTTCAATCGGCTACATCCCTAATCAGCAGATATTTGCTGCTATTAAGCCTGGCTGCAAGCCTATAATTAAGGGTTCTTTAAGGCTATAAAGATAAAGTCGACAATAAATCCAAACAAAATGCAACAAAGCCCCAGTTTACAAATGGGCATGGGCTGCTCTCTCTTCTTTCCAGGCTCTGGTGCCAACAGAACTGCCCAGAGCTCTTGACTGGGGTGGGGCAGATTCCCACTGACTATTCTCTTGAGGATCCTTCCTTGGTTTCTCTGGTTTCTTAAACCACCATACCCTCTCCCACACCAGTCAGGCAAAGAGCTGCCTCAAAGCTGGCCAATCTTAGGTAAGTCACTGAAAATCTATGAGCTCTCTTGAGTGGGAATTGGGCTTTTGGGAGTCTATGTACCCCTTCTCAGACTAATGCTATTAAATAATTGAAGAAAATGCTAAATTCCAGTTAGGGGTGAGTGAAAATAAAGATGGATTTTCCCATCCAAGTTCACAAAGCCCCTGAAACCTGTCCAAAGACACGATGGAAGTCTATGTATTCCAGGTTCAAAACTCCTGGCCTGGGGCAGCTAGGTGACGCAGTGGATAAAGCACCGGCCCTGGATTCAGGAGTACCTGAGTTCAAACCCGGCCTCAGACACTTGACACTTACTAGCTGTGTGACCCTGGGCAAGTCACTTAACTCCCATTGCCCCGCAAAAAAACAAAACAAACAAACAAAACTCCTGGCCTAGAAGGATGTGGAGCATGTTACACATAGATGGAAGAGGAGGGATGGCATTCCAGTTGGGGAAAATAACATAAAAACATAGTCGGTTTGGGGTACAAGAACAAGACTAGCCTGACTGGAGTGTGTGATAGCTGCTGGGAAATCATGGGATTTAAGGTTGGGGAGCAAAGGTCAGATTATGGAGGACCCCAAATCAGAAACATGAATTAGGACTTGGTGCAATAACAAATAAGGAAATACTGCAGATCCTTGAGCACGTGGGTTGACTTTATCAAGGCAATGACTTCTGAAGAGTAGATTGGCATTGTCTTTGAGAAGGCCATCCCAGACATCACATGCTGGAGCCATTGGAAGGAATCATGGTGGTGGGCAGGAAGGCTCTTCAGTAAAGGAATCAGAAGGACAGAAGTGCCTGCATTAGAGTGGCAGTGATGGGAATGGAGAGGGAGAGTGACTGAAAGATCCATTTTGAAGTAGGGAAGGACAGAACTTGTTAAGATGACTGGCTACAGAGAGTAAAGGGTAGCAAAGAGCCTTGGGAGACTAGGAAAATCATGGTGCCTTGGACTAGGATGGCATTGGTGGGAGAAAGATCTGGTTGGGTGGGAAAGATGATGAGTGCATTTTGGGAAATAATCAGTTTGAGTTGCTGAAAGGACATCCAAGTAGGCACACTTCACAGGCTATTAGAGACATGGAGCTGCAGTGCTTCTCAGAGATTTCTGCACCGATTTCTTGGGCTGGGGCTGGGGAAAGGGTAAGGGAACAAGTTCTGTCTATGTACTGTACAGATTTTTTTTTAAATGAGACAATATGAACCGAGTTACATATCCAAGGGCCAAACCCAGGAGAAATGATGGAGTTAGGCCATTTAAAATGAAGCCTTCCTGACTCCTTGTCTATTCTACATCTTCAAATATCATGGTAAAATCAAAGGATCAATGGATTGGGAGTCTGAAGACCTGGATCCCCCGGGTGACTCTGGCCAAACAAGCCCCTCTAAACCTTGTTTTCTCCTATGTAGGAAGGAAGTAAACATTTATTAAGTGCCTACTATGTGCTAGGGACTGTGCTAAATGTTTTAGAATTATCTCATTTGATCTTCAAAACAACTCTATGGGGTAGGTGCTCTTGTTATTATCATCTCCATTTTACAGTTGAGGAAAATGAGACAGAGGTTAAGTGACTTGCCAGGGATCCCACAGCTAGTAAATGCCTGAGGCCAAACTTGAACTCAGGCTTCTCTGACATCCTGCACTGCATCACCTAGTATGCTAGCTTAGAGATTGGCTTAAATGGTTTCTCAGCTATCTTCCAGCTCCATCAGCTGACCTTTTCTGTCTCTGGCTCCCCTTCTTTTTTTCCTGAGGCTCTCTTTTTGCCTCTCTTCTTCTGGCTGGGCCTCACGGCAATTCAAATACCTCCATTCCTTAGCTTTTCCTTTCCAAGCCTGGGTAAATGGTCCTCAGAGTTCCACTGTCTGGACAATTTCCTGGTCTAAAGACCACCTAATGAGTTAGTGAAAGGGCCAGATCATTCAGGAAAGAAGCTAAGCAGAGAACTTGCATGCAGAGAGGCATACACATCTGAGGACATGGGTACACTCACCTACTCACAAAACCTCCTGACAAGGAAGTCAATAATCACAGAGGAATACTCAGGTACACACACACACACACACACACACACATACACACACACACACACACAGGTTGATTTTGCTTTCTAAATGTCTCTCATAAAATCCCCTTCTCTCATAGAATCAAAGAGTTAAAAGTGACCACGGAAAGCATGTAGTCTGAAGATGCTTAGCTTTTGGGGTGCCATGGCCCCCTTTGGTAATTTGGTGAAGCTTAAGAACCCCTTTCCAGAATCATGTTTTAAATGTATAAATCCCCAGGATCTAATACTGAATAATACTGAAGTAAGGAGGTAATTTTTCCCATCCAATATCCAAGACCCCCTGAAATCTTTCCATGGATCCCAGGTTAAGGAAGAGTGCCTAATCTAATCCAATCCCCTCATTTTACAGAAGAGGACACTTATTAGCTGTGTGACTCTGGGCACATCACTTAAACCTGTTTTCCTCAGTTTCCTCATCTGTAAAATGAGCTGGAGAAGGGCATCACAAACCACTCCCATAGCTCTGCCAAGAAAATTCCAACTGGAACCATTATGTGACTATTCTAAGATAGAACAGGCTAAAAAACATCTGTTTTGATTGGAATCCAGATTCTCTTTCTTTAGAGTGAATATTCCCTTTACTCTCCCTTCAAACTGGCTCACCTGCCTCATCTCACTCTCGAATTACTCAAAATGTTGGTCTCACTTCTTCCAGATTCAACCGAGACCAGCCCTTCCGTCACATTGTGGTCAGATTGATATTCCTAGTCTTTTAATTTTATTTCAACAAATATATATTATGTATATATTGGGGGTAGGGGCAAAGGGGACACAAGGAAAGAGAAATAAATTAAAATGAGAAAAAGGTCCATAAGTGCATCCCCCAACTCCAAAGAAATTTTTCCAATCCCTGTGTTCCTATTCATCCAACTGTAATGACTGATGTAATTCAAGGTGACTCCAGTCCTGTTTATTCCAGTTTGGTACATTTGTGAGGGATCCAGTTCCTTTTGTCCTCTTGGGTTTAAAAGGTATTAGTCCCTGGGGAAGCTAGGTGGCGCAGTGGATAGAGCACCGGCCCTGGAGTCAGGAATACCTGAGTTCAAATCCAGCCTCAGACACTTAACACTTACTAGCTGTGTGACCCTGGGCAAGTCACTTAACCCCAATTGCCTCACTAAAAAAAAAAAGAAAAAAAAAGGTATTAGTCCCAACCATGCCTGGATGCTGAGAATCAGCATGAAGTTTGGGGGAGGGCTAGTTGTCTGGGCCTGTTATGTTCAAGCCTCATCCCTTAGGACCAGAACCAACACTGACTCCTAGGCAACAGTGAAACCTATCAGCATATGTCTCCTTAAATGTTTTTTGTATGTTATTTGTACCATCAGTAGTATTAATGTTATCAATAATGCTAATATTCTTAATTATATTTTTTTTTTGTTAAAAGCGACATGAACGGGGCAGCTAGGTGGCACAATAGACAAAGCACTGGCCCTGGATTCAGGAGGACCTGAGTTCAAATTCAGCCTCAAACACTTGACACTAGCTGTGTGACCCTGGGCAAGTCACTTAACCCTCATTGCCCCACCAAAAAAAAGTGACATGAACATAATAACAGCAACATTGTGTGATGATCAACTGTGATAGACTTAGCTCTTCTCAGCAATATAATGATCCAAGACAATTCCAAAGAACTCATGATGGAAAATGTTCTCCACATCCAGAAAAAAGAACTGTGGATTCTGAATGCAGATTGAACCACACTGTTTCTACTTTTGTTTTTGTTTTCTTTCTTTTTTGAGGTTTTTCCCTTTTGTTCTGATTCTTCTTTCACAATATGACTAATGCAGAAATGTGTTTAATGTGATTGTACATATATAACCTATATTAGATTGCTTTCTGTCTTGGGGAAGGGGGAGGGAGAATAATTTGGAGCTAAAAATCTCATGAAAACAAATGGTAAAAACTATCTTTACATGTAACTGGAAAATAATAAAAAATACTTTTATGATTAAAAAAACTAAAAAGTAAAAAATAAGTTACATGAATGCCGGGAACTGTGTAAAGGGTGGATTGTAGAGATGATAAACTAAAGAGAGGGAAGACTATCAAAACAGTCTAAGAATGAGGCTGTACCTATGCTCCTTAGAATTCTAAATTAGACTGGCAGACACTCATCATATCCAAGGTACTGTCATCAGCACTAGGACACAAGGATAGATATGAAACTGCTGTCAAGAAGTTTTCAGTGTATTGGGTAGAGGTGAGGAGGGATGGAGGAAGAAATATAGAAATATCTATCATAGAAGGAAAAATCTGATAAGAGCAAAGAGAGCCAGGCAATATGGTATTTTAAAAAGGGGAGAGGGTGGAGAGAGGGAGGGGGAGAGGGAGGGGGAGAGGGAGAGGGAGAGGGAGGGGGAGAGGGAGAGGGAGAGGGAGGGAGGGAGAGAGAGAGAGAGAGAGAGAGAGAGAGAGAGAGAGAGAGAGAGAGAGAGAGAGAGGGAGAGGGAGAGGGAGAGGGAGAGGGAGAGGGAGAGGGAGAGGGAGAGGGAGAGGGAGAGGGAGAGGGAGAGGGAGAGGGAGAGGGAGAGGGAGAGGGAGAGGGAGAGGGAGAGGGAGAGGGAGAGAGGGAGAGGGAGAGGGAGAGAGGGAGAGAGGGAGAGAGAGAGAGAGAGAGAGAGAGAGAGAGAGAGAGAGAGAGAGAGAGAGAGAGAGAGAGAGAGAGAGAGAGAGAGAGAGAGAGAGAGAGAGAGAGAGAGAGAGAGAGAGAGAGAGAGAGAGAGAGAGATTACTTTCAGGTAGGAATGTTTAAGAAAACTATAAAAGAGGCAGCACCTGAGTTGTGTCTTCACTTAATTCACTAAATATTTATTGAGCACCTATTACATACCAGGCCCTCTGATCAGGGACTCTAGATTTAAAAACAAAAATGAAGCATCCCTGTCCTCAAGGAACTTACATATCAATGAGGGCAAACAACATGTGCACAGAAAAATAAACTCCAATTTTTAAAAATTGCAATTACTGGGGAGAGCAATAACAACTTGGCAGAAATCAAGAGAGGCCTGTTATGAGAGGTGATGCTTTTGAGTTGAAGCTTGAAGGGCAAAATGGGTTCCAAGAGCCAGAGATGAGAAGACAGAACGTCCAAGGTATGGGGATAGCCCTAAGCAAAAGTTGAGAGATAAGAGATGAAATACCATTTACAAGAAACATTCAGAAAACCAGTTTTGCTGAAATGTAGAATGAATGAAGGAGGGTGATATCGGGGAATGATTAGAAACAATCGTATTAATGGCTTCAAATGCCAAACAGAAAAGTTCATATTTCATCCTAAAGGGAATAAGGAGCCACTGAAGCATCTTGAGCAAGGGAAGAAAGAACATGGTCAAACCTGTATTTTAATAATAACAATTGGGGCAGCTAGGTGGCACAGTGGATAAAGCACTAGTCCTGGATTCAAGAGGACCTGAGTTCAAATCTGACCTCAGACACTCAACACTTACAGCTGTGTGACCCTGGGCAAGTCACCTAACCCTCATCGCCCCGCCCCCCCACCTCCCCAAAAATAGAGAGAGAGAGCAATTTGGCCAGCTCTTGGGAGGATGGACTGAGGAGAGCCTGAATGCAGGGAGCCCAATGAAGAGGCCTTTACAATAATGCAAGTGAGAGATGATGACAACCTGAACTATGGTAGTCGAAGTGTGAATAGAAAGAAATGGATGGATGGGGGGGGGGGAATGCTATGGATATAGAATCAATGAAACTTGGTAACCTTGTTAGATATAGGGAAGAGGGATGATGGAAAAAATGGAGGAGTAATGATTCTGAGGTTGCAAACCTGGGTGGCTGCTAAGATAATAGTGAACTTAGTTCCCTCAAGAGAGAGGGAGGAAGATTTGAGGACAGAGGGGCTTACAGGAAAAGATAATGAGTTCTGTCTATAATAGGTTGAATTTGAGTTGCCTATGGGATATGCAGGTGATATCCAATAGGCTGTTGATGCAGGATTGAAAGCCAGGAGAGAAAGGAGGGCCAGCTGGGTAGATTTAGAAGTAATTTGCATAACAATGATACTTGAATCCATTGATCTTAAAGGAAGGGAAGAGGGAATTCATTATAGCTTGAAAGAAAGGATGGAAGTTGAGAAAATCATTTCAGAAGGAGAGGAGAGAGAGTGATCAAGGCATAAACACAAGAGAGGGCAGATAGGGAATGGAGTTTGTTTCAATTTAACCAAAATAGAAAGAACATGAACAGGACTGATGAGCCGGGAAGGTTGGGACAAATTGTAAATGGCCTTGAATGCCAAGATCTGGAATCTGAATTATTTGGTAGACAATAGGGAGCCAATGGAGGGGATTTTTTAGCAGAAAAGTGACATCATCAGAGAAGTACAATTGGAAAATAATCCTGGCAACTACGTAAAGGATGGACTAAAGAAGGCATAAACTGAAGAGAGATCTGACTATTACAATGGTCCAGTTAAGGAGAGATTCTTCACACTGCCTAGTTTGGAGGCCTGAAATAGGACAGATGGTCGCAGTAGAAATGCAAATTAGGGGGTGGATGTAAGAGTCACTGCCAATATAAGAAAACAAATTAGATATGGGAGTATGATAGAGGACAGGGTCAAAGGTGACTCTGAGGTTAAGTTAGGACACTGGTAGTACTATTAGAAGAAATAGAGAACCTGGGGGGAGGGAAGAGGATGAATTCAGTATTGGTCATGTTAAGATTAAGGTGCTGGTGGCACATACAGATGGAAATATACAGCAGGGAGTTGGAAAAGGGGAAATAAGAGGACTGGATGGAGGCCAGTGGTGTAGATATAGATTTGGGAGTCATCTGCATAGAGGTGATAATTAAAGCTAAGGGAGAAGATGATGTCACCAAGAAAGAAAGTATAGAGAAAAGGGACAAGGACAAAATTACAGAGTATTTTAAGGTATAGGAATAGGATGGGAAGGAAACAGATAAAGAGCAACCTGAAGGCCTGGAAGGAAACCATAATTAGATTGTCACTGAAATCAACAGAAATGGTGTCAAGAAAGAAGGTAGAAGTCAACAGTTTCAGAAATTTCAGATACATCAAGGAAGATGAGGACAAAAAGAAAAAAGGTCTTTGAATCTGGTGATGAGGAAACAGTTGGTTGTTGTCCTTTGTTCTTAAAGAGGACCAAAATGATATCACTATGTTGGGGTCTAGGTACAGTGTGTCCCACTATGGCTGATCAGACCAACATGAGCTAGAAAGGCTCTACCACAGGTCAGGAGCAAATAATCCCTATGACCATTTGACATGGAGATGTCTCTCAATTTGCACATCTCACATTTATAAGGAAAGCAGTATAGAATAAGGGGGAAAGGGACAGACTGAGAGATGAAAGATTTGTCTTGGAATTGTGTACCCATGCTATGTTAGCTGAGTTCAAGTGTTGAGGCGTAAGAGTTAGTCTTGGCAAAGAGGAAGACCACGTCATCTTTTAAGAGTGAAGGCAAGGGGCAGCTAGATGGCACAGTGGATAGAGCACCGGCCCTGGAGTCAGGAGTACCTGAGTTCAAATCCGGCCTCAGACACTTAATACTTACTAGCTGTGTGAACCTGGGCAAGTCACTTAACCCCAATTGCCTCACTAAAAAAAAAAAAAAAAAAAAAAAAAAGAGAGTGAAGGCAAGGAGAGAGAGAAGATGGGTGGAGACATTGAAAGGTTTGGCAGAATGGAGCAAGAGTATTGAATAAATTTATTTCATAGAATCCTAGTCAATACGGTGAAGTAAATGTTTTATACATGTTTTCCTTAGTATCCAAAGGAGCAGAAATATAAGTAATGGGTGGAAGATGTGGAGAGTCAGATGTAGGATAGAATGATTTGAAGTTATTCCACAGCTGAATGTATTTCTCATCAGTGGGGGTCTTCAAGGAAAGAGACAGGTTTAGGCTTAATGTAAGAGAAATTATCTTAAAACATCAGAACTTTTCAAAACTGAAATGAGCTGCCCAGAGAGGTCATATGTTTCACCCTCCAATGGTCATTTCCGAGCAAAAATTGGATGAACACTAACCATATATGTCAAATAGAGGATTATCATGACTTTTAAGAATGCCATGTAAATGATGCACTCACCACTTGCCAATCTATTTTACCTCACCCCTTACCATGGAACCTCCCTGAGGGCAGGGACTGCCTTTTCTTTTGTGTTTGAATCCCTACTTGTTAGCATCCATCTTGGCCCTTATTAAATGCTGTTTTTCATTCATGGGTTCAACTAGATACCCTGGGAGGTTCCTTGCAATTATGACATTCGATGGTTCTGGGAACTGATTCACAGATGAGAGTCCATCTCTAGAACCAGACTGGAAACCATATGAGGGCAAAGCATGTGGCACATTCCTCTATATTCCCCACAGTATCTAGTCCTGAATAGCGGCATAGCAGTTATTCAATACCAATGTGCTGATAGGTATTCCATCCTGCTAGCCATTTCCAAAGGACTAATCTCTTTGATACTGCAGAGACATTTTCAGGAATAATTTCAGTAGAAGACACAATTCATTCCTTAAAGCTGCAAATAACAGAAAAAAATAACTGGGAGATTCAATCATGACGGTACTCTGAAAACCCATTAAAGGACAATCTATAGAATACGCAAAGCTCAGTTTGCTTTGAAAGGGGAAAAAATGGGACCAGATCCACATCCTTTTCTCTGCCAAAAAAAAATCACTGCCTCCCCTAACTGGCCAGTCAGTCATCTAACCAAGTAAGAAAATACTCACAGAGCTTTCTCCTCAGTCAAATAAATCATCTATTCATTGACTAGGTTTTCAAGGACTAGATGACCTCGGTGGTTTCTTTCCATTGTAACACTCGGGTTCTATGGTTCCAATGTATCAATCCTCCCACCAGGGAGCTTGGGCAGATGGAGAAAAGCCTGTCTCCTGGCTTCCAGTCCAAAGATAAACTCACTTAACCACAGTCACCCTCATCATGTTGTGCCTGTAAATGTGCCTGAAGAGCTTTGATGGAACATCCTATACCAACATGGAGGAGAAGTAGGCCCTGGATGCCAGATGCAATGATCGAGTGATGTGCTCCCTGCCACACTGGAGCTAGCCATCTCAAATGTCTAACCCAGAGGAGAGAAAGGGGGTCTAGGGCAGGGCACCTATGAGAAACTGCTTGGTATACATAGAATATATATTTATTTATCATTATACATGTTGCATCATTCCAGTTGAATATAAACTCCTTGAGAACAGGGACTGGTGTGTTTTTGTCTTTAAGCCCTCCATATTTAGCACAGTGCTTGGCATATAGGAGACACTCATTAAATGCTTTCACTTGTTCTTTAGTTGTATTTCAGTTTTGTCTGACTCTGCGACCCCATTTGGGGTTTTCTTGGCAGATACTAGAATCCTTTGCCATTTCCTTCTCCAGTTCATTTTACAGATGGGGAAACTGAGGCCAATAGGGTTAAGTGACTTGCCCAGGGTCACACAGCTAGTAACTGTCTGAGGCCAGATTTGAACTCATGAAGATGAGTCTTCCTGACTCTAGGCCCAGCACTCTATCCACTGCACCACTCAGCTGCCCTGATTAAACGCTTACTGTATTGAATTTAATTCTATGCAACACAGAGTTAGATTCATAAAATGTCAGAACTAGAAAAGATTATTGGAGATCATCTAAATCCAACATCTTCATTTTAGAGTGGAACCTGAGCCCCAGAGAAACTAAGTGGTTTCCCTGCAGCCACAAAGCTGGCCAGAAGCGGAGCTAGAGACTGAACTCAGGTCTGCCTGCACCCAGTCTAATTAAATAATCCTAAAGGAAAAGTCTCCCAGCCAATATAAAGCATTTAAATCCCCTGCACCATCAACAACCATGGGTAGATTCAAGATGGAAAAAAAAAATTCTCCAACTTTTTCTTCAGCTTACATGCACATAGTTTACCTTTCAGGGCTGTAACACCAACATGCAATTGTTGGGAACTTTTCATTTCTGTTAGTACTCTTGGTAATATAGTGAAGAAAAGAGGTGAGGGAGGAAAAACAATGAGGGGGTCTGAGGAAAACTGGAAAGGCCATTTTAAAGTCACATGGAACTGGAAGAATACCAGCCTATAAAGAACAGGAGACTTCCACTCTAACCTTGTTCTGTGTGACTTTCGATAAGTTATTTCCATTATTTGGGTTTCAGTTTTCTTATCTTTAATAAACCTCAGCAAATTGTTACAAGGATCAAATGAAAAAAGATATGCAAAGCTCAAGGCATTCGGTAAATTATCATCATCACTAATTATTATTCATTGTCCTCCATATTTTCTCTCCCCCATTAAAATGTAAGCTCCTTGTGGTCAGGGACTGTCTTCTCTTTTGTATTTGCATCTTTAATGCTTAGCATAGAACTCAGCACCTAGAAAGCAATTAATAGATGCTTTTGCACTCATTCATTCATATATTCATTCATCCTAATAGACCAATTTGTTCTTAATTCAGTCAGTCAGTTCCCTTTGTGACCCCATGGACCATGGCACACCAAGCCCTTCTATCCATCATCTCCCAAAAGGTCTTTGCTAAAATGTACCAAAGCATTGCTTTCCTATAACAAGGAAACCCCTACTCCAAAGGGGCCTCAGAACATTTCTCTTTTGTTTCAAGTCCATGTGGATTGACTCTGGCTAGAGTTCCTCTCCAGAGTCCTTGAAAGCAGCCAATACAGTGTCGAGTCTCAGACACTTAGGTTCCTGCTTCCCCCCAATGCCAGCCTTCTAGGTTATGAGTTAGATTGGTGGATCACCCAATCCTTCAGAGCCCCACACATAATTGGAGTGAGGGGATGCATACAGGGATCACCTAGGGGACAGAATCACATCACATCAGTAGAAAGAGTGCTGGATTAGAAGTCACGGATTATCTGAAGCTGGTATCTGTATGACCTCTCCAGACCTCCACTTCTTCATCTGTAAAAATGAGGAAGTTGGAGCAGACACCTTTAAGGTTCCTTCCAGTTCTAAATCTACCAGCCCATCATCTATGATAATAAAGGGGAATGGACTAGGAGAC
Source organism: Dromiciops gliroides (assembly GCF_019393635.1). Lineage (NCBI taxonomy): Eukaryota > Metazoa > Chordata > Mammalia > Microbiotheria > Microbiotheriidae > Dromiciops > Dromiciops gliroides. The sequence goes on from NC_057861.1 coordinate 709,617,539, forward strand.
CACTAAGGTCCATCCCATCTATAAATCTATCAGCCCACAATCCATTATTACCACTTAAGAATGCCCTCCTTCATTCCCTCTGCCAATTCAAATCCTAACCCACCCTCCACACGGAGACTGCCTCATTGCTTCAGCCACAGGGATCTCTCCCACCATCACCACCCCCATAATTCCTACAGAACTCATTTCATCCTCTGCCCCATTCTTTTAGTGCTACCTTATGCCATTTGTTAATTTCTCCCATGTATGTGCCCTATCTCATTTATCCTATCCTGCTCCAGCCTATGTGAGACCTTTTCTAATTCCACCAGTTGTTATTGCCCTCCACATTATTTCCTAAGTATTTAGTATTCATGTATATCTATTAATGTCATTTCCTCCTAGAGACCAGAGACTGGTTGATTTTTGTCTTTGTATGCCCAATGCCTAGCACACAAAAGAAGTGCTTAATGCTTACTGAGTTGACTTGAAACCACATCTGGTTTCTATTGGGTGGGGAGAGAATGGGGGACAATGTCTTTGACTCTGTATTTCATAGGATCAGAGCCGTACAGCTAGAAGGGACAGAGAGACCATCTGTCCCAACCCTCTTATTTTACAGACTGGGAAATAGGTTCAATGACTTGCCCAAAGTTACACCTATAGGAAGCATTATTTGAATCCACTCCTCTAAATCTAAAGCCAATGTCCCTTTGTGCCACCCACAGAGCCTAACACGACGCCTTACAATGATTCAATTCGTCAATATTTGATGAATGTTTTCTTCCCTCCCACAACACCAACATACACCAAGTTTTAAAATGAAAAATTGAGGGGGAAACATTTGCATTTCAATCTAAAACATATTATGTAATTCGATAAAAGCTGTAGTTCCCCAAGGATTCATGTCCTTAATCTACTTACATCGATTTGTCATTGCTTTGGGGAGATACTTTTTCACTGTGACTCCCCCCACTACCTCTATCTCTTCTCATTGCCCACCCCCCCCTCACTTCCACCTCCCACTCCCCCCCTCACTCCTCTACCATTTTAGACTTTCTTTGGAGAGAAGGGTCTTCCTTGAGTTTCAGGGATTCCCAAATGATTTTATAATCCTAGAATCTGACATCTGGAAGGCACCTGAGATCACCCCAATCCACATCCCCTGATTTTCATGATGGAGGATCTAATACCACCCCACCCCCACCCCCAAGAGGAGGAAGCAGCTTGTCCAAGGTCAAGCAGCATGTCAGTAACACGTATGAGCCTAGCGCGATGCCCTCCTGCCTCCAGGTTTCCCACTTGTTCGTTGGCCAAGGATGCACCGAGGTGGCTGAAACCAGTGGACCAGCTGGGGCTCTCTCTTTGCTCTCTCCTAGGGAGAGTTTTGCTGTGTCAATACCGCAGCCACTGCAGAGAGCCAAGGGAGGGAGGCCCGCAGCTTTGCTCTGCTGACCTTGGCCACTGCCTGGGAGCCAGAGCACAGCCCAGACACTTTTTTTCCCCCCACTGCACTCAAGTCACATGATTATGCAGGAACTAAAAAGGAAGAACAAACAACCTGTAATGGGTGCCCTAATTCCTTCTTGAGGCCTTAAACTAACAGCAGATTAGGCTGTCCGCCTTCCAGCAAACTGGTGTGCTGGGCTGAACCCCCTCCTTCCCTGGTCTAGGCATCCTTGCAGCACTGAAGAAGAATTTGCTTTAGCTAATACAGAAAAAATGGAGCTTTCAGACCAGCATGGAGTAATGATTTTTAACACACACACACACACACACACACACACGGCCTGGGAATCAAGAGAGCTAGCTTCAATTCCCTGTTCTGGAATCAGGATACCTGGGCTTTAATCCGGTTTCTGCTACTATCTGTTGTTACCTTGGACAAATGACTTCTACTGTTACAGATCTTAGAGCTGGAAGGAACCTCAAATTCCATCTTTTAGTCCAACCCACTCAATTCCCAGACAAGGAAACTGAGGTTCAGGAAGCTTGATGACTCCACCCAACTCACACAAATTGAAAAAAAAAAACCATCAGGAATGGGGTTTGAATCCAAATCAAGCACTGAACTACCTCAGTTTCCCCCTCTGTAAAACCAGAGGGGACAACTGAGTAGTCTCTAGGGTTCTTTCCAAATCTTAAATTTTAGGAAAATACTTAAATGGAAGGGTTAGAATATAGACCTCGTTATTGGAAATGACTTAATAATCAGTCAACAAGCATTTGTTAAGCACCTGCTTTAAGCCAGGCACTGTTCTAAGTGCCTGGAGGGATACAAAAAGAAGCAAAAGACAGTCCCTGCCCTCAAGGACCTCGATACCTAATGGAGGATATTGTAATCTAAGTCTACCATCTAGTAGACAACTAAGAGCCATTTGCTAGCTTGAATTCTCAAAGCTGAGTCAAGAGCAAGGTCATCTGACCAGGTGGAAGGTGGAAGTTCATGCAGAGGAGATTAGAGACAAGCAAAGAGGCAGGGAGGTTCATTGGAAAGAACACTGGATAGGGAGTCCAGAGACCTAGGCTCCTATTCCACACTCTACAACTATCTCTATGAGTTTGGTCAATTCACTTCCCCTCAATGGGCCCTCAGTTTCCCCATCTGTAGAATGAGAGATTTGGCCTAGATGATCCCTGGGCTGCCTTCCAACTCTCAACCTATAACCATGAATAAGTCACCCCATTTCCTCATTTATAAAGTGATCCTGACCATGGCACTGGGTTTTTACATTGCTATAATTCAAAGTTTCTCTTTTAACTCCCCCAGGAATTGCAAAGTCACCCATCAACAGGACGGGAAACAGCCAGTCTTCTGTCCTAATTGAAGTCATTTACATCGGCCTCTGCAGCAAGCGGACTGGCAGATGGCTGGGGCTTGGAGATCATTAACAGAAAAAGAAACGAAAGGTGTGGTTGTTCCTAAACCCAGGAGGGGACCAGCTAACCGGTGACATGAAGTCCTAGCAGCAGCCTGAAACTTCAGAAGACACCGGGGCCTTCAATCTACCATGTTAGGTTCATGACCTCAGCTCACCTCAGCTTCCTGTGGACCCCCACATTCTCAGGACCCACCCCCCTCTAACAAAGAATACCAAACTGGCACGAAGAAAGGAGCAAAAGATTTCGAGTTGGAGAATGTGGATTCCATTCCCAGCTCCACTACTTCCTACCTAGGTGACCTTGGGCAAATCACTTCTATCTCTCTGCACCTCAGGTTCCTTCTCTTTCTAAAGAAGTAATGGCCAAAGAAACAATGTATTAAAATGACTACAACATGGGGCAGCTAGATGGCGCAGTGGATAAAGCACCGCCCTGGATTCAGCAGTACCTGAGTTCAAATCCGGCCCCAGACACTTACCACTTGCTAGCTGTGTGACCCTGGGCAAGTCACTTAACCCCAATTGCCTCACAAAAGAAAAAAAAATGACTACAACAATACAAAGAGGGCAAAGGAATGCTGTGAAGTGTAATGGCCAAGCTTGTCCCCAAAGAAGAGGTAGGAGATGGGACCTCCCTCCCTTTTTGACAGTGGTGGGGAATTATGGGAAGGGAACACTGTTTAAAAGGGCAGATTTCTTCACTGGGTGGTTTTCATAGACCACCTTTTTATTATTATTCTTTGCCATATGCATGGCTCTTAGAGATAAGGGAGGGATACACTGCTGATGTACAAACAAGAGACACCAATAATTTTTTTTTTTAAATGAGGTGGTGGAAGTACATGACCCCTGAGGGCCTTTCTAGTTCTCTGTGACTGTATGACCCACCACGAAATTTGGAAAATTCAATTCCATTGGATCTGATTTACCATTCTGAGTAGTGGATGTGATTGCAAGGTAACGAGACTACTTATCAAACAGACCAGAACTTAGCCATCCAAATGAGCTCTATTCTCTTCCCAGCAGCCACCTGAGGATGCCATACCCTTCTTCCACAGAGGCTGCCTCTGCTCAAGACATCTCGGGGAATTGCCTTCAGAGCTGACTGAGGAGAAAATCAGTCTTATTACCTGATAGTCACAATTCATTTGGACTCAAAAGAGAATTCTCCCGGTTTGATTCCACCATCTTATTACTCAGGTTTAGCTCTGAATTGCTCTTGGACATTTATAAAAAAGCAAATCCCTCCTTCAAGGGCAAAGATTTGTACCAGTGATGTTATCCAAGAGAAAAAAGGACATTGGTCCAGTACCGAAGGTCATTCTCAAAGACGAGTCTCTACAGTGGCTTAACCAATGGCATGGGAGTGAGCCTATCATTCCCTAAGATGACTACTTCAAAGGTCGTGATACTCATCATCTCCTGACTCCGGGAGTTTTCAGGGGCTGTCCCCCAGACCTGGAGTCCTCTCCTTGACTACCTGTCTCCAGCCTCCCTGGCTTCCTTCAAGTCCCAACTAAAACCTCACCATCCACAAGAAGCTTCTCCAGATCCCCTTAATATAATTTTATAATTCTAGAATCTGAGATCTAGAAGTTTTCTGGACCCTGGTCCTTTTTCCCTTTTGGTTATCTCCAATTCATCTTGTACATACCGTTTGCACATAGTTGTTTATGTGTTCTATGTCCCCCATTAGATTCTGAGCTACTTGAGAAAAGATTCTCTATCTGTGCCTGGCACATAGGAAGCCCTGAATAAAGACTTGTTGACTGACTGACCATTGGCGGACATATCAGTATCTTTGTTAATTTGTTTCAGTCATAGTTGACATCTATAAGAATTGGAAGGATAATAGTTTTAGAGCTAAAAGAGACTTTAGAGGTCATTGGGGCCAAGCTGCTCATTGTACAGGTGGGGAAACTGAGTGAGTCCTGAAAATGGTAAAGAACATGCACCTGGTCACACAGCTAGTAAAGGATGAAACTGAGATTTGAACTCAGGTGCCCTGATTTCAGAACCAACACCCCTTTACTGTAACATAAAGCCCCACCCTCTAACTTTACAGAGAAGGAAATTGAGGCCCAGAGAGATCTAGGGGCTTCCAAAAGATTGCTCAGTGAGTTACTGGCCTGGTTACAAAAAGGCACTAAGATTCTAGTTATTACTGGCACGTGAAAGTAAACCCACCTAGATTACTGAGTAGCTAAGCCATGTGAGGCAACATGGCCCAGTGGGTAGGACACTGACCTTGGAATCTGGAAGAACTGGGTTCAGTTCCTATCTCAGGCACTTAGTAGCTGTATAGCCCTGGGCAAGTGACTTAACCTTTGATTTCCTGTTACTTCATGGATAAACTGAGGGGGTTAGAGTCAATAGCCTCTAAAATCAGCTCTGCTTCATCCTGTAGTCAGGTCCTGCCCCAGCAGAGCCAGACTCCAACAGACTAGAAGCAGCTTGGGTAGAGCAGAAGCCCTTCTTGTTCAGCAAACAGCAGCTTCCTTGGGAATCCAAGCCAGGGCACAGGGCCCAGCACTTACCTCTGGGGGTAGCAGCTGGCCCAAGGTCACCTCACAGAGCAGACAAGGTTCTCCACCCAGCTTACCTGGCTGCACCAAGATGCGCCCCCCCCACTGGCACTCTCCTCCCTTGCTCTCCCTCTCAGAAGTCACTAGATATTATTGTTGTTGCAGGGATTTTTTTTCTTCCTTTTTTTTTCCATTTGTAGCTCTGAGGATAAGACTATATTAATCAATCTAGGCTTCAATAGCTATAGCAACCAACGCTAAATAGGATATGAAGAGAGCAGTGGGAATGAGATCAAGAACGAGATCAGAAGGAGAGCACATTGGCTCTCTCTAAACACCCACAGTACTGTCTATTTCCAGTCAAATTCCCTGAGAAGGGAGCCGGGAGCCATAGACACGTGAACTGCAGAAGCCCACGGAGGAGGGGCCCCAGTTATTCCCACTCTCCAAGGGATACGCCTGCTGGATCCATGTTGGTCTGCCTGCAAACCAAGCTGAGCAGAGCTTGTCATATGGCCAGAGGGCTGCCCTCTTGACACACCCAGCCACCCCCTTTCCTGCAGCTGGGCCCACACATCTCTGCAGCTCCCAGGCCTAGGGACACCCTACAAAGGATGTGTCTAGTCCAACCTCCATCCTGGCCATGACTGACTAATAAAAATAGCTCCCATTCACACATCACTTTTAGGTTCTTGAATCGCTGTACCAATATTACCCCACTTGATCATCACAAAAACCTTGGAAGGTAGGTTGCTCTTATTATCCTCATTTCACAAATGAGAAAACTGAGGCAGAGAGAAGTTAAGTGAATTGCCCAGGACGACATAGCTAGTGTCTGAGGCAGAAATATAACTCAGGTCTTCCTGGGCCACCTAACTGCCCATCAAACTCAGCAGTAATTCCAAGAGGTCAAGTCTAGGTAGAGATACTGCCCCTTGAAGCTCCCAACTCTTGTCTGAAGATGAAGGCTCCCTCACCTTTCCTCTGTGTCAGTGAACACATAGGAGCCACATGAAGGGATTAGCTCCTTTACTTTCACCCTGTGAAGTACAGGGTTTGCTCATTGGGGAACTCTGCTGTTAGCCTGAGAATCAGGAAGCATAGCTATTAATCCAGACTCCCATATTAATGAGCTACGTAGCCTTTGGCAAGTCACTTCCCTCTGGTCTCAGTTTCCCCACTTGTAAGATGAGGGAAAGGGAAAGGAGTTGAACTGATTTCTTAGATCACTTCAAACTCTGAAAAGCTATTCAAAAAAGAGAAACAGATACAGATACAGAAAGACAAAGAGAGATGTAGAGAGAGAAAGAGAGAGGGAGAGGGAAAGGGAGAGGGAGGAAGGGAAAGAAGGAAGGAAGGAAGGAAAGTAGGTTGGGAGGGAGGGAGGGAGGAAAAGGCAGGAAGACTTTTCAGCTGCCCCCTCCTCATAGTTTCAGAGATTTAAAGGTGGAAGAACCCTCAAAGACCATCTAGTCTAATCCCCTCCCCTCCTTTTACAGATGAGGACCTGAAGCCAAAAGCCTAAGGACTTGACCACTGTCTCAGTAGTGGTAATTAGTAGCAGAGTCAAGACTAGAACCCATCTGCTCTGAGTCCAAATCCAGCTTTCTTTCCTGCACTCACAAACAGCTTCTCCTATTACAGGCACCCAGAGACTTCCTATTCTTTCTCTAACCCTTCTCTCCTAAGCCTACTTCTACCTGAGGTATAAATGACTGATGATGGCTCAACATGTGGCAGCCAACCCCACCCCACCCCACCCCACCCCACTCTCACCAAGCTTTCTAAGTTATTCCACATTTTCTGCAAGGTCAAAGCTTATGAAAATGGTAATAAAGTAATGTATAGCATTTTGCATGGTCTGTTAAGTTATAAAAAGTGCTTTATTATCTTCTCCTCCCCACCACTCTGGGTGAAAGGTGCTATCACTTACTCCATTTTCCAGCTAAGGAGCAGAGGTTATAAGTGACTGACATGAAAAGACACAGCCGGTAATTCTGACTGAGGAAAGATCTGAATGCGGGACTTCCTGGCTCCACCTCCAGTGAGCTATCCATTAGGCCACCTCACTTCTCTTGACAGAAGATATAAAGGAAATTTCAGGCCTAGAGAATGATCTTTTTTTGACTATGGGGCCTTCTAGTTCTATAATCTCAGTGGTCACTCACTTTGCTTCTATGTAAGTATGGCTGACTCCCCTTTAATGGTCTGCAAATTGAACCAAGAACCTATTTGACCCCACCATGAGTTGAGAAATACAAAAAATACAATCAGAATTTGAAGTTGAGGGACTTGGATTTGAACCCCAATTCTAATGCTGTATGACCTTGAATAAGTCATGTGACCTTCATGGCCCTCAGTTTCCTCATCTGTAAAATGGTTGGACAGAAGAGGTGCTAGATGGTACCTTCTAGCCCTAAGTACTGGATTCTAGGAATATATTTTCTGTTTCTTGTTCCTTCCCATGTAGCACCTTATAAGAGAAACATTCTTCAAAAGCAGCAGGTCTGACTTCTAGTTGTAGTTGTCTACCACTAATTAACTGGAGGATCTCAGGTAAAGTCATCTTTCTGGGTCTCAGTTTCCCCATGGGGTTGAGTTGGACCAATTCTCTCTCAGGTCCCTTCTTGCTCTGATATTCTGTGAGTTAGTGGTACCAAAAGGCTTGAACCCTTCTTGAAAATATCTGCTAAAAATCAACCTGGGGAGAAGTCAGAGACCTGGCCCCCTCCCATCCTATGGGAACCTTGGAGCTGGTCTGATAGATGCTCTCCACTGGATGCCAAAGGGATATATCCAGCCTTCCCACTCCAAAGGGAGCTAGAGCAGGTTGGAGCCCCAGATGAGGAATAGAACAGAAAGCAAGCCTGGAATTACAAAGTCATGTTTCTCTCAAATATATTTCCCAATAAACTTGAAAAGCATCATCCTCCACAGGGTGGGGATTCCCAAGCCTGGTACCAGGCTGGCCTGCATAGGCTTTCCCCTTCTCAGTGCCACCAATTCGGCCCCACTTAGGGATCTAGTCTATGGCAAATTCCACATCTGTCCCCTTCTGCAGGTCCCTGAGAGGAACAAGAAAAGAGGAGCAGATGAAAGGAGCAGGGAGAGGGGACTTAGAAGGGAAGGGAAAGGGGAAAAAATTAGAGTGAGGTGAAGGAGGGGAAGTGATGGGGAAAGATCCCTAAATTCTGAGAAGTATCAGATTCATTACAAGTCACTGATAGGAAAGGTTCCACTGTGCTTTTCTAGCTAGGCAAGGAGAATTCTGGGCAGGCTAATGGCAATCTTAGCCTAGGGACAATCCTGAGCAATCGGGTGTCTCCAGGGAGCCAGCTCCCAGGTGCTCCACAGAAGTAGAACATTTTCCGTGAACCTCTGGAACCAGCAAGTTTGGGGACAGCCCGGGGGGACCTGGTCTAAGCCTTGCCAGGTGCCACACTAACCAGGCTCTAGAGACTGTCCATGCCCTCAGGCAAGGCAACTGAGAAGGAAAAAAAATGCACCAGGCATGGACACTGCCTTGCTATCCATGTACAGAGAGAAAAGAACCCAAGACCCTTTCCCACAGAATCTCAGTGGACAGAAAGTCCCCAGGGTCAAGTCAAAAACAGGCCTTCTCCAAAAATGCAGGTACACCACACCCTCCACATCTTCCATGCACAAGAGCTGGTTCACCAAGCATGACCTCCTGCTTAAGGCAAGGTTGTCGGGATGGGTTTCAACCAGCTTAAACCACAAGACCTCTTCTTGTTCCCCAAGAGCCCGAAATGTTCACTGACATAATGCAGAGCATGGAGGAGAACCAAGGTGAAGAGGACACTTGTGCATCTGTGTTCACGAATGTGTGGGATCAGGGCACAAGCCCTCACGGGAGAGCACGGACAAGCTTGTGTGTGCCCGGGTGTGGGATTACAAGGCTAGCATGCCCACATCTCCAGGAATGTGGGTCTCGTGTGCTTCGTGCATTTATGTGCAGCTTGTGGAGATGCAGACATGCATGCACTAATGTACGTCTGCATGTGTGTGCGTCCAGGGGGGCTGCGGACGAGAGCTGGGCTCCGGTCACCGGCGCTTCTCCCAGCCCAGCAGCACAGCTCGCCTCCATCTGCATAGGCAGGCCCTTTGCAACATTAACTCTGCTCATCACTGAGTTCACATGCCAAGGCCACCCTAGGCCAGAGATCCAGAGCCCCTTCAACTTCCCTAGTTAAAGGAGAATTTTCCCTTGCTAGGGTTCCTCCACATCTCCCCTAAAAAAGCCTGAACATCGGCTCTTCCCATTATTCATGAATTTATTCAGTAAACAGCCCAGCAAGCACATAGTTAAGAGGGGCCATAAATCAGTCTCAGGTGTCCATTGCCCTACGGCAAGACCCCGTCCTTGGACTCAGCAAGCCCATGACTTACCTTCCGGATGGCAGACTAGGCATTCACTCCTGATTCTTCCAAGCTCTTGAGATGGCCCAAAGTTCCCATTTCATTAAGTCAAGGGACATAACAGGCAATGGCAGAGAAAATCCCGTGGTGATAGTGGGGGCGGGGGGGGGGTGAGCTTGGGGGTAGGGGGAGTGACAGTAGGTAAATGAGATCACGGGGAACAGACCCAGACCCAGACCCAGAGCTGATGCACCATCCACATCCAACGGAGAAGTCCCCGGCTCCCAAGTGGATGAAGAGACTGCTGGGTCTTTTACGTAACAAGCAGGGGGAAGCCAGCAGGCTCCTCCTTGGTGCCTGGTGACAGCCCTGCTTGGAGTTTGAAAATTGATGACCCGGGGTGATAGGGAAGCAGATGCCGAAGCCTCTGCTTGGATTTCTGAAGCTGCCCCTATATGTTCATTTGGGAGAGACTCTGGAGCAGCCAGGAGAGGGGGAGGCACAGCCAGCAATTCACAAGAGGCTGGAGAGAACTCAGCAGAGTAGCCCGTGAGTCCCTTCCTTCTGTGTGGGCATCAAGCTTCACCAAAGACACAACTAGGAGCCAGCATCCTCATAAAGGCGTCCAATTTTAATGCAGACCCAGCCTCGCTTTCTAACTACACCCTGCAACATAAATGGTGCAAAGTGATCCCTTTCCAAGCACATTAACCCCACCACTACCACTGCCACCAAAGCCCCCACAGGTGCCGATCCTTTTTCCAGTAACACCCAGACTGCCCACAGCATCCCTGGGAAAGTTGCCTAGCAAGAACCCCACACCATCCTTCTTGAGGTCTTCTTGGGCACCCTATGCATGACCCACCACCAACCACCCACCACCCCCCGAAAAAAAAAAGCTAGTCACACTTCCAGTATCCCCAGATTTCTGAGCAAAGCTCACCAGTGCTGGGTTCCCTCCTTTAGGAAATCACTGGTTTCTGGGGGGAAAGCTAAACCTGCACCAATGTGACTTTTACCAAAAAGACCAGAGCACTGCAATCCCCGGGTAATTTTCAACCTCACCCCAAGTGCTATTTATTTTGGAGAGAACCTTGCCCTTCTGCTATACCCTTGCGTAACACCATGTAAATGTGCATTACCTTCCCAGAGATTCCCAGGTCCCAGACCTAATGACTCCGTCAGATTAAGCTACGGCCATCCCTTCCAAACACACATATACATACACACATACACACGCGCGCACACACACACACACACACACACACACACACACGCGCGCGCGCGCGATTCCCCACATTGGCTCCCGATTCCAAAAGAAACAGGCTGCCAAACAAACAAACCCCCAGATGCCTCCCCCTTCCCCTCCCCCCTCAAAAAAATAGAGAAGGTGGTGGGGGAAGGGAAGAGGGGAAAGCTTTTATTTTTATTTCTCATGCTGTGGATGTCGCTACTTACTTGGCTAAGAAATCATCACCCATCCAAAAGGATTTCCAGTTGCCCAGCCGAATAATCACTGTACCGCATCTGGAAGGCGGCGAGAGGCTGGGCTAGCCGCCTGGAGTCCCTCTGCAGACTGTACCATCCTGATGAAGCAGGTAGGGGAGGGAGCTGGTGTATTTATGAGAGCATCTCACCAGCAAAATGCAATCTCGGGGGATGTTTCTGCCCTCGGCTTAAGGTACTTGGAAGGGGGAAAGAAACACGACTGATGGAGTAAAGGCAGAAAAAAAAAAAAAAAGCTTTCTCCACCAGGAGGCAGAGGGATTGGGGAGGGGGGGAAGGGGGGAGGGTGGAATCAACCACCATGTTGTTGTTTGTTCCTCTAATACGTCCCTTGGGATAACGACAAACACAGAAGATGGCAAACTCCCAGGAATATGCCACCTACCCAGAAGTGGGAGAAACCGTCAAGGACAAGGACTGTCAGGTTCGATCCCGATCCTTTGGGGAAGGAAGGGAGGTAGTGAGGATGGGGAGGGGAGGGTGGGGGGGGTGGTCTGAAGGCCTGCCTGGTTAATGAGCCTGGACAAGGGAGAGGGTGGTCCACATGGTTTTCCCAGGGAAGTCATTTTCTAAAAAATGTCACCTTCTTCCCAACCAACTTGGTCCGTTATTACTGACCCTGCAAAACTGAGCACAGACAGGCAATCTCCAATCTCAATCTCTCTCCAGGTATCTGTTGACAGGACCCTATTAGGACCCTGGGGCCACACACAGAGAGATGTATTGGTGTGAGCTTAGACACACCTGCAAGCAGTCAGGACCTCAAGCCAGCCACCAGGTACACCTCATGGACCCAGTGGCATTTGACATAATTTAACTGCCCCTTCCCCCTGGGACAAAAAGAGCAGTCCCCCCTGGCCACACCTCAGGGAGTCAGGAGCACCAACACCAGGGACAGGAACCCTAGTGGACAGGGCCCTAAATTCCCCCTTACCAGCTCTCAAGTTCTGAGGTTCTAGGATTCCTTGGGACTTTGGCCTGAAAGGAAGCCTCTCTGAGGGACCAGCTCTCAGCTGCTTCAGTCATTGATCCCTAGGGCTTCCTGAGAGACTGCAAGAAAGCAGGTGCTTTTGTGCTGCCTGAATACCTGTTGCAAGGATGGAGAGTATAGGATATGGAACACATGTGGAAGGAGTTAACAGGCTGACCACTGATTTACTTCCCAGACATCCCAGGGACCCTTGGGGGTCTATCACCTACAATAAGCTTTTAAAGCCCCAAACACACAGAGTCCAGTTTTCTCCTATTTCACCATAGGCAGATCTGTCCCCTTTAAAACTGGAAGACTGTGGGGCAGGGGGTTTGGGAAGAAGGAGGAGGAAGGAAAGTTCCAAGGTTGGTGGACCCTCTGGGATTTCAATTTTGCTGATCCTTTCTGCTCTTGAACAGGTGGCCTGTCTCAGGCTGTCTCATGCCAAAATGGCCCTGTGTCCCCCTCTACAAACACATGCCAGGCTGGCTGTGGACCCCTGCCTGTTCCCAGGGAGCATGGCAGAAAGGGGAAAGAGAGGGGAAGCCAAAAGGCCTCTCTGTTCATTTAAAGTTGGGAGGCATTCGGGGCCAGCCAGCCTCCGTGACGGACAGAGCGGGCAGCTGCAGGCCAAGCTAGCTCCCCCATATGCTTGGAGAAGCTCTGTCATCCCTGCTCACAGGCTTGCTCAGAATATCAATTCGGCTAGTTAAAACCAAAAGTCTGCACTGCACCAAAATGGAAGCAATATAGAAGAGGGGGTGGGAGGGAGGGAGGGAGACAAGGGAGGCAGCCGGGAACAGCCAAGATCCCTAATCAGTCAAAGCCGATCACCTGGCCAATGAGAGCGGCAGAGGACACTACAGCTCCATGGCCCAGCCAGCTTCCTTCTCTGCCCCACACTGCATTCCCTCCCCACCATCCTCCGTGGGACTGTGGGCATCCTAGGAGGTGGAAATGTTCTCCAGATCTGAAGCTGCAAGGGACCTCAGAGGCCACGCAGGCCAATCCCCTCATCTTGTAAATGAAGAAACCAAGGCCCAGGGACTCTGAGTGATTTGCCCAAGCAAGGTCACATGGGAAGAAGGCAACAAGGGCTCATAGGATGTAGCGCTGGAAGGGTACTGAGTACAGGCCCTTCATTTTACAGGGAGGAAAACCAAGGACGGAGGTAGAGATACTTCCCAAGGTCACACAGGTAGCAAATACCAAAGTCACAATTCAAACATGGGTCCCCTGACTCTGAATTCAGACCTCTCAGCCCCCCTCCCCATCATTTGAAGGCACAGAGTGACCCTTGCATGACCACACACCATCCAGGTCAAGGAGATAGAGCAACCCCTGGGGGAAAGGGAAGAAGGGCCTATGGGTCCAAACCCTGGGCTCTGGAGAACTGATAAGTGACTAATGGGACAAGAAGCTCTTGGGAGAGGACCTAGTAGCCGTGGGCTAGTGGGTTAAAAAAAAACCACTTTGGAGATTCATATCAGAAAATCCTAAAATGCTCTTCCCAGCTCCCAGTCCTGACATAATGCTGAACCATCCTTTGCATCATAGGAACAAATATTTAAGAGCCGAAAGCCACCTGGGAGGTCACCAAATCCAGTGACAGAGTTTTAGAGATTAGGAAGCTGACATCCATCTAAGTTCACCCAACTACTAAGTGTCTTGGGCAGTATTTGAATCCAGGGCATCAGATTCCAAACCCAAGGACTTTCCAATGTTCCCCCAAAGACTTCCACAAACTGCCCTCAGACTCCATCTTGCCTTTTAGTAACAACATTTGTCCTCTTTATCCTCTTTTCTTCAAGATTGCTTCCCCTGTTTTTGTTTAACCTGTCTTCACCTGGATCGGCTTGTTATGGGAAAGGGAAGACATGCAAGCCTTCTCCAATCCTAGGGGGCCCTTATTGCATAGGCCCCAAGGGACAGCCCCAGGGGTAGAGAGCTCCCTTTTGGCTTGGCTCCAGATCCACACTCTCACCCAACTAGCCTTTGCTTCAGCCCTGATTCTAGGAGACTGCAGTGCCCTCCCAGCCCAGAGGGTCCCTAGTCCACCTTGATGCAAGTGACAACCCACCACTGCTTAGGAGAATTTCTAAGCCAAGCCCAAGAGGAAGGCTTACATATGGCCAAGGTGGGAAGGAAGTGGGGAAAAGGTGAGTGGAGAGAATAAGGCCAGCAGATGGAGGTAGGGGTATTGCCCTCCCTGGGAAAGAGGCTAGTCTTTCTGGAGCTGGCTTTTATGTAAAACTATCCCAAAGCCAGTGATACATTTAGGCAGAGTAAGCAATTGCCTACTCAGTATAGGGATGGCAAACAGCTTCCTTATGCAGTTCACACACACACACACACACACACACACACACACACACACGTGCCCTGGGACAGGTCAGTGGGGCAGGAGGGGAATTCCACCATTGGCAACCCATTCCTGCAGGCTCAGTCCTTTTTGTCTGCTAAAGCCCAAATATTCCTGGAAGGATACAAGCCAATATCACTTTGGTGCAGGGGAGTTTATCAGATCCCTTCTAATAGCTGGCAGACAGCTGGACCTCCAAGCCCAATGCGGTGCAGTAGGAGAGAGAGCGGGGGAAAAAAAAAAACAGGCTAGGAATCAGGTGACCTAGGTTGGCTTCCCAGATCATCCACTAAGCAGCCGAGTGTCCTTGGATACATCAGCCCACATCTCTGGGACTCAGTTATCCTCTCTGTAAAATGAGGGGGGTTCATTCGATTTTAAGTAGCTGATCTCTAAGGTCACACTCGCCGCTCTAACCGTTTATGATTGGGGGGGTTGGGGGATGGAAAAGGTGAGGCTAGATAAGAAGCTCAGACCAGAGTCCAGACACTGCCAGGGAAGGCAGACCATTATCTCCAATAGGATGAACCTACAAGTGCCCAGGAAGGGCTCTGGGAAGGAGGACAGTCCCATCAGGCAAGAGAGGAGATGGCCAAGCTCTGGGTAAGATGCTGAATCCTGTCTGGGTGTTTTCCCACTCCAGAGCATTCCTGATCTCAATCAAAGCAAAGTCCCAGAAAGCAGATTAACCAGACCTCAAAGAACCCCATGATCTTAGAGCCTGAAGGGAACTTAAGAGATAGTCCAGTCTGAGCCCCGACCCCATTACCAAGAACCCTTCTACTGTCTCCTTCACAGGAGGTCACTCAGCATCTACATCCTAGAACTCACATAATGTATAAATAAACAGCATACCAGAATGCCAGAGCTGGGAAGGCCTACAGGCTATCCCAACCAACCTACACACCGCCCCCCGAAAAACAATCCTCCCTCTACAAAACACACAACCCACCTCTCCCTCTCTGTTGTTGTTCAGTCATGTCTGACTCTTTGTGACCCCATTTAATGTTTTCTTGGCAAAGATACTGGAGTATCTTTTCCCTATCCAGCTCATTTTACCGAGAAGGAAACTGAGGCAAACAGGGTTAAGTGTTTTTGTTTTGTTTTTTGACTGTTAATAATTATATTTCATATTTTAAATCCATAATATCATTTCAGTTATCTTCTAATTTTTCTTATATTGAAATTTTTAGGAAACCACTGTGTAGGAAATGTGACTAATTGGGTTTTTTTTATTTGCTTGTTTTGTGGGGCAATGGGGGTTAAGTGACTTGCCCAGGGTCACACAGCTAGCAAGTGTCAAGTGTCTGAGACTAGATTTGAACTCAGGTACTCCTGAATCCAGGGCCAATGCTTTATCCGCTGCGCCATCTAGCTGCCCCACTATTTTTTTTAAATGATTGCTAGATTTCGTTGTTCAGTTTTTCAGGCATGTCCTAATCTTCATGATACCGTGGACCATAGACCACCAGGCCCTTCTATCCTCCATTATCCCTCAAAGTCTCGTCAAGCTCATGCTTGTTGCTTCCATAAAACTACCCATCTCATCCTCTGCTGTATCCTTTTGCCTTCAATTTTTTCCAACATCAGGGTCTTTTCCAGTGAATCCTGTCTTCTCATTATGTGGGTCACACAGCTAGTAAAGTGTCTGATGCCACATTTGAACTCAAGTCTCACATTCTAGCCACTGCACCACCTAGCTGCCCACCCCCTTTCTATAAAAACCTCCAATTGTGGGAAATATCCATAGCACTTTTAAACAGCACTAGCAGCAAAGGGGTGCAGTAGAGAGAGGAACAGGCCTGGAGACAGGAAGACCTGAGCTCAGACACTTAATAGCTGCATGTCCCTGGGCAAGTCATTTCACTTCTGTTTGCCTCAGTTTCCTCATTGGTAAAATAAAGATCATAAAATCTGCTACCTCCCAGGGCTGTTGTGAGGATAAAATGAGATGATAATTGTAAAGCGCTTAGCACAGTGCCTAGAACATAATAAGCACTATATAAATGTGAGCTGTTATTATATTAGGAAGCTTTTTTCTCTGACACCAAGATTCAATTTTCCCCCTTTGCAACCTTGCTCCTTGAGCTGCCTTCTGGGGCCAAGTAGAACTAATCTAATCCCTCTTCTTCATGACAACTTTTCAGATACTGGAAGACAATTACCATTCGTCCTTGAATGCTCTCTTCTCTAGGCTAAACATACCCGTTCCTTCACCCAAGATATATACGTGGAATGAGTTCAAGGCCCTTCGCCATCCTGGTAGGCCTGTTCCATTGCTCTGCTCCTGCTCATAAATGAGCCCAAATCTGTCTCCCTTTGGGGCTCCTTTCCATTAAAAAAAGATAAATAAATCCACGCCATCTGGTATTTTCAAGACGCACAGTTGGAATGGGGGCTAGAGGGACAAGGTGTGTCTGTGGGGGCGATTCTGGGACATTAAAAGATAAGGTGTCCAAATTCCAGGAAAGTTGGGAAGGGTGGGATGGGGTTACTCCTTGAGCAAGCTGGGAAAAGACTGAAGATCAAAATGAGAAAAATGCCAAAGGGGGCTGCTGACTCAGGCTTGAGCATGGGGCGGTCCAAAGGAAAACTACAGATCTGGAGGCAGGGAGGGGAGTTAGGGGGATTGAAATGAATGCCTGAAGGATGAAGGGAGTAGGAAGGGAAGGATTTCATGCTCATTCGATTTAAAGAGCATTTCTGGGACCTGTGCAGTATCTAGCCTTCCCCTAGGCTTTGTGGGGGATACAAAGAAATGGAAGGCTCATCTTCAGCCCTCCATTCTGCTCAGGAAGCTTCAGTGGCTGGCTCCCCATTGCCCCTGAGAGAAAATGCAAACTCTTGTTTCCCATTTATTGTCCTTAAAGATCTAGTTCCAGCTTGTATTTCTTATTTTAATTTTATTTTATTTTGATTCCGAACTTGAAAAACATCCACTAAAATGAGCATTTCCACATATGGTTTAGAATAGGAGAGAATTGTACATGACATAAGGAATCTCCATTACCTAGATCTTGCTTTTCTTCTTAGGTATAATCACTTTAACACCTAACTTTATGGGCTGACCGGCTACTCTGTGACTTCTTCCAGTGGTCTATCTCTCCAGGTTTATTTCACCTAGTCAACATTTCAGCCACATGAGCCTCCTAGTTGTTTCCACAAAATCAGCATTCTATCTCCCTTTGCCCAGGCTTTCCCCCATGCCTGGAATGCACTCCCTCTGGAGTCAGAAAGACCAGAGTTCAAATCTGACCTCGGATACTTATGAGCTGTGTGACTCTGAGCAAGTGGCTTTACCCCTGCTTACACAGAACTAGAGAAGGAAATGGCAAACCATTCTGGTATCTTTGCCAAGAAAATCCCAGGGACAGTTGGTCAAGAAGAATCAGACACAACTCAATGACTGATTCCCCCCAGCTGTTGTGGCTCCATCTCTCCTACTCAAATGATCATGTTTACATGTCACAGACCCCCTCCCCCAATAATGTAAGCTCTCTGAGGACGAGCTTTTATTTTCATTTTGTCTTTATATTTCTAGTATCTTGCACAAAGTAAGTACTTGATAAATACTTGTTGAATCACATTGTACTCAAGAGGTCTGTGGGCCTACTCATAATGCCTCTGAGTCTTAGTTTTATCTTCTGAGGGGGTCAGGCTAGATCAAAGATTCTTAACCATCCTTTGGTATCCATTGGGTAAAGTACACAGACCACTTCTCTGAATAACATTTGTAAATGCATAAAATTAAATACAGAGGATTGCAAAGAAATCTCATTGCATTGAAGTACAGTTGTCAAAATACACTTTTAAAATAAGTCCATGAACTGCAGGTTAAAAACCCCTGGAATAAACTGTCTATGCCTGATTCTATGATTCTGCATTGAGAGAGCCAAAGCAAATACATGCATGAAGCAATTCAAGGACAAACTATAAGCGACTGTCTACACACTCAGCAGATTCTGTTATTACAATAACAATAATAATTCACGTTTATAGAGCACTTTACAGTTTATAAAGCACTTTCCCTGAAATAATCCTGTGAAGGAGGGAAGCACAAGTCTTATTATGAACCCCATTTTACTGATGAGGGAACTGAGGCAAAGAGCAGTTAACTGATTTGCCCAGGGTCACACAGCTAGTAAATGTCCGAAGCAAGGTTGGAACTCAGGTGTTCCTATTTCCAAGATCGGCCATCTGGTGTTAGCGCCACCTACAGGAAAGAGCAGCGGATACGGAGGGTGGTCAGGAGATAGGGACAAATCCCTTAACTGGTACAGAATCAATTTCCTCATCTGCAAAATAGGAATCTCAGGCCTCCCACTACCTACCGCACAGAGTTATAAGCAAAGTGCTTTGTAAACCCGGATGTGCTCTGTAAACTTGAGTTATTATTAGAGAAGCCAGGGAGCACGAAGAGGGCAAAGATGTGGGGCCAGACGGTGATGATTTCTATCTTAGCTTCTAACATCATTCCCAGTGTAACTCGGGGTGTGGGGGGGTGTGCCTCCAATTCTCAGAGCCTCAGTTTGTTTACCTATAAAATAGGGGTGACAGTGCTTGTGCTGTCTCACAGGGCTGTTGTAAACCTTAAAAGAGCTGTCTCTCCAATTGAGTGGTATCTAGCATGGAACAAGGAAAAAGAGCCCAGAGCTATTTGAAAGAAGAGAGTTCAGTATGGACTGGAAAGAGATAAGAAGAGCAGCACTTTTTTTTTTGTCTCTTCAGACTACCATCCCACCTCCCAGGGCCTAGTTTGCTCATAGGAGGTAGTCTGTAACAAAGTTTGTGGATGGATTACCCAAGGGGTTCACGCTATTATCTACAGGAGAACTACTCAGCTTCCTCTTTGGAGGGGGCTGCCTGGCTCTGGCCATTGGGCCACTATTCCAACCTTCACCTAGAAGTCACAAGTCACCTCTAGGTGCTATCCAGGCAGTAAAGTGGATTTGAGTACAAATCCAGGATCAGAAATTTACTGACTGTATCATCCTGGTCATGTCACTTCACCTCTGTCTTCCTCAGTTTCCTCAAGTGTAAAATGGAGATAATAGCATGCCCTCCCTTGTTGTAAGGATCAAATAAGATGAAATTTGGTAGTTTTAATGCTTAGGACAGTCCCCACACATAGTAGGCACTCTGCAAATGTTTACTCTGCACCAGGCATTGTGCTGGTGACGGGGATTCAAGAATAAAAATGGCACAAAAAATGCTTATAAGATTCCTTCTCACCATGTCCTAAGACATAAGCTCTTGAGGACAGGGACTGTCTTTGAATCCTCAGCTCCAAAGTTAGGGTTTTGCACAAAGCAGGTGCTTAATAAATGTCTATTACATTTGTAAACTGGATAGCGCTCTATACATGCAGCCTGTTCTCTCTCAATACTATTATTGTTATTTGTATTAGCAGCAGCATAATCCCCACCAGCACCAGCACCGGCATCCCTTCCAGAGACGCCATTGGAAGATACAATTGTCACATGGAAAAAAGGGGCAATTTCTATGACCATAGACACAAAGGTGAAAATTACAGGGAGACAGATCTAGGGTCAATAGAAGAAACACTAGCTACCCAAGGAGAGCTGCTCCCTGTGGCTTGGATGGACACTTGGGAGAGACTGCAGAAAGGATGCAAGTACAGTTGAACTACATGAGCTGTGAGGCCCTTTCTGGGTCTAATAGTCTACATTCTGCTTGGCCCTAGGGAAGAGAAGTAGGAGTGACAAATTTAGGCTGAGTGTAAGGGGGAAAACTCCAACATTCAGAGCCAGTCATCCCAAAGTTGAATGAGCGGCCCAGGAGGTGGAGGGTCTTCAAGCAAAGGCCATAGGACCACCACTCAGAGACAGGGGAATTCTTTCGAGTTTGGGGTGTACTGGATGTCACTGCCAAGTGAGATTCTGTGAGTCTCAGATTCTATGCTAGAGATAGGCTTTCTCCATTGAATGGAAGTTAAATAAGGGTAATAACTGGCTCATTTTAATATTTCTGTCCCCAGAACCTAGCACGGTGCCTGGCACATAGTAGACACTCAGGAAATGTTAGTTAATTGGCTAATAGGACCTTCAAGGTTCCTTTCTGCCCTATATTTCTGTGATACTGTCAGAGCAATAGAAGTAGTTGAGGAACGTCAATCATTTCTTCCAGGATTAGATCCTCAGAGAAATGAAAAAGATGTGACTATATATCAAGCACAAGAGGGGAAAAGTACCTGAACTCAACTGGGTTGTGTTCCACTCAACACATTTCAACACCAACATCGCAGAGCAGTAGCAACTGCTCAGGACATGGGTGTGAGGTGACAATAAGAGGACTGGGGGTTAAGTCCAATTAGGAAAGTCCTTATTTCCCCTCACAGTGAGATGAGGATGCTCCACCAATCCAATATTTTACTTTTCAGAGCTATCATAATGGATCCATGGAAATGGCTCTTTCTAGGATCTGAAGGTGGGAGGTCTCCCATGTTTTCATCAATGCTTCCCCTCCAGTTTTTGTATAAATGCTTGGCAGGCCAGATGCCTCTTCCACATGCACAGACAAGGCCCAGGCCAACCAACCTTTCTCAAATGCCCTTCAATAGCTCCCCACTGCCAAGTGAACGAAGACTCCATGTCTGATCCTGCCATTATAGGCTCTCTGCAATCTGAAGCCAAACCACTCCCCTTCACAAATCTTAGGCTCTCATCACATTAGAATACCCTCTGCACCACTCCCCCCAAACCTACCATTCTCATCCCACTCTTGCCAATCTCTAAGGCACTACTTATGCTGCCCCCATGTTTGGAATAGAGTCCAAAGGCCCCAAGGCCCATCTTAGCCTGAGAAAGGATCTTCAAGATTATAGGATGATAGATCCAGTGCCAGTAGAGCCCTTGGAAGCCAGCAAAGCCAACCACCTCGTTTTAAAATGAGAAACCCTGAAGCCCAAAGACACAGAATGACTTGACCAAGGTCATGAGTGGCTCAAATCATAGCATGACAGGACCAGAATTCAGAGGCCATCAACTCTAAACCGTAAGATCTTATCAATGAGGTATCATAGGCCTGCGTAGATTGAGTGATTTGCATGAGACTACACAGGGTAGTAAATACCAGACATTGGGCTTGAACCAAGATTCTCTAACTCTAAGTCCATTATTCTTGCTCATGTACCTATTAAAACCTAAGGCTGAATCTCAGGTATCAAGTCCTCCATGAAGCCTTTCTTGAAACACGCCCCCCCCCCAAAAGAGAGAGAGACCTCACCCTCTTCAAACTCCACAGAGCCCTTTCTTTTCCTATACTTTACTACACTGCTTGATAGTAGAGTTATCCATAAACGTCTTATCTCCCTCCTACACACCTCCCCTTCCCCATTAGATTGCAAACTCCTTACTGGCAACAGGGTATCATATCCTCTTTATTTCTTTCCCAAGTACCTAGAATGCTATCTTGAACTTAATAAATACATGATAAATAAAAATGATCCAAGGAGCTGAAGTTACAGATCCAGAAACTGACAAATAGGAGGTAGTACTGAGTTTGAATGTGGACTCAGCTACGAAGTTGTGTGATTTTAGGCAATCCAGTGAACCTTCCTCAGGCCTCAGTGTCCTCCTGTAAAATGAGCGGGGTTGGATAGGATGACCTCTGAAGTCTCTTCCAGTTCCAAAACTATTTACATTTTTATAGTTACAGAAACTTGGACCCCCTCAGTCACTAATACCTTCTCATCCAAGGATGCTTCATGTCTACTTTGTATGTGTCTTATCACACATATGTATGTTCATATAGATACATATATGTGGTTATGTATGTATATGTATTTTACATAGAATGAGGGGGAGATATTGTCTTTCCCAGTAGAATGTAAGCCCTGCAAGGTTGGAGACTATTTAATTTTTTTTCATTGTATCCCCAGTATGGTACAATGGAAAGAACACTGACCTTGGAGTGAGAGGGCCTGTGTTCAAATCCTCCCTCTGGTGATTATTACCAATGTGACTTTACATGTCACTTAACTTTTCCAGGTCTCAGTGTTCTTAACTGCAAAATGAGTTTGGACAAGATGACCTCAAGATTCCTTTCAGAGTTATAGCTATGATACACAGTAGGTTCTTAATAAATGCTTACTGACTCATTGGCTTGGGTTTTCCTCTAGGCCAATGTTCCCTAAATTACAGTCTTAGAACCTTCCCTCCCTCCTCCTCCTCCTTTACATGCATAGTGTAGTGGAAAGAACACTGGGCTTTGAGTTGAGGGAGACCCAGGTTACTCTGTTACTTAGGACCTGTGGAAACTTAGGCAAGTGACTTCACCCCTCTGGACCTCAGTTTCTTCTTCTGCCTCAGACTGCTAACTCCCTCTGTAAAATAAGGGAGTTGGATTAGATAACCTACAGCATTCCTTCCAACTCTTGATCCTATGTGACAATGAGTAGATCACAGCTTCTGTGATCTTCCATCTTTGAAAGTAAAACTGCAAAAAAGAAAAAGAAGAAAAAAAGAAAGTCAAACTGCCCAAATATTGAGAGTGAATATGTTCCTATAACCCTTTTTATTTTCAGAGCCACTGAGGAGAAGAGAGGAGAAGAAAGGAGAACTCTACATTCCTTGATCCATTAATTTTTTCACCAGATATTTACTGAATATATAATACATGCCCATTCCTGCACCAGGAGCTATGCGGGAGACCCATTTTACAGATAGGGGAATAAGGCATTCATATATCACAAATTCTAACTTCTGTGTTAGTCTGTGGCATAATTGAAACTAAAGATAAAGGCTGGGATTTGGTTTTAACCCTAGCTTTCCCTCTAGGGTATCAGTTTCCTCTTCTGAAAAATGAAAGGATTGACTTAAATGAACTGACACAAAGTGGAGGAGAACAAGGAAAGAAATAAGCACAATGACTATAACAATGGAAATGGAAAAAACCCAACAAACACAACTAAGTAATTATAATGACTAAACTTGGCTCCAAAGGAGGGAGATAGAAGTTAATCTCCCTTCTTGCCTTTACTCAGGTGGGGGATTCTGAGTATGGACTTTGCTTATCTGCTGAACTCCTTTTTTTTCTATCTTTTTGTTTCATTGCTGTAGAGGATAACTTGCTGGGGTAAGAGAGGGAGAAAGATATACTTGGAAATGGATGTACCATTTTTTTAAAAAAACATTTTTATCAATGAAATAAAATTAAGAGATTAGACTAAATTATATCTAATGTCACCTCTCATACTCCTACAATTCATTATGATTGGGCACTGGGCCACTTCTATATAACCACCACCCCTATTTCTCCATGGGGAGCTGGATGTAAAATGAGATCAGTATCCAAATGATAGCTGACCCATCTTTTGACTGTGTCCTATGGTTCACCAAGAACTCTCTTCCCAGTAATGCAATAAGGAAAGCAGTAAGAGTAGCATTGTCTCCATTTTGCAGATGAGGAAACTGATACTCAGAGTTGTCCTGACTTGACTTTGTGCATGATCACTCAGCCATTTGGTGTCAGAGGCAGGATTCAAATCCAGGCCTTCTGCAATGAAATCTGATGTTGTCTCTACACCCTACTGCCCTTAATTCCATGCATCATCCTCATCTCTGTCTGCCCCCCATGTCCCCAACCTTGGACTCTACCCCTGCATTTACCCTGGCCTCTGATAACAAGTTTTCACGTTATATTGCCCCAAAGCAGGCCTCCAGCTCACTTCCTAGCTACCAGTTCTCAAGCATACAACCACAAGCATACCATCCCTCGCTGAGTCTTGACTTCTTCCTATTAAAATGTAAGCTCGGGGGCAGCTAGGTGGTGCAGTAGATAGTGCACTGGCTCTGAATTCAGGAGGACCTGAGTTCAAATCCAACCTCAGACACTTGACACTTACTAGCTGTGTGACCCTGGGCAAGTCACTTAACCCTCACTGCCCCGCAAAAAAAAAAAAAAGAAAGAAAATGTAAGCTTATTAGAACGTAGGGCCTGTCTTGCTTGCTTCTATCCCCAGTGTTCAGCACAGGACTTGGCACATAGTAAGGGCTTAATAAGTGCTTTACCTACCTAATCATCTCTGGTCCCCTCAAGAAAGGAGATAGCCGTGAGATGAAAGGGCTACACAGTAATTCTAAAGTTACTTCCTTTGCTGAAAACATTTTTGATACGATTGTCAGAATTGGCTTCCAAACCAAGCAAGAAAGGTGGTCTTGTTCCTTTCTCATCACTCTTGATTTTTTGACCCTAAATGGGATTCTCCAGCTTGGATCCATTATTTCATTAACTAAACTTGGTTTTGCGTGGCTTTCCGCTCCTTGCCCCAATCTAACTCCATCCCATCACCAAGGACAAGAATGAGCCACTATAGATGAGATTCAGAGGAATTTTTTTGACCATCACTAAAGAATGATGTAAGTACACTCAGCACATCCACATCCTTGGGGGGGGGGGGGTAGTGTGTAGCCTCCCTGCAAGCCTCCTTTGAACAAGACAACACTTGTTTGGATGGAAAAGTCCTAGCATGTCTGTGGTTGGTTTTATTTTCTGGTCTGTGGTTTGTTGTTGTTTTTTTAAAGACATCTTCTTTTGAGCCCCAGCTGGGCTCTGGCTCCCCAATCTGAAGCACAGCTGTGAAAGGAGGGCAGCCAGCCAGATTCGGTTGATTCCAGGTACCTGTTCTGCAGGGGTAGGCCTCGTCCCTTTCCACAGAATTGCCTTTCCTTTTTGGCATCACAACATGTCTTTCTGGTGCGCTGGGGAGAGAGGGATGCCAAACGTCTCCTGACAAATGTGTGTGCTTGTTTCATATCCTGAGAGCCCCAGATAAGGCTCCAAAACACCCATCTCTGTCCTGCTGGGGTGACTGTGAGAACAGGATGTTCTCACCACGTGGCGGTGGTGGCTTTTTCCTTCACCGATAAAAATGGCAAAAATAATTACATAGGTAGAGAGTGCCTTAAGAGTTACAAACTGATTTCTCCCTCCTCCCTTCTCCCTTGGGACATAGGAGGGTGGCACAGGCATCCCCATCTTCCAGGTGAGGAAACTGAGGCTCAAAGAGGTAATGGATCATAGATTCGGAGCTGGAAGAAAGCTCAAAGGCTTTTAACCCCCTCACTTTATAGATGAGGAAAAATGAGATGCAAAAAGATTAAAATGATTTAAGTCACAATCAAAGCTAGGCCCTCTGACTCCAAATGCACA
The DNA here is from genome assembly GCF_019393635.1 of Dromiciops gliroides. NCBI lineage: Eukaryota > Metazoa > Chordata > Mammalia > Microbiotheria > Microbiotheriidae > Dromiciops > Dromiciops gliroides. The sequence goes on from NC_057861.1 coordinate 709,643,315, forward strand.
AGTTACTTAATAATGATCACCCAGCTAGTAAGTGTCAGAGCCCTAAAATTCTACCCCAAATCTCTTGGAGGGATCAGAGCAGCCTTGAAGAGATTCATTAACTCAGTCTGCCATTCCTTCACACTCGTGTGGGTGGGACTCTCTCCTCTCCCCGAAAAGACCTGCAAAGAAAAGATTGCATATCATCCCCCCAAACTAGGTCCAGAAATCACCTCCTTGATGTGATTTGAAGGGTGCCAGGATTCCCCGGCTTTTCTTCCCACCTCCTCTCTACCTCACAATATTTTTCTTATTTGAGTCTAACAACAATCCTTCAAGGTAGGTGGCACAAATATTGTTCTCCCCATCTCACAGATGAGGAAGATGAGGCTCAAAAGTTAAGAGACTGGCCCATCCATATACAACAAAGTGTCAGAGACAGTATCAAAACCTTGTCTTCCCCAATCCAAGTCGCCATGCTGTCTCTCAACTCAAATAAACCCTTCTTAGAGCAGATTCAGCTCTCCCCTTCTTGTTCTGCTGCCCTTGGCCAGCTGGCCACCACCTTCCGATGCCAGTGTCACCATACCTTAGGGAGAATGGAATCCTATGAGCTGGGTCCAAATTCCAGCTCTGCCCTTAGAGGCTCTTTAACCTTGGATAAGTCTCTTGCCTCATCTGGATAATGGACAATCTGGATAATAAATAACATTAGCAGCCCTTGCCTCCCAGGTTACCTGTCAGCAGCCAATGAGACAGCAGATGAGAAAATGCTTTGTAATGGAAAAGGGCTATAAACATCGGCCTTCTTCTGATTGCCATCTATCTTTCCCTTACTGAGCTTTCCTAGGGAAGGGGACAAACAGGATGACATCTCAAGGTCCCTGATAGGAGTAATGGAATCTATCTCACTATGGAAAGAAAGAGGACTGAGATCCTAAACTGCTGACTTCTTAGTAAAGGTCAGGATGGCATCGAGAGGTTCCTGAGGCAGAGGATTTAACACAATAGAAAAACTACTGGCTCTAGAGCCTGGGGTCGAATTCTACTTCTGAATTAATACCTGGGTGACTAAGCAAGTCACTTAAATTTCCACATTTCTAAAACAAGGGTTGTTCAAATGTCCCTTCCTGCTCTAAATCTACAACCCAATGTTGAAATTCTAGACAAGGATGGGATTTACTTCTTAAAGTGCTGCTTTATCCCAGAATTCAAGAGCTTGAAGCGACCTCTGCAGCCACCCAATCCAATCCATACCCCCAAAAGAACCCAACAAAATACTCCTCCAGCCCTCTGCTTGAAGACTTCCAAGCAAAGGACACCAATCTCTCTTAAGGATGCCCATTTTGTTTTGGGACAGCCTTGGCTGTCAGGCAGTTTGTCCTGACATCTTTGTAATTCTTTGTAACTTCTACCTAAGCAACAAATGTCTAATCTCCCTTCTTCTCAATAATTCTTCATATACTCAAAGAAAGCTATCATAGAACCCATGTCTTCTCTTCTCAAGGCTAAAGCCCCTTGTTCTTTTGGCCAATCTTTATAGGGATTAGACCTGAAACACTGGTTTTCAGATGATTTCAAGGATTCCAATGTCTTTCCTAAGCTTTGGCACTGTGACTGAATACAATACTCCAGATGCAGCCTTTGTTGGTACAAAAACATCATAGAATTTCCAATGGAAGAACCCCTTCCTTCCATACCAGCCTGAAACATAAGACGAACACTTGAAATGACACATTCAGAATCATCTAACTGGTTGAATTTGATGAATCTATATTAAGCACCTACTATGTTCAAGGTACTAATTACAGGTAGAATCAGGAGTAGAAATCAAGTCTCTTTGAATTCAGACTTGAGTCACTTACAGCCTTAGATGTCCTCATCTAGTCTATTCCCTTTATTTTCCAAATGAGGAAAATGAGCCCTGGGGAGGGTCCCAACATTATACAGAACATTGTCCATAGGAGCCCCTGAAGCCCTTAGGAGTAAAAAGTGGAGAAGATCCCTGGGGACAAGGTCAGTGCCATTTTTTCAATCATTTTTCATCTCTGGGTCTGATGAGAAACCACACACATCTGTCATTCAAGGACCAGTTTAGACAAGGTCCAAGACTCATCAGAAGGATGACACTATGGCGACAGATTGTTCAATCACAGAAGTTCTCAAAAACTGAATTAGTTATAGATATCTCCCTCAGTGGAGGGCAGACCTACACTGAATAAGTCACCAAAACTGGGAATGGTCATCTCTGCAGGCCCAGCACTTAGCACATTGTCTTCTAGACTAAACATAAGATTTCATCAGTATAGAGAACCTTGACTGCAGGTAAAGCTAAGCAACTTAGTCTTACAGAGTTGCCTAGGACATTGGGACTTGAAGTGTCTCATCCAATCACAAAATCAATGTGTGTGAGACACAGGACCTGAACCCAGGTCTTTCTGATTCCAGAGTCAGCCTTCTACTAGCTACATCATTCTGCCTCTCTCCTTACACAGGGGAGGGTGGATGAGAGCTTAATATATTTATCAAAAGAGAATGGAGTCATGGGTTCATTGGATTTCAAGGTTGAAAAGGACCCCAGAAGGACTTAAGTGATACTTTAATCAATTGTTCAATCGACACACATTTATTAAGTACCTACTATGTGCCGGGTCTTAGACTGGGTACAAGGGATACAAGTACCAAAAATGAAACAATCTCTCCTGAAAAGGTATTTATATCCTAACAGGGGAAGTAACAATGCATAAAAACAAGTACAAATGTAACAAAACATGCAAAAACACACAGTATAAATAGAAAGCTAATAAATATATAAAAAGTAATTTTTAAAAGGTAGTCGAGTGGGTGGGTACTAGCAGGAAGATTCTCTAGAACAACTCTGAGGTTGGTTAGGTCTCCCTTCCATGGTGAGAATCTCACTGGAGATAGCATAGAATCAGGGAAGGAGTTTTGAGCTTGTGGTCAGAAAACTAGAGTTTGAATATGACATTTACAAACTGGGCACATACTAAGTGCTATACAAATACTCTCTTCCTTTCACACACACACACACACACACACACACACACTGTGGACAAGTCACTTAGCCTGTCTTATCCTCATTTCAGTTTTCTATAAAATGGGACTAAAAAGGAATTGTTCTGACAAGCTCACAAGGTTCTAAATGTAAATGATCATTTCTTCCCCAAGTAGTCTATTTTGCTTTGAGGTAACTCTAATCCTTTGTAAAGTGGTAATTGGTAGCACAGTAGATAGAGTGCTGGGCCTGGAATCAGGAAGACCAGGGTTCAAATCTGGTATCAAACATTTAGTAGCTGTATGACTGTGAGCAAATCACTTAACCTTGTTTACCTCAGTTTCCTCATCTGTAAACTGAGCCAAAGAAAGAAATGACAAACCCCTCCAGTATCTTTGCCAAAAAAAATTAGAACCCCAAACCCAAATGGGGATTATGAAGAATGTGAAGTGACTGAACAACAATAATCCTTTGTAAATTTTCCCCCTGTGAAGCTAAAATCTTCCTCTCTCCTGATTCTACACAATGCCCCTAATTCTGTCCTCTAGACCCAAGTTTGATCGTACAAAGGTGGGAATTCTCAGCATCATGACAGGGAGTAGGTATGGCACAAGTAAGCTACAACATGTCACCACTGATGACTAGTACATTAGAAGGGGGCAAGAAAGGCATCAAGGACATATGGGACTAGAAAAGGAGGGGGTCATGATAGAGCAAGAGTGAGGAGGAACAGATGGACAGCCTGAGTGTTGTGTTGGGATCTGCAAATATATTTGTAAAAAACAAACAAAACAAAACACACAACCTAGAGGTAAGCCTCTGCTATATGGGGTGGATCCAAAAGGGCAGGGGGCTTTAACTCAAGGTCCTAGAACTTTTTAGACTGTATTTCAAAATAATTGGTTTCTTTCATGATCCCTTACATGTTACTTGATGCATTTAAAGACAAATTCTCAGAAAGGGTCCATAGATTTCACCGAACTGCCAAAGGGAAAAAAAGATTAGATCCAGAAAAAAAAATTGGTATGGGAGGGTGAGGGAAAGAGGCAAACAGAATGGGGGCAGCTAGGTGGCACAGTGGGTAAAGCACCAGCCCTGGATTCAAGAGGACCTGAGATCAAATCTGGCCTCAGACACTTGACACTTACTAGCTGAGTGACCCTGGGCAAGTCACGTAACTCTCACTGCCCCCCCCCCCCAAAAAAGAGGCAAACGGCACAAGAAGACATGGACCAGTTGGGAGCTTCACTGGTAGAGAGAGTGTGCACATTTGAGAGAAACAGGGGGAAAGGAAGAAAACAAGCATTGTTTAATGCTGGGGCAGCTAGGTGGCCCAGTGGATAGAGCACAAGGTCTAGAGTCGGGAAGACCTGAGTTCAAAATGAGCCTCGCTCTTTGATCCTGGGCAAGTCACTTAACCCTGCTGACCTCAGTTTCCTCATCCATAAAATAAGCTGGAGAAAGAAATGGCAAGCTACTCCAGTATTTCTGCCAAGAAAACCCCAAATGGGGTCATGAAGAGTTGGATATGATTAAAACTACTGACCAATCACAACCATGTGCCAGGCATTGGGCTTAGCACATTTCAAATATCTCATCTGACCCTCACAATGGCCCTAGGAGGTAGGTTCTATAATTATCCCCATTTTACAGATGAGGAAACTGAAGAAAACAGGGGCTAAGTGACTTGCCTAGGGTCACATAGTTAGTGTCTCAAGTCAGATTTGAACTAGGGTCCTGACTCCATGCCCAGCTTTATCCACTTTACTTCCTAGCTGCCTCATCAGACAATCAGCAAGCATTTATGCAGTGCGTTTTATGTGTCAAGCCCTGTGCTAGGTCCAAAGAAAATTACTATTGCTGCTGCTACTGCTACTACCCCTCCTCCTCCTAAAATAGCTCACATTTCTATTGCACCTACTATGTTCCAAGTTTTTATTGTTGTTGTTGTTGTTGTTATTATTATTATTATTATTATTATTATTATTATTATTATCTCATTGATCCTCATAACAACCCTGGGAGGTTTCCATTTTACAGTTGAGGAAACTGAGGCAAACAGAGGTTTTTTTGTTTTTTTTTTCACTTGCCCAGGGTCTCTGAGGCCAGATATGAACTCAGAACTTCCTGACTCCAGGTCCAGATTTAACCACTTGGAATCCTAACTGCCTCACTAATTAATCAATCAGCAAGTATTATGCGGTGCCTATTATATGCCAAGCCCTGCATTAGGCCCTGGGAACCATCAATGTATCACATCTTAGGGCAGAACTAGAGGCAGCCGGATGAAATCAAGTCAACAAGCATTTCTTAAAGATTTGCTCTGTCCCAGGTATTATACTCAGTGCTAGGCATACAAATTCATACCAAAAAAAAAGACAGTCCTTCCCTTCAAGGAGCTTACACTCAAAAGAGAGCTGGAAAGGAGGAGACAGAACCCAGAGACGAATGAAGGACTGAACACGGCTGGTCTCAGTACTTTCCTTAAAATGGAGACTCCAAGGAGGAATTGACCAATTGCAGGTCCCCAGCGCGGCAGAGTGATCTATCAAGCTGCTAGACGGCAGTGAACAGAGAAGGGTCTGCTTGATATCCCTAAAAACAAGCCACATGGATGGTCACATCTACTTTCACACAAGACTGTCCATGGGCCATACCAGCCTACCTAAGGAGGGAGGGATCCTCTCCTGGCCCACACCTCTGGCCTCCCAGGACCAACACATGGCATCACTCCTTCTAGGAGGAAACCTCCATGCTTAAATAAGAGTGGTGGTTTCCCAGTGGGAATCTCTCTCCAGAGCCGTAGAACTGGAATCCAGTATCAAATTCTCCATTTGTAAATGGTGCCATCTGGCAGATGAGATGCACTTATGGCTGTTAGCCAAGGAAAATATTTTTAAGTGGGGGGTAGAGGAGGGGGGAAGATAAGTGGGAACCCTTAGCATCGTGCACCTGTAGCAGTTATTATCTGTCACACTCCAAAGGGATCAGGGTCAACCAAACCTTGAATCAGTAGAGAAAGCATTGGGTGCATGAAAAGGATCGGGGGGAGGGGGAAGCTTTGACTAATATGTTCTCCCAGTGCTCAGATTGTTGATTAGGAATGATTCATTCCATCTACATTATCAACCCCTCAGATCCCTTGGTAGAGAGAGGGAACCAATCCCTCTCCCCTCTCCATAAAAGAAGGGATTTCTCTGAGGTCCACTGGAATCCTCACTAGGTAGAGGCCCAAAGTAGAAGCCATCCGCATCCCTCCTGCAAAGCAGCTGAGGCCCCAGGCCCTAAGTTATTTTCCACCAAAATCCTTCTGCTAAAATGGAAACCAGCACAGATGTCCTCTAAACTCTCGTCCAGCTCTGAAATCCTCTGATCAATAGGGAGACAGCTGAAATAGAGGACAGTAGAATGCCACAGAGGCTTCGAGGAAAAATACATTTCCCTTGATACCAAGGGGGAAGAAGCTGACCATATTTCAGGGGCAATTTGCCATGTGTCGCTAAACAATACAAAGTCATCCCCCTCAGGCTATGGACACACACCTGGCCTAAACACCTTCCCCAAGCCATCAGAATGATTACTGCACAGGCAGGAACCTTTGCCTTTCTTTGTAGCCCCATCACTTAGAACAGCAGCCTGGTGTATAATAGGAACTTAACAAATGTTTACTGCCTGACTGCTTGCTAAATGTCAAAGAAGCCCAAGCTTGGCCTCTGAAAAAGAGACAAGAAAAATGCATCTCCCTCCCTTCTTTGCAGAGGGTGGAGGACTATGGATGTGGAACATTGAATACACCCTTAGACTCAGGTGATAATAATAGTTCATTTTGTCGGCCTAATTTTTGTTTCCTCTTTTAAAAAAAGTCTTTGTTACAAGGAGTGGCTAGGCAGGGGGAGGGGGAAGAATATATCAGGAAAGGTAGGTGATATAAAACCAAAAGATATCAATGTTTTAAGGCTATGGTTTGGGGGATAATCTTCTGTTTCCATATCTGTAAAATGAGAGAGAGTCTGTAACAGGGTATCAAACTCAAATAGAAACAGGGAGCAGCAAATGAGGACCGGGCTGCATTTTGACTTAATTTTTAAAATGCAATATTATGTTTCCTTATATTTTTATTTGTTTTTAAAATATTTTCCAACTACATTTTGATCTGGTTTAGACCGCAGTCCAAAGTGTTGCAGGGCGCCAACTGTTGGCCTAAGTGATTTCTAACCTCCCTTCCAGCTTGAAGATTGTATTTTTTAAATATTTGGAGCATCCAGTTTTGGTCTAGAAACTAGAAAGATACACACACACATAAAACAGAAACTAGAAAATATACGCACAAATACATGAATACATATATATGTTTCCTTGGAGGTATTGCAACATAGAACAAAGACTAACTTGGAGGAGACAACACCCAGAGAGGGGGTTTCAACCTAGGATGGATATTAGGCCTGTAGTTCCTAAGGCTAGAGCTGAGGAGTAAATGACAAAGGGTTCTGAGTTCAAATACTCAGACACTTCCTAGCTGTGTGATCCTGGGCAAATCATTTAAGTGAGTCCCATTTTTCATGACTACCTATTTGTTTTTGTTTTTATTTTTTCTGGGCAATGAGGGTTAAGTGACTTGCCCAGGGTCACACAGATGACTACCTATTTGTAATGAGTTCTCTATTTCTTGCTTTCTCAATGGGTGGAGGGAGAGTTTGGGGGGAGGGAAAGAATCCAAAACCAAAAATAAAATTTAAATGTAGGTTACATGAAAGAAGGGAATATCTTAACATTTTATTTAAAGACCCAGCTCTTAGCATTGCACTTACCATGTAGTAAGTACTTAACAAATGGGTTTGGTTTTTTCACTCATTTACCTGGACTTTGAGTGACTTCTCCACAGACACACAGCTGGAGCCAAAGGTACAAAGTGAACCCATGTTTTCATGTATAACTTATATTGAATTGCTTGAGTTCTTGAGGGGGTAAGAGGGGGAGGAAGAGAATTTGGAACACAAAGTTTTTAAAAATTGATGTCAAAATTTGTTTTTACATGTAATTTGGGAAAATTCTAAATAAATAAATAGAAAGTGAACCCAAGTCATCCTGACTTTCAGTCCAGCTCTCCAGCTACTCACTACCTCTTCTGAACAGTAACAGGTGTAATAAAGTCAAGTGCACGACTGTGCCTTG